>NW_022900920.1:1435719-1521893 GCF_012274545.1 Fukomys damarensis
TTTTCAAAAAAAAAAAAAAAAATGTATTCCAGTCAGGCCTGGTGTTGCAAGCCTCTAATCCCAGCACTCAGCAGCCTGAGGCGGGAATATCGAGAGTTCAAAGCCAGCCTGTATTACATGGCAAGACCTTGACTCAAAAAAAAAGTTCCAAGCGGCCGGGGATTTAGCTCAGTTGTTCTGCTGCCTGCCTCGCAAGCACAAAGGCCTGAGTTTGATCCCCAGTGCCAAAAAAAAAAAAAGGTTCCAAATTTATTGATGCAAAGTCACACTTTGTTTTTATTTCTATTTTCAGGTCTGTGATTCCCAGCACTATCGAAAAGTTAATTACTTGTTTACAATTTGTTTTTCCTCTTGTTTAAAATTTGCATGCTGTCTGTGTCCTTTTCTGTGACTGGCATCTTGCTTTTATTTACAGACACTTCAGAGGGCAGATGTCAATACTTTATCTTATCTGCTGTAACTACTTCCTTTAATCTCTTCCTTAAAAAAAGATTTTAGACATAGATATTCTTCATTCTTATCATGTCCTAGCAGTTCAGCCTTTTCCTTATTATTTGTCAATTTCCATCAGAAGATAGTAGGAGACAGTTAAAAGTATATGCATTCAGCTGGTGTGGGTGCATGCCTGCAATCCAAGTGTTTAGGAAGCTGAAGCAGGAGGTTGTCCACAGGTTCAAGGCTAGACTGGGCTACATAGTGAGTTTATGGCCTGCCTGAACTTCGTAGAGAGGCTCTGTCTCAAACAAAAAGAACAAAGTAAAAAATATTAAAAGTATATGAAATCAAATTCTGTTCCCTGTCCTGCCATTCTGGGTGACTGAGCAAATTGCACAGCCCCCCTGGACCCTCTTCCCATCTGTAAGGGCCTGATGTTACTGACAAGGGATCTGAGCTCACAGGGTCTTAGAGGATTCAATGAGATATTGTATAAAATACACCTCTGCCTTAGCAATTGGTAAAAGTGGTTTGTCACTGTTATTGTCATTTTTTATTCCCTCAGTGATTAGAAGAAATAATTATTTTACTTTAGCTATGATAAAACAGACTCATTTTTATTAACAGTTTTACCTTTAATCTCATTAATCTATATGTAGTTTATACTGGTATAGGTGTAATGGCTGAATCAGAAACAATAAAAGAAGATGAAGTCCAAACTCCAGATCCTAATCATCAGGGATTGAACAGGGAAGGGTGGGGAGCACTGTCAGGGGAGAAAGCTTTATGAACTCAAGCAGAAAGGCTAAACAAACAAAACAAAACAAAACAAAAAACACGTGGGTGGCACATACCTGTAATCCCAGCACTCAGGAGGCTGAGGCGAGAGGATTGCTGTGAGTTCTGTGAGTTCGAGACCAGCCTGGGCTACATAGTGAGTTCCAGGTCAACCTCAACAAATAGTGAGACCCTGTCTCAACAAAACAAAAAAAGAAAAAAAATCAAACCAAAATAAAGCAGAAAGGCTAGTTAATAAATAGACTGTCCAAATTAACACAGTCTGATAAACAGGAGTCCAAATAGCAAGTGAGGAGCCACAAAGAGTAATGCATCTCTAGGCCTAAGTGGGCAATAGTTAACAGTGTCTAAAGGACAGAATGGGGAAGTGCGATGTCAACGTAGAGAAAATGAAACCCTCAGGAGCAGTGAACTGGTCTGTACCAGGAAGCCCACACAGCGCGGCTCTATAACACTTTCATTCTGTGAGGGTGCGTGTTTCCACAAGGAAAATAAGCTCTTGAGGAAGAAAAATGTAGGCATCATCAGGAAATCAGGAAGTCTTCACCGCAGCTGCTACCTGACTGCATGGATTCTTTTACGTTCAATTTTAGGACAATTAAAAATGCACAGGGTAAGGGATTTAGCTCAGTCGTTCCACTCCCTGCCTCCTAAGCACAAGGACCCAAGTTCAATCCCCGGTACAAAAAAAAAAAGATAGTGCATATACCCAAGGACCATTTCCGCACACGTGACCAGGCTGGAGGGTACCCTGAACCCACCTGGATATGCTCACCTGCCGTGTGTCAGCCCCACGAGGCTAACTCTACAGCTCTGCCTGTAACCCCAGCACTCAAGTGGCTGAGGCAAGAGGTCAGCCTGGACTACATAATGAGTTCAAGAGCAGCCTGGTCTACACAGTGACACCCTGTCTCAAAAAACTAAAAAAGAGTGGCACCACACCTGCCTTGCAAGCACAAGTTCCTGAGATCAATACCCAGTACTACCCCCCACAAAAAAAAACCTCACTAAAAAATAAATTTTATTAATTTACTTGTTAAAAATAAAGTGCTGCCAGGCCGGGCAAGGTGGCCCACGCCTGTAATCCCAACACTCGGGAGGCTGAGGCAGGAGGATCTCTGTGAGTTCGAGACCAGCCTGAGCTACATAGTGAGTTCCAGATCAGTCTCAAAAAACAACAAAAACAACAAAAATAAAAATAAAGTGCTGCCAGGCCGGGCAAGGTGGCCCACGCCTGTAATCCCAACACTCGGGAGGCTGAGGCAGGAGGATCTCTGTGAGTTCGAGACCAGCCTGAGCTACATAGTGAGTTCCAGATCAGTCTCAAAAAACAACAAAAACAACAAAAATAAAAATAAAGTGCTGCCAGTCAGGCCTGGTGTTGCATGGCTGTAATCCCACTCTATCACACTGAACTTTTGTTTAGTTTTGTTTTCGTACCAGGGATTGAGCTCAGGGCCTTGTGCTAGCAAGGCAGATGGCAGGACCACTGAGCTAAATCCCCAGCCCCTGAATATCTTAAATACTCATTGTAACAGCCTCCAGTAACACTGAGATACTTGGTTAGTATGTCTGAGTTATCTCATGCTGTGCAATGCACTATGTTTATGAGTATTCTGGTTATAGATTTTCAGGTTTAGAGTGATTTGCCTCTAACCTCATTTTCCCCAGTGAGCTCTATCCTTACTGTTTGAGTTTGCTGAACATAAGGTTTCTCAGGAACGTGTAAGTGTTAGGCCCCTCTGGGCAGTGCCCCACCCTCTTGGCTATAACTCTGCCTTCTGTCATATGTCACCCTTAATGTGCACCACAGGCAGCAAAGAAAGAGATGAAAAGCGGTTCTCATGAAAACTGTTACATTTTTGCCAAAAAAGTAGAAACTGAATAGGTTTCTGGTTAAAAATATATTGTTAGTAATACTGCTTAAAAATATGTTGTTTCTTAACTAGGCATGGTGGTGCATACCTGTAATCCCAGTGCTCTGACAGGTTGAGGCAGGAGGAGCTCACATTTGATCCCAGCCTGGGCAACTTAGTGGTCTGAAAATATGAAATTTAAAGGGGTTGGGAGCATGTGGATAAGGATGTATAGTTCAGGGCAAGGTCCTGGGTTCAATCCCTAGAACGCCCCCCCACACATACACACACACATTGTTTCCCAAGTTTGCAGAATACAGAAAAGAAAAAAAAATTAAGGAGAATGTTTAGTATAAACATTTTATATAAAAATAGGTCTTTATAGGTCTGCTTGGTTTTGTTCCATAACACATGGGTGTGTAAGGAATACTATATTTATTTTTCTTTTCTTTTTTTCTTGTATTGGGGATCAAACTCAGGACCTTGCACTTTTGAGGCAGATGCAGTGTCAACTGAGCTAAATCCCTGGCCCTGTATTCCTTTATTTTAAATATAATTCAATTTCTCCATCCCTACAAGAACTTATAAAGATTCACCTTCCATCATTTTGGGAGGCTACTGTCCCACAGGAGTCCAGGGGGCATAAGAATAAGGGCACCCTTAAGAATATTTCTCTAGCCGGGAGTGGTGGCGCATGCCTGTAATCCCAGCACTCAGGAGGCTGAGGCAGGAAGATCACTGTGAGTTCGAGACCAGCCTGGGCTACATAGTGAGTTCCAGAGCAATCTGAACTACACAGTGAGACCCTGTCTCGAAAAAAAAAAGAAAGTAAAAAAGAATATTTCCCTAACTGTGATATGGCTCCCAGTACAGACAACTGTGGTCTGTTCAAGCAAGGACCACTTTCACTACTGACATCTACTTCCTTTCAGCTAAACTTTCTGTGGTTTTCAAAGTTTAATTGCCATGCTTCAAGGAGTCACGTGATAATTATATCAGTTATCAGCATTGGTTGTTCTCTGGCTTACTTTGTTGGGTAAGGAAACAAATAATGCCACAGATAATAGAAAACAGGTGAAAATGGCACTATGAACTTGAAAATTGGTACTTAGTCTTAATTCACAGGAAGAATGCCTTAAGACAATGACCATTTTGTACTAAAACCTTATTGTGCAAATTTGTAAAACAAACCAGAGCCTCCCAAAGCATAATTGTTTCATAAGTATGAGGCAGTTGACTCCAGAGGCTTTTCTGAATTATTCAAGTTACTGAGAATAGGATACTATTATGTAAAATACCATTTTGATTGTTCAGATGGTACTCCACTCTACCAAGAGCCAAAGTAACTCCTCAAATAATCTATAATCTAATGGCAAAATTCAGTGCCAAGTATATCCAATAACATAATTAACTCAATAGGAAGAACTCAAATTCATTTTGATCTTTTTACAAACTAGAAAATGTTTCTGGAAATGCTTCCAGAAAGGGCCATCTATTAAATGTTAAAAGCTATATAATTTGACATTAACTAGTTGATTGGCAGTAGATATATAGAATTTAATCGCATTTATTATAGCTTTGGCTCTAAAACTTTAGCTTGCATCAGAATCACCTGGAAGGATCATTAAATGATATAGGAGAAACATAACTCTCAATCTGCTGTATGTCAGATGTGCGGAGTTCATGTCCCCTGAAATTGAAGAATGAATTCTAAAGGACAGATGAGGTTAAGAGTATGAAAGGTTTATTGGGGAATAGCAATAGCTCATGAGAGACAGGAGGGGTCCCGAGTGAGTTGCCGCCACAGTCCTTCGTAAGAGATAATTTATACAGCAAAGTCACAATGTGAGTACAACATGCGTCAAACTATAACCAACCAATAAGGTTACAGGTATAGTCATTTAGCTAATATTTATCCAATAGGGAAGCAGGGAACGTGGCAAGATCATATGGCTAGTATTAACCTTAGTTTATCAGTGACTCCTAAAGCAGGAATAATTTTGGGAAGGGATAGATCCAGATGTCCTTGTCACCCACCTGGCTGTCTGATGCCTTTCTGGACTTAATGGACTGGATGGTACTAATTACATACAGTATAATCTCAAATTTCCTCTTACTCTTTAGGGAAGTGTGCAATTCTGGCCACTGTGATTTTATCTTGAGACCTGGTCTTTTCCAGATGCACCTCCAGCCACAATTCTTGTCTTTAATTTTCTTAAGATTCTCAAATTTTCTGATTTGGCAGATGTGGAGTGGGGTTCTGGAATTACACTGTTAAATTTCCTTTTCATGGGGAGGCAGATGGAGAACCACACACTGAGAACCCCTTTATTATGATGATGTGAAACCAGCTGTTGGACTCATTATAAAACAGACCTAAACCTGGCATGAGCAATGAGAGGCTGAAGGTGGAGGATTACAATTTCAAGGCCAGCCTGGGCAGCTTGGTGAGTCCCTGGCTCAAAATAAAAAGGGCTGAGGATATAGCTAAGTGGTTAAGAGTGTCTGAGACAGGAGATTAGGGCACAGTCAGCTAGCTGGGGAAATGAGAGTGGACTGTCAGTTGCAGAGTGCAGAAGACCTGTTCAAGCCCTGTACCTGGAGCCAATAAGAAAGTGTATCTTCAGTCTTCTAGTGAGAACGCAAGTGGTTTTTTGGTTTTTTTTTGGGGGGGGGTTGGTTTTTGGTTTTTTTTCAGCTTTGAGTTTATTGGTACATTTTAGGGATACAGTACAGTTACATTCATCGTTGGGATCTTGTACCTCTACATGACAAGTCTTGGTTCTCATTTTTTCCCCTTACCCCTCCCTGCCTTCTCTTCACCCCCTCCTCCCCTTCCCATCTACAAACACTTTATTTTCATCTTTTCCTTATCTCACATTTTTTTCTTTTCCCTTATTACCCTTCCCCTACCCATCTTTTTTGAGACAGGGTCTCACTATGTATTGAGACTGACCTGGAACTCACTATGTAGCTCAGGCTGGTCTCAAACTCACAGTGATCCTCCTGCCTCAGCCTCCCGAGTGCTGAGATTACAGGCGTGTGCCACCACGGCTGGCCTCACAAGTGGTTTTTGATAGGACCGCCCAGATCTCACATCAGCCTGAGAAGCGGAAATGCAAAAAAGATGGCGGCCGCTCTTCTCCTTCACAGTGGTCTGCTTTACTCTGCAGAGTGTACTTCTTTTCCTCAATTTAATTCTTTTAAACTCTGAATAGCATATTTCTTTCCCTACATTTAATAAATGTAAAACCTTGCCATGGATGTAGTTCAGCCGTGTAGCGCCTGCCAGGCAAACTTGAGGCCCTGAGTTTGATTTCTGGTCCCTCTCCTCCCCAAAAATGTAAAGCCTTGCTGCCTTTAGAGCTTGTTTTCTCCAGTTCTTTGTTCCGAACAAGAACCTAGAAAGCCTTTCTAGTTGTTTTCAGCACCCCCAGAACTCGGTGACATTCCTTCTTAGTATATGTGGGTTCCTGGGTTTGATTCCAGAAACACACACACACACACACACACACGCGCGCACGCACGCACCCGACATAAATTCTATTTTTTCCAGGGAAAAGGGAGGCTTGTATTTTAGCTTTGTCCTGGAAAAAAGTCTAAGGTTATCTGTAGGGTTTTTCAAAGGGGCAAGGGATTACCAAAGGTGCAGAATATGGAGGAATGAGATAGGTTCCAAAGGAAGCTAGGATGATATTGATGTCATATTTAAATATATGAAAGGTTACTGGAAACACCATTTTATGAATGTGATGGATGTCACAGGCTTTGAAATCACACCTAAATCTAGAGATGTATCCTAGCTTCTGTACCACCACTGTCCTGCTAAAAAAAATTATCTGAAAAAGGAATTATCTTTATTCCTATCTAACCTTAAAGTCTAAGGTGGGTCATCTGATGATGAAGTTTGCAAAAATTTAAATGAAATTTGTCATTAACAAAGTGTATAGTGCTTTCACATGTTATTGTCTTTAATCCTTGAAATTATCCTAGAGGTGGGTTGCTACACCTAAATACTATCCTTACACAGATGAGTAAATTGTATCACACAAAGGATAAATGATTAGATCAATATCAGAGCTAATAAATAATATCAGGACTCACCGGACGTGGTCACACATGCCTGTAATCCCAGCACTCGGGAGGCTGAGGCAGGAGGATCGCTGTGAGTTTGAGACCAGCCTGGGCTACACAGTGAGTTCCATGTCAGTCTCAACTACATAATGAGACCCTGTCTCAAAAAACAAAAAACAAAAAAATTAATAATAATAATATCAGGACTCAAATCCAGGCTTTTCAGACCAAGATGTCCAGAGACTAAAATTTCCAAAAATATAGATGTCAAGAAGAAAGCTTATGTCCCTAAATACATGTATTATTTGCTTTTATAAAAAGATAGTGTTAAAAATAGAAAGATAACGTGTTTCACCCATTTTTGTTATTGCCTGTAATTGCCTGTTTCAACTATATCTCACTAAGAGTTAGCGTTTTACATTCTGATAAAGTTCAATTTATCAATTTATTCCTAGTCAGGTGTGGTGGCACATGCCTTTAATCATAGCACAGGGAGAATCTGAGACAGGCAGATCACGAAGAGTTCAAGGCTAACTTGAGTTACAGTGAATTCAAGTCTAACCTGGAGTATGTAGTGAAACTTTTCTCAAAACAACAACAACAAATTATCCGTTTACAGCTTATATTTTATAGTATCTGAAATCTTTGCCTATCTTCAAGTTTATAAGTATTTCTCCTTGTTTTCTTTTAGAAGTTTAATAGCTATAAATTTTACATGTTGGTGTAGGATACATTTTGAATTAGTTTTTGCATATGTTATAAAATATGAATTTAAATTAATTTTTTTGATTTTTGTTTGTTTGTTTGCCACCAGGGATCAAACTCGGGTCCTTGCACTTGTGAGGCAGGTGGCAGAACCATTGAGCTAAATCCCCGGCCCTCATTTTTTAAAATGTAGATATTCAAGTTGTCTCTTATTATTCGTTGGAATGACTACCCTTTCTATAGCAAATAGTTCTTGCAACTTTATCTAAAATCAATTTTCAGGGGAATGGATATGATTAAAATGACATATTTGTATATAAAAACATCACAATAAATGTAATATTTTGAAAAAATGATATAAGCTAATAAAATATACATTATTATAATATACATGGAAAAATGTCCATAAACTATTATAACTTTATAACAAGTCTTGAGGTCAGATGGAATTATTAGAATTACATTGTGTAATGCCTAATGATATGTATCAAGGGCAATAAAAATATAAACTTTGGGCTGGGGAGTTAGCTCAGTGGTTCTACCACCTGCCTCCCAAGTGCAAGGTCTCAAGTTTGATCCCTGGTACAAAAAAAAATACACACACAGACACACACACACACAAACACACACAAACTTCTCTCCCCCATCTGTACATTTGGAGAGTTTGTTTTCAGGAAAGTTGAAAGAAAAAGAACTTTATTTTTAAATATATTATTACAATTTTCCTAGTCCCACTCCAAAGGCAATATTTTAAATGTTTAACACAGGAGAATTGATTAAGTCAATTATGCCTTCTCTGTAGGAAGGAATTATACAGATTTTAAAGATAAGACTCATGATGAGAAAACTACTTTGGAAACAGGATTACAGAAAAAACAGTAGAACACAAATTTAAATATATATACATTTGTGAAATAACATCAAATGAAAGTAGAACACGAGGGAGGGGAGAAGGGGTGAAGGGAGGGCAGGGACAAGGGGAAAAAATGAAACCAAGACCTGTCACGTAGAGGTACAAGATCCCAGTAATGAATGTAACTGTGCTGTATCCCTAAAATGTACCAATAAACTCAATGAGGAAAAAATAAATAAAAAAAGAAAGTAGAACATGAATTTGTATGTTTATTAACTCTGGTTACAATTATGTGAGAGCTATGCATGTGGAGCTGGGAGAAAAAGTTATTTTTTTAATAAGTTACCATCGTTCTTCCAATTGTTTTAACGGAACTAATTGGTTGTAGCAATCTAGAGTTTAGGGTTGCTCTGTAGAGTGAGATACAAACAGCGTTAGTCTCCAAAAGAAAGACAAAATTTTAATTTCCTGGGGCCAATATAGGGACAGAGGGCAAAAATGGCTTCTAGAGATGGAGAGTCAGATCTGAGAAGGAACGACGGGCAAAAGGATGGGAAATTTGAGACCCTAAAAGAAACGATTCATAAAAATGTTCTAGGAACAACCACGAGACGAAAGTCCAGAAAGGAGGTAGGAAAAGAGAGTGGGGGAAATTGTGCCCGGGGAACGGATACATTGTGGATTTCCAAGAAGCTGACCTTGGTGTTATACAGATAAACTTGTTAAAATATTTATTTATGGATTCATTTGATTCTGGGATAATGCCATATTTTTTGTTATAACAGCTTTAGCGAAAGCTGGGCACGGTGATGCTCGTCTGCAATCCAAGCGCGACAGTGAGTTCAAGGCAGCCTGCATTATAAAGTGAGACCCTGTCTCAAAAAAAAAAGAAAGAAAAAAGGGCCAGGGATTTAGCCCAGTGGCACCATGCCTGTTTGGCAAGAATAAGGTCCTGAGTTCAAATCCCACCTCCCCAAAAAAGAACAATCTTAGAGAAAAGTTTATCATTATCTAGTATGTATGTATTCACATCTTTTTCATAAATTTTGTGGATATTCTTTGACTTAGACATTGGTTCTCCCATACACACTTTTAAATGATCTAATGTAGTTCTTCTCAGTACATTCCTTACCTAATCTGTGAATAAAATGGAGAAGCAATGTGAGAAATAAATCTATTCTCCAAACTTATACCACAAAGTTCGTGTTTTATTTCAATAGAGAAAGTGTAATTGGACATGGCTGGCCTAATTGGCTCTATATCTGGATGAAAATAAAGGTGGACTCTTGACTCTGTTGTGCATAAATATGAATTCCAAATGGCCAGAGATGTGAAGTAAAAAAAATAAAATAAAATAAAACTAGAAGAAAATTTAGAAGGCTGTATGACCATGGAGTAAAAGTAGAGATTGTCTTAAAGAAACAGGAAGTCCAAAAACTATAAAAACATTTATGACTAAATTAAAAACTCAAATGGAGAAACAAACTGCAGAAACTATATCTGACAAGGGTCTAGCATCCAGAATATATAAAGAACTCTCATAACCTACAAAGAAAATGACAAATAATAAATTTTAAAATGAACAAGGGGCTGGACGTGGTGGCCTGTAATCCCAGCACTCAGGAGGCTGAGGCAAGAGGATCACTGTGAGTTTGAGGCCAGAATGGGCTACATAGTGAGTTCGAGAGCAGCCTGAACTATGGAGCAAGACCCTGTCTTAAAAATAAACAAAAACAAAACAAGGCAAGAAAATGATCTGAACATCATTTACAATTAAAGAAATGCAAGCTAAGGGCCAGGAAATTAGCTCAGTGGCACCGTGCCTGCCTCACAAGGTCCTGAGTTCGATCTCTGATACTGGGGGTGGGGGGAGTGGGGGAAAAGTGTTTTCCAAAAGAATTAAAAGAATCATACCACAGTGAAGCCGGGCATGGTGGCGCATGGATATAATCCCAGCACTCAGGAGGCTGAGGCAGGAGGATCGCTGTGAGTTCGAGACCAGCCTGAGCTACATAGTGAGTTCCAGGTCAGTCTCAACTACATAGTGAGACCCTGTCTCAAAAACACAAACAAACAAAAAGACCCGAAAAACAGAATCATACCACAGCGATATATGTGCACCCATGTTCATGGCAGCACAATCTGTAACAGCTAAAACATAGAAGCAGCCCAACTGCCCATCAACTGGAGACTGGATAAAGAAAATGCGTGTGTGTGTGTGTGTGTGTGTGCGTGTGTGTGTGTTTAATAGAGTACTCAAAAAAAAAAAACCTAAAAAAATATGGAGTACCTCTCAGCCATAAAGAATGAGAAATTAGAGACATTTATAGCTAAATATATGCACATTAAGGCCATACTCTTTAAGTGAAATAAATAGGACACACGTGTAAATATCAAATGATTTCTCAGGTGTGAGAAACTGAAAGTGAAGATAAAGATCTAAAAGAATAATAGATAATGTGAACTAGAAAGAAAGGGTCCAAAGGGGAAGGGGAAGTGGGAGGGGTAGAGGAAAGGAAAGAGGGGAATGGAATTAATATGAAAAAGTGGAAAAAAGTCTTTCTAAACAGGGAGAGGTGGAAGAGTTGACGGGAGGGAAGGGGAGTGGGGAAAAAACAAGAATCAAGATACACTGTGTGGGGCCAGGGATTTAGCTCAGTGGTGCCACCCCTGCCTTGTTATCGCAAGGTCCTGAGTTCAATCCCCAGTACCAAAAAACAAAACCAAAAAAGATATACTATGTAAAGGTACAAATCTTCAATGATGAAAGTCATTGTATTGTATACCTAACATATACCAATAAAAAAATGAGATAGCACTTCACACATATGAGGATAGCTATAAATTTGTTTTCCAAAAAACATTTTTTTTCTGGTACCAGGGATCAAACTTGGGTCCTTGCACTTGCAAAGCAGGCACCAGAACCACTGAGCTAAATCCCCTGCCCCTATATAGCTATAATTTTAAAACACAGAAAATAAGCCAGGCGTGGTGGTGCACACCTCTAATCTCAGCGCTCTGAGAGGCTGAGGAAGGAGGATCACAAGGTCAAGCCCAACAATGGCAATTTAGCAGCTAAGCAAGATTCTGTCTCAAAATCAATAAATAAGAAAGAAAGACAGCCAATACTATGTTCTGGAGAAACTGGAAATTTTCTTACACTGATGGTGGGAACATATCATGGAACAGCCACTTAGCAAGGTCTGGCATATTTAAACGGAATTTCCAAAGGGTTCAGCGAATCTACTTCGAGATACACATCTAAGAGAAAGTGAGGCCTGTTGGAAGCGGTGAAGCCGTGAGGACTCTGCCGTCAGGAGTGAGCGCAGTGCCCTTATAGAAGAACTTGAAGGGAGCTGCCTTGTGTCTTCTGCCACACGAAGACACAGAAACAAGACCCAATCTCGGAAAGCAGAAAACAAAACATGAGCCTTCACCAGACATTCACTCTGCGGTCATCTTGATCTTGGACTTCCCAGCCTCCAGAACTGTGACAAATGAATTTATATTATTTATAAATTGCCCAAGGGTAGGGGATTCAGCTTGGTAGTGCCACCACCTGCCTCACAAGCTCAAGGTCCAGAGTTCAATCCCTAATACCAAAAAAACAAAAAAGGTACCCAGTCTAGGGTGCTTAATTACAGCAGCAGGAATAGAATAATACAATTGGAAACCATCTAAATGTCCATCTAATCTGACACTTTCTGCCTTCTGAGACACTTACACATAGGTAGATAAACTTTTCTTAAAGGGCCAGAAAGTAAATATTTGCCAAGATGCAAGATACAGACTGTTAAATAATGTGTTATATAAAAATTTTAAATGTAACCATTTAAAAGTGTAAAACCCATTATTACTTCAAACTATAGCCATGATTTGGTCTCAGGTCAGGCCATAGTTTGCTGACCTCTAATTGAAACCCGTTGTGTTTAACTTGATGATTATTATATTTACATTTAAATCTGTCACCTAGCTAATTAAAATTTTTTTTTCTATCTGTCCTTTGTTCTCCTTCTCTGCTCTTTTTTGCGGACTAAATATTGAACCCAGGGGCACTCTATCATTGAGCCACATCCCTAGACTTTTATTTTTCATTTTGAGGCAGGATCTTACTAAATTCTCTAAACTGGGCTCAAATTTGTGATCTTCCTATCTCAGCCTCCTGGAGTAGCCGGGATCACAGGCATTCGCCACCACACTTGGTACCAGGGATCGAACTCAGGACCTTGGGCTTGTGAGGCAGGTGGCAACACCACTGAGCTAAATCCCCCTGGCCTTTTTCTGCCTATTTTTGGATTAGATAAACATTAGTTATGTTTCCTTTACTTGTTAATTTAGTATAATTGTTTTTTATTTTAGTAGTTGTTTTGGGTTTTATACATACATCTCTTACCTATCATACCTCATCTTAAGATGATTTACTGTTTCATGTATAGTTTAAAAATCTTGTAAGGGTGCATTTCTGTTTCCCCTCCCAAACTTTTTCTTCTTTAAAGAAAAAAAAATCTTATTTACCCATATAATTAATGTCTGATACTCTTTATTTTTTTATTCTTAATTTCTTTGTAAAGATTTTCCTTCCACCTTAAAAGGGCTTTCTTTAATCATACCTTATTGTACTGTGAATCTGTGGGTGACAAAGTCTTTTAGCTTTTACACGTCTGAAAAAGTATTTTGTCTTCACTTTTTGAAATATATTTTCATTTTGACAGCAAAATGATCATGCATCTTAGAGTAACAGTATGTGTTAATTTATTTTGTATTCAAATGTTTCTGATTTTGCTTTTCATGGAACATTAATGCTTCTGTAATTGAAAGAGTCACATTTACTTTGTCAGAGTGAAATCAACTGCTAACATTAAAAAAGAAAGAAAGATAAAACACTACCACAGGAGAAAGAAAAACTGTTCTCAATTAGTGTATTCTGTCCACAATGTCAAGCAGTTGAAGAGACCATTCTCTCGCTCTCTTTTTTTTAAGCAGGGTCTCACTCCGCCTGGCCTTGAACTCACTATGTATTCTAGGCTGGCCTCAAATTCAAAAAGACCATTCTTTACAGAAATCTGCTGAGGTTAAAAAGAAGAAATTATAGAAATTTGTATTTTTAGTGTGTTTTGTTGCAAAAATGAATGCATGTTAATGATAAAAAATTCAACAGTTCAGGAGCACAACAGAAGGTAAATTTCTAATCAAAGTGTCCTATCTATTGTATAATGATTCCCTGTACGTATTGGCAATTTTACATGCCTATGAGCACCATTTCTGAATTTTCGGGTACTTCATTTATGCCATTTTTCCAGGTGTTAAAGTCATAGAATTCTAACATTGGAAGGATGTCCATAATTATCTAGTCCAATCTCCATTTAAATTTAGAAATTTCTTCCACAGCACACATGACAGATGGTCACCTAGCCTCAGCTTGATATTTCTAGCAATGGAAGACTCAAATTCCATGTGACAGATGCTCGGTTTTTGGACACGTCTAGCGATTAGAAATGTACGTCACATGGCGCTAAAATGAGTCTTCCCGAAATGCCTATCTACTGCTTCTAGCTCCACTCCAACAGCACGCAAGTCTGTCCCTTTTGACACTACCCACATTTTGGTGGATGGAGACATGTGTCTTGTTCCCCTCTGTCCTTTGTGAAAGGAACCTGTGAGCATTCATCTTTCTATCTCCCATGGGCTAAACAAGTTCTCTATTCTTGATGATTAGCCATGATGTAATTTCTCTCTTAATTTGCTGTGTTTAAAAAAAAATCCCTATCGGTAAAATAAAAACTCATAATAGGCATTCTTTATATTCCAATGCCCTTCCAATTCCTTCTCCTTGAGGAAACTGATAACATTATAATGCATATCTTTTTTATACTTCTATGATTTATTTTGAGACAGAGTCTCCCTATGTTGTCCAGACTGGTGTCAAATTTCTAGCTTTAAGCCATTCTCCTGCCTCAGCCACCTGGGTAGCTGGAGCTACAGATATGTACCACCACTCCTGACAGCTACTTTTTTAAAAAAATCCATACTTAGACATTTGTACATGTGTAGAAATATTTTAGTTCTGGGATGTAGCTTAGTGGTAGAGTGCCTGACTAGCATGGGTGAGTTCCAAGGTTCATAACAAACTCTTACCAAATACAGTGAACATTTTTCTAAGACAATATAGAATATTGTAGAGACCTACACTATTCTTTTAAATAATTCATAGCATTCCATGGTATACATTTGCTATAACTTAGCCAAATATCCTACCCCCATATATTTTTGGTGAATCTAGATTTTTTTTTTTTTTACTGGAGATGCAACTCAGGACATTGCACTTGCAAGGCAGGTGCAGTGCCACTGAGCTAGATCCTTGGCCCTCTTTTTTTGTTTTATGAGACAAGATCTCACTATGTAGTTCAAACCGGCCTTGAGCTCACTACAGAGCCCAAGATGTCCTTTAATTTACTGTGATCCTTCTGCCTCACCCTCCCTAATCTGGGATTACAGGGATGTGCAATCCTGACAATCCTGGATTTTTTCTGATGATTATGGTGGCGCACACCCGTAATCCTAGCACTCAGGAGGCTGAGGCAGGAGGATGGCTGTGAGGTTGAGGCCAGACTGGGCTACGCAGAGAGTTCAGAGCCAGCTTGAACTACAAAGTAAGAGCCTGTCTCAAAAAAAACAAAAAATAGGGCCAGGAATTTAACTCTGGTGCCACGCCTGCCTCACAAGTATAAGGTCCTGAGTTTGATCCCCAGTATGAAAAAAAAGATGACTGCCACAGTTCAAGGCCAGCCTGGGCTACATAGCAAATTCAAAGCTAGCCCCAACTACATAGTGAGACTGTCTCAAAAATGAAAGAAAGAAAGAAAGAAAGAAAGAAAGAAAGAAAGAAAGAAAGAAAGAGCACATAAACAGTTATATACTGGCTCTTTTATTTCTATAAGATGTGTCTGTAGAAGCAGGGTTGCTGGATGGAAGGGTGTGTACATCTTACACAAGTAGCTACCACCAGATTGTTCTCTGAGGAGACTGCAACAATTTACAGTTTCTCTGAAAAAATGGTGTGTGGGGGGGTGCTCTCCACATGGAAAAAGATGCCCTTGCCCCTCTCTCTGCACCCTATAAAGAACAAACTTCACAGAAATTAAAGACACAAATAGCAAGAACAATTATACAACCATTAAAATGGCAGGTTAGGGTTTTCCCTTTAAGAAAGCCTGGAAATTTGGAAGCCATAAAGGAAAAATATATGGATTCAACCATGTGAACATTTAAAATACCAAGAAAAAAAAAAAGAGCCAAAAGTCACCAGCACTCTGAAGGCTGAGGCAAGAGGAACACCTTGAGCTCAAGGCCAGCCTGGGCTACATAGTGAGTTCAAGGCCAGCCTGAACTAATAGCAAGTACTTGTCTCAAAAAATAATGAGACAAGTGATACTGAAAGAATAGTTGTAAACTGGGCTAGGGATTTAGCTCAGTGGTGCTGCCACCTGCCTTCCAAGGTCCTGAGTTCGATCCCCAGTACAAAAAAAAAAAAACCAGTTCTTAGCTATGACAAGTGTGACTATTACTAGTATATAAAGAAGTACTTCTGATCAATGAGAAATCTATATGAGCAAAGGGCAAGAACAAAAATTCATTAAAAATTATAGTTTATGAAATATTCATCCTCAGAAGTAGTACAAAAAGTACACACTGCCAAGCTTGGTAGCACATGCCTATAATCCTGGCACTCTGGGAAGCTGAGGCAGAAAGATCACATGTTCAATCCCAGACTGAACAATTTAGCGACTTAGTGAAAATTTGTCTCTGAACAAAAAATTTGAAAAGGGTTGGAGATGTAGCTCAGTGTGAAGACCCTGAGTTTAATCCTTAGTAGTGGAAAAAAAAGTGCACACTGAAACAACTAGTTATCATTATTACTCACGAGATGGACAAAATGGAAAATGTTGCTAATATCTATGCTGTTGAAAGAGCACACTTGATCATTCTAAAAAAGCAAGAACAAAACCATTTTAAGTCATCAGCTAGCCAAAGCACAGTGTCCTGCTGGACTGACTGTATTTAGGGAGAGCTATGGAAGTTGTGAAACAGCCTGAATGTGGAACTGTGACCTAGAAACCCACTCGTGGTACTGAGGGATAAAGGGCTCCTCCTTCCATCCTCCCACATCTCTTGTGTGTGGTTTTCACAATTTGGAGGGGAGGGGAAAAAGTAGGAGAAAGCAACATTCTCATATTTTTTCCTAAATGTGTGGGCTTGTTTTAGAGCCTGATTGTGCAATCTACGTGCAACTTACACTTTTGCCATGTACATCTCCCAACAAAGCACTCTGCAGCAGCACAAATTAAGTGAAAATAAAACTCTTGTTTCATAATAAAAACTTTCATTTTATTTCCTCTTTTCTTGAAATCAGGGAAGCTTTAAGGGGGGATTTTGATCCACGTAAAGAAGGTCCAAAAAGAGCACCTCAGGTCCATCGGGTTGCCCTTATTGTATAAAATAGCAAACTGGCCAGGGATTTAGCTCAGCGGTTGCACCGCCTGCCTTGCAAGTGCAAGGTCCCGAGTTCGATCCCCGGTACCAAAAAAAAAAAACCTAACAAATACAACAGGAAACTGTAAGCGAAGGGAGGAGAGACCTCAGAAACCAGAGAGGATGTAGCCATGTACAGCGGTAGGTGCTGAACTTGGTTATAGCTCACCCAAAGGGATGTTTCATCCTCTTGTGGTTCAGCCCCTTCTCTGCGACCACACTTTTCGGAGGACTACCCTCTGTGCAGATTCACCACTAGATGGCACTGTGTGCTGAGTGAGTCTGAGTGAGTTCTACTAAACTACTGTCTCTGCTCAAGGGGTTCGACTTCTACGGACAGATTCCTTTCAGACCTGCTAAATCCTAACTCTGAAACCCACAAGCTCAGCTGTTCATAAGAGCTATTATCTATCTATCTATCGATCTATTATCTCTCATCTCTCATCTACTGTATCTATCGCAGTACTGAGGTTTGAACTCAGGGTCTTTGCTCTGAGTTAAATCCTCAGCCCAGCCCTTCCACCCCCCATTTTAAGACTGTGTCTGGCTTGTTAAGTGCATAGGCGGGCCCCAAAAAGCCTTAAGATCCCAGAGTGCTGGCATTACAGGCATGTACCACCATACCTGTTTTAATTTTGGCAAGAAATTAAAGAATTTTGGTTTCTGAATTGGAAGGACATTCCACTTGTTTATTTATGTATTTACTTATTTATTCAGTACTGGGGTTGGAACTCAGGACCTTGGGCTTGTGAGGCAGGCACGGTGCCACTGAGCTAAATCCCTGGCACAGACACTCCACTTTGAATACTTTCTGGAGTCAGTCCATCCCTAATTTTTTACTGTAAAATTTATCCAGCTTCCAAGAGTTTGAAAAACTCAGCTAAGCCACCAAGCTTCAAGCCGAGGTCCCCAGCTCCTTCAACCTGAGCACCCCAGGCTCAGTAGCCCTTCCTCAGCGGCACATCCCCTCATGCCCAGCAGATCAGTACTCTTACCTCCCGTCCAATTCTTGTTGCTCAGTGCCTTCACCAGTTTTACTATCAGCAATGGCAGATCCTGGGAAATGGAGAGAAAGTAAGCTAGACAGTGACAGTGAACCCATGGCACTTGTGCTACTTGTTTTTCTTTCGAGACAAAAGGTATTGATGTGTGAGTTGCTTTTTCCAAATTAAAATTACCTCAGTATTCAGGTTTAATTGCAGCATTGTCATGTTGTGATCAACAAGTGGGTTCTGGGTTCCAGCTTGGGCACTAAATCTCTAAAAAGTTCACCATCACTGACCTAAGGACCGGAGGCATAGAAGAATACTCCTGCAATCTAGAAACCTCCCTCTGAGGAAACCATTTGTTTTTGTTTTTGTTTTTAACAGGAGATTTATCTATTGGAGAGGAAGTTCTTGGGTGTAGATGGAAAGAGTGATCCAGGACCCGGTAGAGAAGGGCCAGCTACCCAGTAATATTAAAACAGTTAATTCTGTACAAACCAAGATCATGGTCTCACAGCATGGAGGAAATAAGTTGCAAACCAAAAGGAGGTTAGGAGAGCTTTTATTGGAAACAAAGAGAAGGAAAAAAAGGCTCCTGGTTTCTCCAGGAGGGGAATCTGAAAAGTAGAATTTTCACATGACTTCTCTGTCCAGAATTTTGTATGGATAAGCAGAATGCAGAAATTGCTCAATCATTTAGTGGTCATGTATCACAGGTGACTCCATAAATTTAAAACGACCAAGTGGAACTTGGGCTCTGAACCCAGTTACTCAGCGTGTAGGGTTTAAAGTAAACAGATTTTAGAGAAAAACTGGTTTCCTGGAAACGCAGGAGCTTAGTAGGGAGAAGCTGCAATTCCCTTTAGTAGGAGGGGGCTGCGTTCCATGCTGCCTGAGGAAGTTCGTTCTTGGTCCAAAGTCCTTGTGCACTGCCTGTTGTTATTTAAATTTTTGTCAGTGTGGCTGGTCACCCCACTCTGTCTCAGTCTCTTCCCCTTGCCAGCTGCTTTGTTCATGAGCTAATTAAACTATTTTTTACTGTACCACAGAGAATATCCCATCCCTTGAGCTATACAAGTATGGCCACTGGGCCTCTGGTATGGTATTCAGCAGCCTGTGGTCAACCAGTCTTATAACTTCCAGAATGTCAAGTCACAGAAGGTTTTCTTACTTTCTCTCCTAGAGCAGGGGCCCAACCTCCTTCAGAGTGCATGGACATCCAGCCATGTGTGGCCACCAAGGACTTCTGGAAACTAGAGGTTGGCCTGGCCCAAGTGTGCACGTTTAACAACATTGAAGATGATTGTGTGGATGACAACACACACAAATAAATTACATGTTGCTGAGTTTGGTGGTGTATGCCTATAATCCCAGCACTTGGGAAATGAGGCAGGGGGACTACTGAGTTTGCGGCAAGCCTAGGCTACACAGTGAGCTCAAAGCCAGCTTTACTACCTACCTAGCAAGAGTCTGCCTCAATGCCCCCATCACAGATGGCAACCCTGGTTTCCTGAGCCTGCCTTCTTCCTTATGAGTTCAGCACACAGAAACTTCTTAGAGCCAACGCAGGCACAAGTACCTGAAAGCCCCTAGCACAAGTGCTTGAGCTCAGGCAGGAAGAGATACCTGAGCCTCCGGCTTTCACAGAGGAGAGAAGGCAGATGCTGGCGAGGCGTCTTGTGAGTGAACCGCCTCACATTCTGTTAACCCCACACCTCCAAGCAGTGTTTCCAAGGTGTGATTGCCTAGCACAGAAGCAGTAGCCCCTTGGGAACTGGTTAGAGGACCAATCACCAGTACCCCCGCCAAGACCTCCTGAATGAGAAACTCCGAGGATCGCCCCATAAACTGTGTTGTAACAAGCCCTTCCAGAGGTCCTGAACTACAAGTGTGAGAACCACTGCTTTCCCAGTTTTGCCACAGCCCTCAGCATCATCCTAGAGCCAATTTATCTAGCTTCCTCCCGCCTGGGGAAGTAACGATTAAAAGCACTCTCGTTGTTCTGCTCTTGTATTTTCCAGAATACAAAATGTTAGCTACATTGGGCATCAGAAAAAACACATAATTAACCACAGAATTGGTTTAAGGTTGTTTTTGCAAAGCCCCGAAAACAGTAGGTGCTCAGGGAATATTTGTTGTCAGCAATAAAATAAAATGAACTTATCAATGAACTTATGAAATGTTATATACAGGGAACCTCACAGACATAATAGTGAGTAAAAATAGCCAGACACAAAATGTTACATCCTCTCTGACCTCATTCGGAATACCAAGACAGGGCCAAAATAATGAGAAGTCACAAGAGTGGTTATTTTGATGGGGAAAGTATGGACTGATGAGAGGAAATACTGATCGAGAACAGCAAAGTAAACCAAAGGAAAGAAATAATACAAGTAGAAATTACAAAGAAAGAAAGAAACTAAGACAGGGCACAGAAAAACAGGTGTAGTTAACAGTTCAAAATCCTGGTGATATAGGGGATATAACTCCCAAACCTGCTAGATATCTGAAACACGAGTTTGTGTTCTCTAGAATTGAAGAATGAATTCTAGCAACAACAAAGGTCAAGAGGAAATATTTATTGAAAGAAAAATAGCTTCTGTCTAAGAGAGACAGGGGGATCAGAAAGTGGGTTGCCTGGGGACCCTGTTTCCCACAGGGGTTTTATGGAGCAAAGCCACGAGGTGAGGCAGGTACAAAGTGAGACAAAACTATAGTCAGTAAGATTACAAGTCCAGTCCCTTAGGTAATATTGGTCCAATGGGAAAGACAAGGTGGGACAAAACTACGGTCAACCAATAAGATTATGACAAATATAGTGGTTTAGATAATATTGAGTAAATGGGCATCGAATGGGGAAACAATTCATGTAGCAAGCCTACAAGAAACCACGATGTAAGCATAGGAGGAGCAAGGATTTTTCAGTAAGGGGTGGGTCAGGGATCTTTCCTGGAAGGGGTGGGCTAAAATCTTGGTCCCACACCCAGGTGATTGATCCTATTTAGAATATCAACCACTGCTTTTATTCCTAGGGGAAGCCCTCCGGAGTAGTAATTTCTCTTCTTTTACAATGCTGGCCTTCAGTGAATGTGTCTCTATTGTCCTCCATGTTGGCTCCTCCAGGGCCTGTCTTTTATAACCACCTACAAGGTATCTAATTAATTTACCTATCTATAATACTGGCTCCTTGCATAGATTTTGAAAAAGACAAAGATCAAGAAACTAAGAAGCCTGGGGATTTAGCTCAGTGGTGCTGCCTCCTGCCTTGCAAGCACAAGGACCCAAATTCAATCCCTGATACCAAAAAAAGAAAAAAAAGAAAGAAAGAAAAGAAACGAAACTAAGAAGGGCCTGGGATTTAGCTCAGTGGTGCCACAGCTGCCTGGCAAGTGCAAAGTGTCCTGAGTTCAATTCCCAGTACCAAAACAACAACAACTAAAAGAGAAAACATAAATATCCAAAACAAAAAATGACAAAGGAGTCATAATCCTTGAAATAGAACAAATTAAAAAATCATAAGTGATTACTTTCCAAAACACTATACAAATAAATTTTAAAATCTATATTAACCATACACTTCTCTAAGTGAATACATATTCCTCAAATGGATCCTGTAGATCTATGGAGTTTAAGGTTATTAATTTCCAGAGAGAAAATAGAGACTATTATTGAGGAATTAGCTCCACAGAAAGCACCAGGCCCGAGGTTCCATAAATTTCTTCAGAGTATTGAAATGAAGGAAAATCTCCTCATTTTTTTTTTCTGACACAAAACACTTACACCTAAACCTGATATTAAAGTAAAATTAAAAACCCTATAGGCCGGGCGTGGTGGTGCATGACTGTAATCCCAGCACTCGGGAGGCTGAGGCAGGAGGATCGCTGTGAGTTCAAAACCAGCCTGAGCTACATAGTGAGTTCCAGGTCAGTCTCAACTACATAGTGAGACCCTGTCTCAAAAAAACCTGTTTCAAAAAAAACCAAACCAAACCAAAACAAAACAAAACAAAACCCTATAGACCAGTGTTTTATATGAATATGAATATAAAAGTGCTAAATAATTAGGAAACAAAATCTAACACTAAATTTAGAAAATAATGCACCATGACCAAATGAGAATTGTTTTTCCTGAAATAAAAGTTTAATTCAATATTAATATGTTAGAGACGCCTGTAGTCAGGTTCCAGTACCCACCTGCCCAGTGTGCAATGCAGGCCTGAGAAAAAGAATACACTCAGAGACACAACTAGGAGAGAGAAAGCAGGGTGCTAGCACGCCCAATGCCAGTGCAACTGACGAAGGCCCTGGCCGGTCCCAGGCATGGACTTTTATTGGCAATCAGTTGGGGTAAAGGTGATGTGTGGTTTCTATGGAAATGAATGTAAACAAGGCTCATAAAGGACAAGACAAGGCATTCTCAAATTAGGAACAGAATAGACAAAACATATGATTGTAATTAGAACACTGTCCTTCTAGCCTGAAGGTTTTAGTTGTGGGAACAGGATTTGGATGTGAGTTACTCTGACCTCGGCATACAGGCTTCTGCCAGACTCACTTCTCAAAAGAAGTCAATTGTGGGGTTCACTCTTCACAGCCTGCTTTGGGGAAAATCAATATTATTCCACTGCATTAGCATGATATACCATCTAATAGATCTAGAGGCTACCTAGTGAGTTCAAGACCAGCCTGAATTACATGGTAAGATACTGTTGCAAAAAAAAGTAAAAATATCTATACATGCAAATAATGTGGTAAATACCTGTAGAAGCTTAGACTTTAGAAAGTCAATGATAAATACATGAAAAAATCTGAAAGATAAGAAAGTATAAAATTAACAGAGGAACCAATAGTATGTTAATAGCTTTGTATAAAAAAACTGTTAGAAGATACAATTACAGAGAAAAATCCCATTCACAGTTGGAATAAATAAGATTAAATATGTAGGATAAATATAAGAAGAAACGTAAAGAATGCTATGAGTAAAACTTAAAATGGCCTGGAACTAGCTGGGCAGAGTAAGGGGGGAAATCCACATAATTTGGGGGAAAAATCATTTCACAATTAAATTATGATCAGGCCTAGTTTTTCTGCCCACAGGCCAGCTATGGCACGTCTAGACATAACTCCATTTTCACTGTGGTCACAGATAAAACCTCAAAGGTTCCATGATGCTGTGATGCATAAGGGCAAGATTACTTCAGCTAAAGACATCCTGGGGAGAAACAAAATCTTCATCGACATAAATTCCTCATTGTTCTAGGATTATCACTGCTGCCCTCTGAGACATCTCTGTTACTCCCCAGCATACAGAATAAAGGTGTGGCAAACTCAAGGCTTTTTGTCTTTGCTGTGCAGAGCAGCATTGATCAAGCCCAAAGCTCAGCTTCTTCTCTAAGCCTCATTTTTCTGTCTATTAATTAATTTGCCTTGTGCTGTCATGGCTCCCAGAAGACTAAGACTCACTGCAGGAGTTCTAGTCACATTCCCTTTCCCTGTTGCATACAGGGCATAGGGCTGCACACCTGTAATCCCAGCACTCAGGAGGCCAGCTTGGGCTATTCACAAATGTATGGCCAGCTTGGGCTACCCAGTGAGTTCAAGGCTAGCCTGGACTTAAAAAAAGAGTTCCAGAACCTTTGGGAATGAAATTTTTGGTATTGGGTAGCTCCTTCTTTTTGTTTTTTTGTTTGTCTTGCTTGATGTTGTTGTTGTTGTTGTTGTTGTTTTATGATAGCAGGGGTTGAACTTGGGACCTTGTGCTTACAAGGCAGGTGGTGGAATCACTGAGCTAAATCCCTGGCCCTGGGTAGCTCCTTCTAAAAGTGGATCACCAAATAAACATTACTGGGTTTCATGACGCTCATTCGCCTCCTTGAGCTAGTTTCCTGGTTTTTTTGTTTGTTTTTGTTTTCATTTTGGATTTTTGTGTGGTTTATTTCAGTCTCTAAGTAAGTGCTGTCCCGGTTCTTCTTGTCTCAAGTGAAGAATTGAACAAGACAAGGAAAAAGCTGTGGCAAAGTTTACTTGAAAAAATATTATAAAAGTGAGGAGTGAGGTAGAAACTGGCTCTGCAGAGAAAGCTTGGGCTGAGGAAAGAGTTGGATAAAGTACACCTCGGAGAAAACAGGGCCGGTTATTATGAGGAAAGCCACAATATCTGTGCCTTTTATGCTGTCCAAATCTCAAGGAAACCCATAACAACTTGCACATATGGACCCTGAGAAGAGGTGCTGGGATGGATTCCACATCTCAGGTGGACGTCAGGTCTAGGCCATTCTATTGAAAACTTGCTCGAGTTCTCACAAAAAGTCCACTTTCAGGGTTTTGAGAACTGCTCTGCACATTTGCTCTGGGATCTGGTAATTAACAGGTCACATTGACTTCCCCCAGCCCGCTTCTGCACACCCTAATCTCCTGTCATTACCGTGTTCCTCACCCTCAGAAGCAGCTGGATTGATAGAAAGGTGGAATAGTCTTTTGAAGACACACAGCACCAGCTAGGTGGCAGTAGCTTGTAGGGTGGGTGCAAGCCTCTTTAAGAGGCTGTTTGTGCCGTACGTGTCTATGTGTTTATCCACCATTAGTACTGTGTCTCCCATGGCCAGGATTCATGGGTCCAGGAATTGAAAGGCGGACGTGGGAATGGACCACTCAACATTACCCCTAATGACCCACTAGCAAAAGTTTTGCTTTTTTTTCTTTGAGACAGGGTCTCACTATGTAGCTCAGGCTGACCTCAAACTCACAGTGACTCTCCTGCCTCAAACTCATTAGTGCTGGGATTGCAGGCGTGCACACTACACCAGGCTAAAAATTTTGCTTTCTTGTTTCTGCAACATTATGCTCTGCTGGTTTAGAAGTCTGGTTCCAGAGAAGGGAAGGCTTGTCCCAGGAAACACAACAATACTGTTAGAAAAGTTTTCAAGAAGCTCCAGTAGCCCAACCCCTAGCACAGTCAGCTAACTATGACAGGCCAGAAGGTCACGTTAACCATTTCTGAACAGGAACCAAGATAAACATCTGGTACGGGAACAACCGGACCTAGCCCTAAACATTCCCGTAAATGATCCCCCACGAAGTCCCCCCTCCCCTTTCTCGGAATTCCCCCTCCCCTATAGCTTGTGGTTTTTTTCTTTAAAAACTGTGTATCTACCCTGCTTCGGGGCTCAACTCCTCTGCCCCTGCGAGGGTTATGAGCTGAGCCCCAGCGCGCTGGAATAAAGACCTCTTGTGTTTTGCATCAAGAATCGTCTCTCCGGGGTGTTTATGGTGCATCGCGGCGTCCCGGACTTAGAGTGGTGGGATTCCTCCCTGGGAGGATCTTACAATACCACTGAACTAACTAGAAGCTAAAACATCCGCCTCACCATTTTGGTCTTTTTGTGCCTCTGAGTAAACAAGTTAAAAACAGAGTTACAGCCGGGCGTGGTGGCACACAGTCTATAATCCCAGCACTCCAGAGGCTGAGGCAGGAGGATCGCTGTGAGTTCGAGACCAGCCTGGGCTACATAGTGAGTTCCAGGTCAATCTCAACTACATAGTGAGACCCTGTCTCAACAAACAAACAAACAAACAAAAAACCTAAAAACAGAGTTGCAGTGTTAGCAGAGGTGATTGACCCAGATTTTGGTAGCAGAGAAGTGTGGTCATTGCTGTAACATTATCTGGCCATGTAGTCTAGCAGCCCTTGCAACTAGTTTGTAAAAAAGTTTGGGAAGTTTTGGAGATGCTGGCTGAAGAAGCAGCCCTGGAATGCCAGAAGCGGAATTTGGTGGGAGATTCTGATCAGAGCTCAGAAGACCAGAATGCCAATAGAAATACTGCCAGTAAAGACCAGGCTCCGGAGGTTTCTGTTAGGAAGAAAGACTGCATTGGCTGTTGAACTCCAGGCGCCGTGTGTTATGCTTTGGCAGAAAATTTGTCTGCATTTTGTTCTTGTCTAAAGACTTTGCCTGAGACTGAAGTTAAGCATGGAGGAATAATAAATCTGGCAGAAGAAACTTCAAGGCAGTCTAAAGTTGAGGCAATGGCGTGGCTACTGTTGGGAGCTTTTGGCCAGATCTATGTTGAGAATCAAGAGCAAATCAAGGGACCAGAAGAAGGCACATGAGGAATGCACATGAGTCTTTTGGGGGCTGAGGGAAGAATGTTATGGTTTATATCTAGATATCACCCCAAAACCTCTTGGGCTCATAGATAGGACTTTTTGGAGGTGGCTGTATTTAGGATGTGTGAATGTGGATTAAGGGTGTGAAGTTAAGATTAAGGGTGTGGATAATGGGAGCCTCGTTGGGGTGTGGTTGGCACCAATTAATAGGCATGTAGTCTGCATGGCATATAAAGGGACAGAAAAGCCAGGTGTGGTGACTCACGCCTGTAATCCCAGCACTCAGGAGGCTGAGGCAGGAAGATCGCTGTGAGTTCAAGACCAGCCTGGGCTACATAGTGAGTTCCAGGGCAGTCTCAACTACATAGTGAGACCCTGTCTCAAAAAACAAAAAAACAAAACAAAAAAAACAGAAAGACAAATGTGATGCCCCTGTGCCACCCTGATTTAGAGCCAGCCAACTATGGGCTGAAACCTCTACAAACTGTAGCTGAAATAAACCTTTCCTCCTTTAACTTGTGGGTGTGGTATTTTGTCCCACCAACAAAAAAATAATAAGACAAGTCACAACAAATAAGATTAAGTATGTACAAATAAATGTAAAAAAATAATTCTAAGAATAAAATTTAAAAATATATGGTAAAAAATAGATTCCTTCAAATAGACATCCTCTATTTTTTTTTTTGAAAGGATGTTTTCAATGAAGATGTCAATTCTCCCAAAGTTAATCTGAAAGAGTAATGTAATCCTAATAAAACACCAACAGGTTTATACTAAAATTAATATAGAAAAACAAACATTCAAGAAGGTCCCCTCCAAAAGCTAACTGAAAAATAATTAATATGGGGATCTAACCCTAACAGAAATTCAAATATGCAATAAAGCCTCCATAATTAAAGCTATCAACACTGAGCATAAGTAGACTAGCTCATCAGTGGAGGTGAATAGATATCCCAGAAGTAGAGCCTCATAGATACAGAAATTTATAGATAATAAAGTGATCATTTAAATCACTGAGGTAAATTGTACAGGGACAACTGAGGAGCCATTTGGAAAAAGATGACATTATATTGATATCTCTCTCCATGCATAAGAATAAACTATAAACTCATCAGAGTTTAATGGGGAAAATAAGAGAAATCTATAAGTATTAAAGGAAAATATGAGGCAGAGGCAGGAAGATCATAGATTCAAGCCAAGTCTGGACATCTTAGTGATTTAGAAAGCTCCTATCTCAAAAAATAAAATAAAATAAAAAGTGCTGGAGATATAATTCAATGGGAAGTCCCTGGGTTCAATTCCCCAGTACCACAAAAAAGATAGATAGATGATAGATGATAGATAGATAGATAGATAGATAGATAGAGCATTGGGCTTTTAGATTATGTCAAAATTCAAGAGCAATAATAGAAAAGATTGCAGCCAATGGAACAAAATAGAGTATGCAGAAGCAAGCCCATGTGTATTCAACAATCTGATCTTTGACAAAGGGGCCACAAACATACCTGGGAGGAAAGACAGCCTCTTTAACAAATGGTGCTGGGGAAAATGGCTACCTACATGCAAGTTGAATCTAGACCCATATCTCTCACCATGAACTAAACTAAACTAAAACTGGATCAAAGATCTAAATATTAGAACAGTAACACTAAACCAGCTGGAAGATAAAATAGACAAAATCTCGAAGACATAGGTATAGGCAAGAAATTTTGAACAGAACCCCAACTGCACAAAAAATAACATCAAGAATCAACCCACAGAATTTTAACAAATTAAAAAGCTTTTGAATAGCAAGGGACAACAATCAACAGAGTGAAGAAACAACCTGCAGAATGGGAAAATAATTTGCCAGCCATTCCTCAAATATAAGACTAATATCTAGGTCAGATGTGGTGGCGCACTCCTGTAATCCCATCACTCGGGAGGCTGAGGCAGGAGAGGATCACTGTGAGTTCAAGACCAGCCTGGGCTACATAGTGAGTTCCAGGTCAGTCTCAACTACATAGTGAGACCCTGTTTCAAAGAAAGAAAGAAAAAAAAAAAGAAAATATATCTAAAATATATAAGAACTCAAAAAAATTAGACCCACCACAAATAAAAGACCTAAACAAAAAATGGGCAAGTGAAATGAACAGACATTTCTCAGAAGTACAGATGGTCAAAACATACATGAAAAGATATTCAACATTTCTGGCCATTACAGAAAGGCAAATTAAAGCAACACCAAGATTCCATCTTTCCAGAAAGATTGGCCATTATCATTAAGAAATCAAATAATAACATATGCTAGTGAAGCTGAGAGAAAAAGGAACTATTCTACATTGCTAGCACCAATGTAAACTAGTACAACCATTAGGGAAGTTAGTATGGAGAAGCCTCAAAAACTGAAAATAGAAGTTCCATTTGACCCAGCTTCTCTATTCTAGAAATCCTCCCCAAAGAGTTAAAGGTACATTACAGTGATGAGATAGGTATGAGTGTGGCAAAAGCTGGCTGAGAAAGTAGGCCTGACCTGTTAACTGTAAATTTTGGGATACGTGTGCAGAGCAGTTCCTAAAGTCCAGCTCATGGACTTCTTGTGAGAACTCAAGCAGGTTTTCAACAGGACGGCCTAGACCTGACCTCAGCCTGCAGCATGGAATCCCAGCACTACCTCTCAGGACCTGGATGTAGAAGTTCTGGGTTTCCTTCAGATTTAGGCAACGTAAGAGGACACATTGATGCCGTGAAGACTTTGCTACCATAACTATCCACGATGGACCATGCTACATTTCCCAGATACCATGTGTACTTTTATCTTTCCTCTTATCCTTTTTTCTATTTACTTAGTCCAAGCTCTCTCTGTAGAGCCAGTTTCTCCCTCACTCTTCACTTCTACTTTTATTTATTTATTTATTTTGATTTTTTGAGACAGCATCTCACTATGTAGTTGAGACTGACTGGAACTCACTATGTAGCCCAGGCTGGTCTGGAACTCACAGCGATCCTCCTGCCTCTCAGCCTTCTGAGTGCTGGGATTACAGGAGCACACCACCATGCCTGGCTCACTTTTTTTTGTTTGTTTGTTTTATTTTTTGGTACTAGGGATTGAAATAGGGTCCTTGTGCTTTTGAGGCAGGCAGCAGAACCGCTGAGCTAAATCCCAGCCCAACTTTTATTTGTTGAATAAACACTGAAACTTCTTTTTGCTTTTTTTTTTTTTTTTTTTTTTTTTTTTTGGTGGTACCAAGGATTGAACTCAGGACCTTGAGTTTGCAAGGCAGGTGTGGCACCACTGAGCTAAATCCCCAGTTCTCATTTTGATATAGGTATGATGTAAGGACCTCCAGATGATATAAAGGAGACATTATAACTCCCAACCTGCTAGATGTCTGCTATGCTGAGTTTGTGTTCTCTGAAATTGAAGAATGAATTCTAGGAACAACGGAGGTTAAGAGTAGGAAATATTTATTGAGGAAAGCTAGCTTCTGTCTAAAGCAGACAGAAGAGGACCCAGAAAGTGGGTTACCCAGGAGCCCACTTATAAAAGAAGTTTTATAGAGCAAAATCACAAGGTGGGCAACAAATCATGAGGTAGGCATAAAATAGGACAAAACTATGGTCAACCAATAAGAGTATAAGTATAGTTGTTTAAGTAATATTGATGCAATGGGGAAACAAGTCACTTAGCAAGGGTGCATGAAGAGAACAAGGACCTTTCCTGGAAGGGATGGGTTAAGATCTTTGTCTCCCACCCAGATGATTGATGCCTATTTAGAATATTAAATTTTTCTTTAGACCAGGTCTCACTATGTAGTTCAGACTGGCCTTGAACTCACTATGTAGTTTAGGTTGGCCTTGAACTCACAGTGATCCTCCTGCCTCAGCCTCCTGAGTGCTGGGATTATAGAAGTGCCCCACCACACCCAACTCAATCATTATTTTTTTCTCTGGGGAGGTAGGTGTTGTCATTTCATCTTTGGCCTTCAATGAATGTGCCTATATCCACAGTTTTAATGTGTTCTCATCTTCTGCACTGACTGCTTCAAGGACCTAGTCCCATCTGACTACCAATAATATTTTTACCCAACTTAACTGTCTGTAATAGTTTCATTCTATTCTTTGTTCAAAGTTAGTTTCATTCTGTTCTTTGTTCAAAGTTAGTTTCATTCTGTTCTTTGTTCAAAGCTGCCTGATAACAGTGATACATGTATACCCATGTTTATAGCAACACAACTCTTAATTGGTCAATCTTGGAAGTGACCTATATATTCATTGACAGATGATTGGGTGAAGAAAATGTGGCATTTACACTCAGTGGAGCACTACACTGCCACAACAAGTAATTATTTGTAAAAACAGTAAGTGCACCTTGAGACCATAATGTTAAGTAAAATCGGACACACAAGCTTGAATATTACATAGTTTCTCTTATATGGGAAATCCAAAGCATAAATAAAAAAAAAATAGATAAATGAAAAGACTGATGGGCCGGGCTTGGTGGCACAAAGCCTGTAATCCCAGCACTGGGGAGGCTGAGGTGTGAGAACTGACTGAGATAAAGGGAGTCCATGTTGGATGAGTAATGGCCCCAGAGGCCGTTGTGTACCACTCCCCTTTGTAGTCACACCCCTACCTATGTTTGAACTTTTGCTTGGGAATGTAAGACTGCATAACTTTGTGTAATCTTTACTGCATAGCTTTGTGATCTTAAATTCTTAGCCCCAACTGTGAACAATGTGAGTTAATGGGCAAATGCTTAAGAGTTCTGGAAAATGAGAAAAATCTGTGCCGTATACAGAGACCCAAAATTAATTGTTTTACTGCTTCATTGTCTGAAATACTTTAGAGACCCCCGTAAGCATCTTTTAATCATCAGCGTGTGATTGCTGAGTACGTGGCTACTGACCATCAGAAGACCAGTACCTTCTGTCTCCTGACTCCAGGCTTTGAATGTTAAATCCCCCTTATCCCTCTCATAAAAAGGACCTCAGCCCTTGAGCTGGTGCCTCTCTGAGCCAGCTAATTGGTTCTGAGAGTGCCGTCTGGCCAGACTAATAAAGGTCTGTTTACCATCTATCCTGGTGTGTTCCTTCCTGGGTGACTCTTTCTCCGTTGAGCTCCCGGAGCCTCGCTGAACTATAGGTCCCAGCATCGTGGAGGCCCTTTGGGCTGTTCATGGCTTCCAGAAGTAAGGCCCTGGGTCTTGCTTCCAGAGCCATCATTGGGCTATAGGACTCAACATCGTGGAGGCCCTTTTGGCTGTTCACGCTCCGTGGAGTGGAAGTGAGACTCTAGGTCTTACAGAGGCAGGAGGATCTCTGTGAGTTCAAGACCAGCCTGGACTACATAGTGAGTACCAGGTCAGTCTCAACTACATAGTGAGACCCTGTCTCAAAAAAAAAGAAAAAGAAAAAAAAAAGAAAAGATTGATAATTTTTTTTGGGGGGGGGAGTAAGGGGATCAAACACTTTTGAGGCAGGCAGCAGAACTACTGAGCTAAATCCCTGGCCCAAGATTGATAAATGTGATCACATACAAACTTTTTTGTCATGTTAAGGATTAAACCAAGGATCCTTACATTCTAGGCAAGAACTCTAATAGTAGGTTATATCTCCAGCCTCAAAATAAAGTTTTAAATAAGAAAGAATCCATAAATAAAAGGGTAAATGATAACCAAGAAGATGTTTGCAACATATATTATACATAACTAATAGTATTAATAATTTTTAAAAACTTTCTTTTTAAGGAGGAGAGATTTATTTTGGCTTATGTTTTTTCTCTCATTGAGTCTATTGGTACATTTTAGGTATACAGGACAGTTACATTCATTATTGGGATCTTGTATCTTTACATGACAAGTCTTGATTCTCATTTTTTCCCCTTGTCCCTGCCCTCCCTTCACCCACTCCTCTCCTCCCCATTTACAAACACTTTATTTCCATTTTTTCATTTTCTCATATTTTTTTCTTTTCCCTTATTAGCTTTCCCCTACCCTTCCCACTTTCCCTACACCTTTAGCCCCTTTCTTCTTCCTGTTTCACAAAAGATGATGAAGACCAAAAACCTCCATAGAAAAAATAAGGGAGAGCTGGGTGTGGTGGTAGTACAGTCAGAAACAATGGAACTGAGGAAGTCACTCCCTTCCACCCATTTAATTAATTAATAATTAATTTATTTATTTATTTTTGGTACGGGGAACTCGGGTCCTTGCGCTTGCAAGGCCACCCATTTAATTTTAAGCAGCACCCTAGGGCCATTCCTCCTCCATTGTCCTAAGGTAGAAAATGACGTATCAGGAGATCTGATGCACCTGCGTTGACGTTGACTCTTGTAGCCTGACTTAGCCTGACCTTCAGTTGCCTTCACTCTACTTAAACTTCAATAAAGGTTCATAAATATGCACTACATGTCACTCATATAATTAAGATTAGAGTGACTTCTGGGACAAGAATGCGTGTTGACATCATGTGCGTTGTGGTGAGATAAAACCACACCCTATCAATCATCCCTGTCAATCACATGTCAAGGGAGACACCTGGGCTGAGGTGCATATTGTTAGATAAAAAGAGCCAGAAACCAGGACCAGACCAGAACTATAACAAGCCTTTATTATGGGGAGGATCTGCCAGGTTGTCTCCGAACAAGAGGAAAAAGCAACATGGAAGAAAAGGAAGCTTCCTTTACAGGAGTGGAGTGGAGTGGAGTGGGGTGGGGTTAGCCTGAGCTGGGTGGAGTTGAATGAGGTAGTATTAAGAGATTGGAGGAGCCTGTGGCATCACTAGGAGGGGCTTGTGACATCACTAGCTGCTAGGATGTAGCAAGTATCAAGTCACGTTTTTGGTGGGAGAAGAGCATGATGGGAAGAAGAAGCCTGACCTTCTTTGTTTGTTTGTTTGTTTGATTTTTTGAAACAGGGTCTCACTAGTAGTTGAGACTGACCTGGAACTCATTTTGTAGCCCAGGCTGGTCTCGAACTCACAGAAATTCTCCTGCCTCAGCCTCCCAAGTGCTGGGATTACAGGCATGCGCCACCACGCCCAGCTCTGCTTGACCTTCTTTGGGAGAAGCCATGTTAACATGGCGGCTGCTATTCCATGTGGCGGCCATCTTAAGGCAAGGGAAATCTAACACATATCCTGTAAATTCCAAAAGCCTGATTTATGGGTGTGATTTATGCTGCTGTATACTGTGCTTTTGCTATCCTGTCACTGGACACCATTTTTCTCTTTTGCCATATCTTTTGTCTGCATGGACTTTCTCTGAGCACAACTTCCCATGATCTTTAATACATGTAGCTGCTTTCTACTTGCCATTTTTCCTTTTTTTATACCGGGGATCAAATGCAGGACCTTGCACTTATGAGGCGGGCAGTGGAACCACTGAGCTAAATTGCCCCGGCCCATGGGGTCAGTAATTGGCAGAGCTCGAGAAGGGGAAGCACCTGGAAATGAGACAAGAGGGGTGCAGAGAGAAGGAGACCAAGCAAAGAGTTGTCAAGGTCTCATTTATTTGCAGATACAGGCAGTTTATAAAGGCAAAAACCGCAAAATTGTAAGAGGAAATAGTCAACCATAAACTTTGGGAGGAGAATGTAACAATAGTATAACACAATGTTATAGGGTAATGACCTAGATCACTTCTTTACGTAAACCCGTTGTCATGGGTAATGACACAACTGTGTTGATGGGGTGATCAGCGGGTCAACATGGAAGCTGTTTGGTTTTTACTTAGGACAGGCTAGCAGCTTAGTCTACCACACTAAATCCCCAGCCCCTCCACTTGCCATTTAAGTGTATGCTTTGCAATTCACTATTTTTTGTGCACAAGAGTCTGTATTATACCTGCCCATCACATGGTAAGAGTGGGGTGCATCTGTAATTTGGGCACTTGAGGAGTGAAGCAAAAAGATCACTACAAGTTTGAGGCTGCCCTGTCTGAGAGAGAGAGAGAGAGAGAGAGAGAGAGAGAGAGAGAGAGAGAGAGGGAGAGGTGACATTGGGAGTTATATAGGACCTCCAAATATGATATAGGGGAAATACAATTCCCAACCTGTTAAATGTCAGATATGCCAAGTTCATGTTCTCTAAAATCAAAGAACGAGTTATAGAAACAATGGAGGTTAAGAGGAGGAAATATTTACTGAGAGGAGATTTCAGCTCCTGAGAGGCAGGAGAAGTCCCAAATGGATGTCCGGGACCCCACTCCCTCAGCTGTCCCCTTTTCCAGGGCCCCCAAAGTTGTAACTACATCATTGCTCCATAGACAGAGTTCAACAGCTTCTGTTTCCCCTACCTGACCCTACACCCATGAATCACTTGTCACCAATCTCCCACTTGCTCAAACTGCCTCCTTTGACTACCTTTAACCACTCCTCACAATAACTTCTCATAGACACCAAAAGATCTGCCCTTCAGTGGGAAGAGAGTAGACATCAGTCAAACTCCTGTCAGGTACTCTGGGTGTCTGGGAAAAAGAAAACAAGAGACTCATAAGCATCTATAACCAATTCTGCTTGGCCAGCCAAGGTGTCTCTTTCCTTTGTGGACTTCTCCCTACTTGTGCCTCCCCACTAACTGGACCAGCACCTGCACACTGACTTACCTTAGCACAGCAACAGACATCGCCCTGAGAAACCAGAACCTGGCTGTCCCTGTCAGAGCCCAGGTCTGACAACACAGAGCCATACAACTAGTACCCTGCTTGCTGGTGGGGCATCACCACTGCTGCAGGAATAGGCATAGCAAGTCTGCCTACTCCCTGACCTACTATTTATTACTCCCTCTCCTGAAATCTCTCTCTTTTTTTTTTTTTTTTTTTGGTACCAAGGATCGAACTCGGGTCCTTGCACTCGTGAGGCGGCGGAGCCACTGAGCTACATCCCCAGCCCTCCTGAGATCTTTCTGACAGCCTCAAAGAAATAATTGAGTCCATTCTCACCTTACAGAAGCAAATACACTCCCTGGTGGCAGTAACCCTCCCAAATCGTAGAGGTTTAGATCTTCTCACAGCCAAGAAGAGTAGGTTAGACATCTTCCTAGGAGAAGAATGTTGCTTTTATACCAACCAGGCAGGCACAGTACAAGATGCAGCTAAGACACTAACAGAAAAAGGCCTCAGAAATTAGATAGCACCTGTTTGACTCTTAAAGTGATATTTGGAGCTGGATGCCACGGCTTCTCGCATTGACTGGGCCTCTTATCTGCAGCATTCTCCTCCTTTTAGCCATGCCTCCTCAGACTTTTCTCACAATTTTTACAGGACCACATTCAGGCAATCACCAACTGTCAGATACTGACCCTGGCCACTCCTTGATATATTCCTATTCCCCAAGATATCTCTCTCTCTCAATTAGGCTACCCACACCTCCGCATTTGGCATGAAAAAAGTACTCAAGATAAACACTGCCCACTTTCCTGCCCCTCTCTGTATATAAGAACAAAAAGGTGGGAACATCATGTCTGACCTAAGTGGGACCCTCTCGGCAAATACGCCACCTTCCACAAACAACAGGAAACCACTAAAGGGTCATGCTACCCTCAGTAAACAGAACAGATGGCCACAAATAAAATTTAGAACCAAATATACAATCTCCCCAATGCTGAAAAGTGTGATTTTTTTATTTTTATTTTTTTTTGGTACCAGGTTTGAACTCGGGTCCTTGTGCTTGCAAGGCAGGCAGCAGAACCACTGAGATCAATCCCTGGCCCCTAAGTCTGATATTTTCTATACATGTGCCCTGACGATCCTGGGAACTTTGACCCCCAGCATTTCATCCCAGATTCCTTAGGATTACAACCTCTTCCCCAAACCCTATAAAAACTTTTTTTTAAATCAAAAACTTAGGGGGCCAGGGATTTAGCTCAGTGGTTCTGCCTTCTAACTGAAAAGCACAAGGGCCCAAGTTCAATCCCTGGTATCAAAAAAAAAAAAAAAAAAAAAAAACAAACCTCAGGACCTTGGGCTTGCAAGGCAGGCATGGTGCCCTGAGCTGAACCCTTGGCCCAGCCCTATAAAAATTTAACTACTTCTCCACCCAATTGCTGACATCTTTTTCAATCTCAGCCTGCCTGTACCCAAAAAGAATAAATCAGCCTTTTGCTTGCATAAAACCTGTGTCTGGGTAGTCTCTCACATACCATTTGTAATATACCTAACTTATCTGTCTATAACAATGGGAGACAAAAGTTACATATGTACAATTCACAAAAATATATTGAATGATTTTTTTTTGGATTTTGAGACAGGGTCTCACTATGAAGTTGAGACTGACCTGGAACTCACTATGCATCCCAGGCTGGTCTCAACTCACAGGGATCCTCCTGCCTCAGTTTCCCAAATTCTGGGATTACAGGTGTGCACCACCACGCGCAGCTTTGAATGATTTTTAAAGTACATAAAGATAGCTGGGTGTGGTGGCCATACCTGTAATCCCCTCATTCAGAAGGCTGAGGCAGGAAAATCAGATATCAAGGCCAGCCTGAACTACTTAGTGAGACCTCATCTCTAAATAAATAAATAAATGAAAGGAAAAGGAAAGAAAGTGTAAAGATGTTCAATCTCATTCATAATTACAGAAAAATGAGCTACCATTTCTCACCTACCAGATTGGCAAAAATTTTTAAAAAATGAAAAATGTATGATAACACATAGTTGGTAAGAGTGCAGGGAAACAAGTACTTTCACATATTAGTTGTAAGAATCAAACTTTGCACAACTTTTAGAGGAGGGTTTAGCACTATCTGATAAAATACGCATCCTGATACCGTCTGCCCAGCAATGCCATTCTAGGAGTTACTCTGAATATACACCTCACTCACAATGAGGCAGGCAGGCAGGCAGGCAGGGCAATGCACTACGGTGTTGTCTCCAACAGTGGAGTAGTGGAGCTGTGTAAAGGAACGAGTTAATAAACTATGACATATCCACACAGCAAAGTGTTCTGCTCTGCTTCCATTAACGGAGTCAGGAAGATCTCCATGAACTGATGGTATAAAGCAATGTTCCGGATATATCGTTTTTGTTTTGTTTTGTTTTTGAAACAGGGTCTCACTATGTAGTTGAGACTGACCTGGAACTCACTATGTAGCCCACACTGGTCTCCAACTCACAGTGATCCTATCCTCCTGCCTCGGCCTCCCAAATGCTGGGATTACAGGCAGGTGCCACCACGCCCTGCTGGATATATCGTGTTTTTTTTTGTTTTTGTTTATTAAAGGAAAAGAAAAAAAGTGCAAAAGAGCTTTCTTTTGGGTTGGGGATTAAACTCAGTGGCACAGCACCTGACTGGCAAGCATAAGGTCCTGAGTTCAATCCCCAGTACCAAAAGAAAAAGAAAAAAAAAAAAGAAGAAGAAGAACTTCCTTTTTTTGTTTTTTGTTTTTGTTTTTGTTTTTTGAGATAGGGTCTTGCTATGCAGGACAATGCTATGCTGGGAATTACGGCAATCTTCCTGCCTCAGTCTTCCAAGTGCCAGGATTATAGGAAGATTGCTATAAATTTGAGGCCAGACTGGGCTACACAATGCGTTTAAGGCCAGCCTGAGTTACATAGTGAGACTCCGTCTCAAAAAACAAACACAAATAAATAAACTCTGTGGATTACTTACTTCCCAGGGAAACATGTTTCCTAATTGATGAAAATGGTTTTTAAAAGTTAAAAGCTCTGGGAATCTGTCCTAAGGGCATGTAGAAAACTAGGATACGTTTATTCATGAAGTTTACTAAACGTTGGTACGATAACCTGGAGTCTGTGACACTGGATCTGCCTCCCTCTGCTCCCCCATCAGCTCTGTCTGCTGGAAACCACTCTGGGGGTGGGGGCTCCTATCACTGCCCGGCAACGCTAGCTTACCTTCCCAGCTCTGTGTGGCAGAGGAGAAATCCCAGGTGAGTGTGGACAGACTGAATACGGAGGCTCTCCTCTCATACCAGCCCTACTCACGTGGCATCTCTGCCTCAGGGCAGCACGCCCAGAATGCTGGGAAGGACCCAGTTTTCCCTCACCCCAGCTCAGTAGCAGGGTGCAAGACCGGAGATGATCTCCTCTATCCAGGCCCCTGCTTAGAAAGCACTGCTGTCACCCTGAGGGAAGCAGGCCGGTGTCCACTACCTGTTTGCAGTTAGTGTGTTTTACCACAACCAAAAAAAGTTAAATATGTTAACCAGTGGATCTAGGGTTAGATGAATCTAAATTATCCTAACATCTCAAAGCAATGACTCATAACGAGTCGATGATGGATCATACTGAGTCAAATGCTTTATGGAAATAACGACAGCAATCTCACAAACTAATCTGTGCGTGACAGTGACCTCTATATTAGTAGTTTAAAATTATTTGTATAAAATAGAAAAACTGGAAACATCCCAAATATCCATCAACAGGTTAGGAGATAAATTGTCATATACATATAGAATTTCATCGTATGTATTTCACATTAGAAGGAGCAACCCCTAGGATTTTTGTTGTTATTGCTGCTGTGCTACTAGAGACAAAACCCAGGAGCAATAGGAAACTGATGTGAGGTTCTGGGTGTGAGGGGGTCTTTTCAACAGGGGGTTCTTTGTAGAGGATAGGCCATTTTGTGGGAAACGTTTGATGTCCGTGTCATTAGGTCTTCCCTAAAGACAAGACAGTAGGTAGTTTTGTTTTGTTTTGGTTTTTGAGACAGATTCTCATTGTGTAGTTGAGACTGACCTGGAACTCACTGCAGCCCAGGCTGGTTTTGAACTCACAACAATCCTCCTGCCTCAGCCTCCCGAGTACTGGAATTACAGGTGTGCACCACCATGCCCGGCTGACAGTAGGTAGTTTTTAAAACTGCTTGAGTTCAAATTCATGCTTCACCACTCATTTATTATAGAGTTAATGTGGGAAATAAATTAATTGACCTGTATCAAGCAATATCTGGCGCACAGTAAGCATTAAATAAGAATTAGCTATTGCTATTTTCATTATTCAAGGAAGACATTTTCAATGCCTTGCCTTGAAAACAAAATTCTGGCTACTAGTATTCTGGAAATTAGCTGTTTAGGAGGAGTGCCTACTCATTTTCTTTGCCATTTCCAAGTGGGTTTAAGCCTGTATTTCCCCCATACCAAGGAACAAAGGAAAGAGCAAAGACTAATATATGTATTCAATCTATCATCTTTACAGAAGCATTTGCCACACAAAAGAGCAGCATAAAGTCAGACTATGAAGAATTGAAATTTATTTATTTGGTACCAGGGATAAAACTCGGGACCTTGCGCTTGCGATATTTATTTATTGATTTATTTGGGGTATTTTGAGACGGGGTCTCACTGTGTAGTTGAGACTGACCTGTAACTCACCATGTAGCCCAGCCTGGTCTTGAACTCGCAGCGATCCTCCTGCCTCAGCCTCTGGAGTGCTGGAATTATAGGTGTGCACCGCCATGCCCGGCTGAAAGGTTGAAATTTATTTATTTATTTGCCTTTTTGAGACAGGGTCTCACTATGTAGTTGAGACTGACCTGGAACTCACTGTGTAGCCCAGATTGGTCTTGAACTGACAGCGATCCTCCTGCCCCAGCCTCCTGAGTGCTGGGATTACAGGCGTGCGCCACCACGCCCGGCTGAAAAATTGAAATTTAAATGTTAAGAGCATCATTTAAAAAATCACGCTGTCATTAAAAATTATTAAAAATTGAAAATAAGCAACCAACTATGAAAGTGATTCACATAGTGAATTCAAGGTCATCCTGAACTAAATAGCAAAACTTTGTCTCTAAACAAATGAACTGGTGATGATGAAGCAGAGGGTACAGTTTAGTGGCAGAGTACTCACCTCACATGTGTGAGGGGCTGGATCCAACCCCCGGTTGGGGGAGGCGCGGGATGAGTGGGATGGCTTTACTTTAAGGAATAAAGTGCAGAATTAATTTTGTTCCACAGAAAAGCAGTTGGGGGAATAAGTGATATCAGTCACAGAAGATACTCCTACTATCTTATGAGTTATTTAAGGCAGTGTTTTCAAGCTATTATCATCTGTTTGAAAGCTGCGATATCAGGTTACAGAGTAATTATCATTTTTAAAAAATAGAATGGTATTTATATATATATATTTTACCTTAGCAGTTAAATTTCAAAAGCCAATATCTGGGTAAAATGTGACTTCACTGTAAACATTAATTCAAAATCATGGGAAAATTAAAAATAAAAGAAGTCCCATTTGTCTACTTGAGACCCTATCAAACTTAAAATTTCCTGTTTATCAAAGGGCAAGTCAACAATGAAATAATAACCTGCCTGTAGAATATGAGACAATATTCTCAAGCCACATGTCAGGCAAAGGATTACTATCCAGAATACAAAAAGAACTGCCACAACTCAACAACAAAATAAACCCACTGAAAAGTAATCAAATGGCTTAAATAGACATTTCTTCAAAGAAATTATGCAGCTAGCCAGAAGTACATGGAAAGATAGTCAGCATCACGAATCATTAGGGAAGTTCAAATCAAACCCAAACCCATAAAAATGGCTACTACATAAAAGAAAACCCCAAATAAACAATGTTCACAAGGACATGAGAAACTGAAACCCTTGGGCACTATTGGTGGGGTTGTGAAAAGGTGCATTCATTCTGGACAACAGTATGGTGTAAATCAAAAATAGAATTACAGGGGCCGGGGATTTAGCTCCATGGCACCATGCCTGCCTCATAAGCACAAGGTTTTGAGTTCGATCCTCGGTACCACCCCCACAAAATAAATAATAAAATAATTGAAAGTAGGGTGTTGAAATATTTCCAACCCCATGTTTCAAACAGCATTATTATTTACAATAGCCAAGAGTGGAAGCAACCTGAATATCCACTGATGGATAGATGGAGAAACAAAGAGTGTTATGTATGTACCACGGAATATCACTGAGTATTCAAAAGTAAGGAAATCCAGCCAGGTGTGGTGGCACACGCCTGTAATCCCAGCACTCAGGAGGCTGAGGCAGGAGGATCGCTGTGAGTTTGATACCAGCCTGGACTACGTAGTGAGTTCCAGGTCAGTCTCAACTACATAGTGAGACCCTGTCTCAAAAACAATAACAACAACAACAACAAAAACCCAATAAAAGTAAGGAAATCCAGACACATGTGATAACATGTGTGAATCATGAGGCCTTAAGTGAAATCAATCAAGAAAGACAAATACATAAGGTCTCTAAAGTAATCAAATTCATAGAAACAGAAAGTGACTTGGCAGTTACCAGGGAGGGGAAGTGAAGAGTTGAAAAATTTGACAGTATTTAAATCTACACTTAAAAATAGTTAAAATATTAACCATTTGTGTGGTGGATGTGGTGCTGAACACCTGTAATCCCAGCACTCAAGAGGATGAGGCAGGAGGATCGCTGTGAGTTTGAGAGCAGCCTGGGCTACATAGTGAGTTCCAGGTCAGTCTCAACTACATACTGAGACCCTGTCTCAAAAAACAAACAAACAAAAAGTTAAGATGGAAAATTTTATGTATGTTATGTGTTTGTACTAGAATTTTTAAAAATAATTAAAAAACTATACAATATCATTGCTCTGTTAACTTCCTAAAGCCCCTAAGTGATAATGTGAAATGTTGGTGAGAGTTTAATGAGAAAAGTCATCTCACAAAGGTTGATGGAAATATCTCTTAGCAGAAAGTAGCTCAGCAGTATCTTTTAAGACACTTAAACTTATAATAACTTTCAGCTCAGTAGTTCTATTCATACAAGTGTATTCTAACATGGGGAATGTGGACACAGATTTATGCACAGACTTTTGTTATATTCTTTTTGTAAAAAGAAAAGAAGCAAAAAACATAAACAATCTAGTGACTGCAAGAGGAACAGTAAACACTAGAGGATGGGTGGGTATATTGTCATCCACCCGACGGCATGTCACAGGGTTATTAACGTATATTCATGAATAATCTTTAAAACAGTAAGTTTACAATATAATGTTCGTGGTGTTAAATGATATTTGTAAAGGTAAAATTTTGACTCACATGAATATGAAATGAAGACTCATCAAGATTTAATTTAAGTCATCAATTAATGAAGAAGCCAGTAAGGTATGATAACCAGTTCAAAAGAGGATTCAAAGAATCGCATATGAATAGGTCAGGCAGGAACACTGTAATGAATTTACAAATAGATACAAACTGATCCTATCCACTGGGGAATTTGGACATCATTTGTCTCTGCACCCAACACAAATCATCTGCATATCTATGAACCGGAATCATTTGCATTGCAATCAGTTAGCAGAGACCAAAGACAGGATATTAAGTGATCCTTTTTTTAAAAAAAAAACCCTTTTACAATTTTTTCGGACAGTGGAGATATCAGAATATAACATGTAATATACAGCATTGTCTCGGTAAAGGAAAAAAGAGAGAGAAAACCTACCAAATATTGTGTGTCGTTTTTGTCTCAGTGGAAGACTTAATAGTTTAGTTTCTTTTATAATCTTTCTATTATCTTCAAACTTGCTACAATGGAACCTAGTCCTTTTAAAATTAAAAAATGTCGCCAGTCCTGAAAGCATATCCCTGTGATCCCACTGTTACCGGGTTTGGGGATACTGGAGTCTCCTTCTATAAGTGATTTCTAGGTTCTTTCTGTCCCAAACAAAGGATTGAATGAAACAGGCATAAACAGTGGCAAAGATCCACATTTATTGAAGGTAGGAAAAAAAAAGGCTCTGCAGAGGGAGTTTGGGCTGAGTAAAAGTAGTAAAAAGGGAGAAAAACTAAAAAATATATATATATAGATATATCTATCTATCTATCTATAGATAGATAGATAGATAGATAGATATTTATATTCTATAGCATAGGGTGGGCTACTGTGAGGAGATATGATAGCAAGTGCTTAATTGTGGTCACTAGTCCTCTTTTATATTTCCCATGCAGTTGTCACATGCAGTCATGAAAAACCTGCTGAAAGTCTCACCAGAGGACCATGTACAGGGATTTGCGAATGGTCTGGTGCACTTGTGAGGCAGGAGAAAGGGTGTAGCTAAACTGGCTGGTTAAGGAGGCACGATGAAATCCTCGGACACATGTGTAGAACCGTTCCCAAGGTAGGCAAAGAAACATGCTCTGCAAAAAATCAAAAACAAAAACAAAAACGCTGGGGATTTAGCTCAGTGATTTGGCCACACAAAGTCCCAAGTTCGATCCCGGTATCAAAAAAAAAAAAAAAAAAAAGTTTGGCCAGGCATGGTGGTGCATGCCTGTAATCTCAGGAGGCTGAGGCAGGAGGATCGCTGTGTGTTCAAGATCAGCCTGGGCTACATAGTACATAGTGAGTTCCAGGTCAGTCTCAACTATATAGTGAGACCCTGTCTCTAAAAAAAACAAAAAAAAGAAAAAAGAAACATTCTCTGCAGAGCAAGTTTGGGCCAAGTAAAAGTAGAAAAATAAGCACCCTCTTCAGGATGAGAACAGCCCATTCTGAAAGCGAGAACACAGCAGCCAAGAGCTCAGTGGTGAGTATCCTTTTGTATCCCCAACTCCTCAGGCTGGCATCTGGTTGTTAGAAAATAATTTATTTAGTTAGCTTATGAGTAAAGCAGCTAAGCTAGTAAAAGGACCCAAGATAGTGTTGGGTGACCAGTCATACTGATAAAAAAAAGCTGGGCATGGTGGTACATCTATAATCCAGGTACCAGAAAGGCTGCGGCAGAAAGAGTGTCATGAGTTCAAGGACAGCTGGGGCTACATAGTGAGTTCAAGACCAGCCTGAACTACATAGCAAGACCCTGTCTCCAAAAAAACCAGAAAGAAAGGAAGGGGAGGGAGAGGAGGAAAGAAGGAGGGAAGGAAGGGGGTCTATAGTCTGTAGGCAGGAAAAGATATACAGTAAGGGCCTCACTGGGCTTTCCAGTAATCCTGACTAGAAAGAGTTGAAACTTCACAGGAGAGGGGCCGGCAGTTTGGCTCAGTGGTTCTGCTGCCTGCCTCACAAGCACAAGATCCTGAGTTTGATCCCAGGTATCCCCCCCACCAAAAGACAAACTTCACAGGAGAAAACAATAAGACAAGAGGGGAGGGGACAGATACGCAAGGCACAGGAGAAGCCAGGTGCTTAAAACAAAGGTAGCTACCCCTCACCCACTTCCAGTAACATGCAGAGGGGACAAGGGGCAGCCACTTAAAGCTATAAGAACAAACCTATGCTTACAAACACACACACACACACACATATATTTCTACTCCAGGGCCATTATATTTAGTGCACGAACCCCTTTCTTAATTGCTGAATGTTAAGTCCCCTTCTAACCAATCTGTAATTCCAGAGATAGGACCTCACAAGAAGTTGGACCTCTCAAGAAAGTGCATGAAAACAATGGGTGGAGGGTAGGGTCCTGGGGCCTAGGATCCATCTACAATAGCCCAGGGAACCAATTGGGTTATGGCAACTTCCAGGCAGGGGAAAGGGCCCTGGCATCCAGGAAAAGCAGCCAGGAACAAATCCTCCATCTTTTTTGGAGTTCCTACCCTGATTTATAGGGTAAATACCTTCTTTTTCCCTTTGCCAATACATTGTCCAATAAAACATCTTCCTTTCCTTAAACTTTGTGTCTTTGACTTATTGCTGCACTGAGTTTACAATCCAGGTGAGCAGCTCAGACAGGAGGAGCTGGAGCCGCAGTGCACTCCCTCAGATGCAGCAAATAGACAATGAGCTAGGACTTTGGACAAAGAATGAATTTCCTTAGGCAATAGGAGATACAGTACCCTCTCTACTAAAGGGAGCTGCAGCCCCTGCTTACTAAGCTTCTGGGTTTTGAATGTAAAATGCAAAATAACCAGTTTTTTCTCTAAAAATCCTGTTTCCTTTATATCCCACATCTTGAAGAACTGGGTTAAAGCATCTGAGTTCCAATTAGTCATTTTATTTTTAAAATTTTTTTGTTTTTGTTTTTTGAGACAGGGTCTCACTATGTAGTTAAGACTGACCTGGAACTCACTATGTAGCCCAGGCTGGTCTCGAACTCACAGTGATCCTCCTGCCTCAACCTCCCAAGGGCTGGGATTACAGGCGTGCGCCACCAATTGATCATTTAAATTTTTTTTTTTTTTTTTTTGTACTGGGGATCGAATTTGAGACCTTGCACTTGCAAGGCAGGCGGCAGCACCATTAAGGTACATTCTCGGCCCCATTGGTCATTTTAAATCCACAGAGCCACCTGGTGATTTGGTCTCATGTAGTCATATCTACTAAAATTAAGTCTTTAGTATTTAGGGGCTTTTGGCCTTGAGGTTGAACCCAAGGCGTCTCAAATGCTAAGCACAAATTTTACTACTGAGCTACTTTCCCAGCCTGAGTCTTGAGCATGAAAGAAAATGAGCCAAACAGAAGCACTGGAGGTAAGGCTTTATTGGGGGAAAAGAGCTGCCGGGCTACATCAAACAATGGCGAGAGGGCGAGACTAACAGGGGTGAGGTAGGGCGGTGTGGTGGGGAGAGCACTGTGAGAGTTGAGAACTGGTCTGGTTGTTGGGCAGACAACCAGATGACGGATGATTGGAAGGGGAGGATCACGAGGGTAGCAGGGTAGAGCAACAAGTTAGGTTTTGCTTCTCCAGAGGGGGTAGGTTCCACTTTTCCCCACCCTGAAGTGGCTCATTTCTGTAAGCAGGAACCATTTTAGGAACAGGAGCCATTTTAGAATGTAGGACAGTTGGGGCCATTTTGTCTGGTAGAAAACCACTCATCAGTGCACATGTAATTTCTTATCATAATTGCAGCCACATAATGATGTTCCCTTCAGTCAGTGACGGAACACATGTACAATAGTGGTCTCATAAGATCATGTGAAGCTGAAAAAAAATATTACCTAGCATGTTTACTACACTATTGCATTACAACTGCCAACAGTTTCTCTTCTTTTTTCCCCCCCCCTTTTTCTTTATTTGTATGTTTGGTTTGGTTTTTCTAGTTTTTGTGGAGACAAGGTCTCCCTGTGTAGTTCAGTCTGGACCTGAGCTCACTATGTAGTCCAGGCTGGCCTCAAACTAGTGGCACTCCTCCTGCCTCAGCCTCCCTGAGTGGTGGGATTTCTTTTTGTTTGTTTGAGACAGGGTCTCACTATGTAGTTGAGACTGGCCTGGAATTCACTATGTAGCCCAGGAACTCACAGCGATCCTCCTGACTCAGACTCCCAAGTGCTGGGATTATAGGCATGTGCCACCATGCCCAGCTCCTGAGTGCTGGGATTATAGGTGTACATTCCATGCCTGGCTCAATAACTGCCAACAGTTTCAATAAAGTAATACACCATACAAGTTTATATGCCAGTAGTCATATGATACATCATGTTGCCTGGGTGTGTAGTAGGCCATACCATCTAGATCTGTGTAAGTACATTTTGTGATATTTGCATAATGACAAAAGTGCCTAACAGGACCCTAACCCCATCATTAAGCGATTCACAACCGTATTAATGTCACTGGATTAGGTCTGGGGAGATCCCTCTAAAGAGGAGATGGGACCTAAGCTCAGCCCAGTCAGGTCTTTGACATCCAATCAATCACAGAAAGGAATTTTAGGCCATGGCAGTAAGAGGCATAAGCTTTTGGGGTGGGGGGTAGAGTTAGTAAGAGAAAACAGGGGAATAACTTCATCTTGAAGAGCTGAAAGCAGCACACCTCTGATGAAGACTGGTTCATCAAGCAAGGAATGGAGCTAGTTTCTATGGAATTGGCTTGTTGATGAGGGCTAGGATCTGGTTGACCTGTTTTGTTTTGTTTTGGGACAGGGTCTAGCTATGTAGTTCAGGCTGGCCTTGAATTCACTATGTAGCCCAGGCTGGCCTTGAACTAATGGCAATCTTTCTGCCTCAGCCTCCCTAGTGTTGGGTCTGGTTGGCATTAGATTTCCCTGCCTTAAAATGGCCGTAGCTTCGCTTCCCACAATGCCCTGCTTATCTAAAAAGATGGCTTCTCCCACCTATCAAAGGACAGCCTTCTTCCCATGATGCCTCTTCTCCCTCCAAAAAGTAACCAGATACTTGTTACTTCCCAGTAACCAGTGATATCATAAGCCCCACCTAGTGATGTCACAGGCTCCTCCAATGCTTTAATACTACCTCACTTAATTCCACCCCAGCTCCTATAAGCTCCACCCCAGTCCTATAAAAGAAGCTCTCCATTCTGCCATATTGCTCTGTCTCTCTCTCTCCCCTTTGATCGGAGACAGCCCAGCCAGTTGTCTCTACAATAAAGGCTTGTATTGGTTCTGGTCTGGTTTTTTGGCTTTTTTTTTTTTTTTTACCTGACAGTTGGGTCTGATTAATCTTTTAACTCAGTTCTGGTTTTGTAGTTAGGGAAAAGCCCTTATCACTTGAGGGAGGTAATCAGATCTCTATAAAACATCATTTCTTGGCGCAGTCTCAGTTTCAGAGGCTCTGCTGAAATTAAAGATAGATTCAGGTTTAGGTCAATGATTGGAGTCTTATAAGCATCTGTTGTCAAATGTCTCATATTGATGTTCTCAGTCAGGAAGAGTGATGACAGAGTTATATAAATTTTGGGCTAATCAACCTTGTATTGCAGGTTTCAGACATAGTACCTAAATGATCTAACATACTTACATGTAGATCTGAGCAAGGATCTGACCCAAAGTTATAAGGTAATAAACAAAATGAAGGTCATGCTTTGTTCTGGTTTAGTTATGTCCTGTGCATCTGTAGGCCCAAGTAAAGATTTGCTGTTCTTTGTTTTTTAGCAAACATCACTTTTTGCTTTTTTTTTTGAGACAGGTTCTCACTACATAGTAGAGACTGACCTGAAGTCACTATGTAGCCCAGGCTGGTCTTGAATTGACAGCGATACTCCTGCCTCGGGCTCCCAAGTGCTGGGATTACAGGCGTGAGCCACCATGCCCGGTTTAGCAAACATAACTTTTAAGTGCACCTATTCTTTCTCTGTCCCCATGGTGGTTTCCCTCTACTATCTCACTAACAATGGATCTCAGATCTATTGGTCAGTGGATCTCACTCTCTTCATTAGAAGTTCACCCTGGACTTGTGGTGTCTTACAGAGAAAAACCAAATGTCAGCCAGCCCCTCTCCAATCTTGGCAGCATCTACAACAGATTTGGAGAGGCCAGTGCTCAGACGGCACTTGGAACATAGAGGTTCTATCACTGGATGGGGTAGGAGGAGTTACTCTAAAAAGGAAGTGGGATCTCAACTCAGCCTGCTGAGTAGGTTTGTTTCTTTGTTTTTGGACAGGATCTAGATATGTTCAAGGCTAGCCTTCAACTCATTATGTAGCCCAAACTGGCCTCAAACTCATGGTGATGCTCCTGTCTCAGCCTCCCGAGTGCTGGGATTACAGGCGTGCACCACAACACTTGGCCCCAAATAGGTTCTTGACTTTCATCACAGAAAAGAATTTCAGGATGCATCAGTGAGAGACATAGAAAGGTTTTATTAGGCAGGGTTAATGTATTCACTCAGAGAAAATAGAATGCAGTCTCAAGAGACAGAGGTTCATCATAGACCTGAGAATATTTACATATTTTGGGGGTAGAAATCTGTGGAGTTTGTGAACCTATAATAAGCAGGGCTCAATTTACAGGTCAAAGGCAATGATGCATTTACATTATCAGCTAGGTTAATTTATGGGTTTGTAACTGGGTTTTGGGGTTCTAGAGATAGTTTCTAGGTTTTTGTGTTCTGTACAAAAAATTAGTCAAGCACAAAAATAGTAAAGTTTCACATGCCCAGCAGAGCGAGTTTGGGCCAACTAAAATTAGGAAAAAAGTACACTCTACAGTACAAGAGCAGACTACTATGAAAGAACACAGCACAGACTCAATGGCGACTGACTCTTCCTATCTCCCCTCCCCAGGTGGGCCTCAGGATAGGTCATTTTGTCCAAAACCGCTAGAGTTCTCACAAGAAGTCCGTGTGAGACCGTCTCAAACCACCTCCCTCCAGCCAAGTGTGGTGATGCACACCTGTAATCCCAGCTGTTGGAAGCCCTGGCAGGGGGGATTATTTCATAATTAAAGCACAGCTATAGCTGTCTAAGGCTCAGTGTCACCTTGCCCACAAGCAAGCTGTGGCAAATGGAACCTTAATTCCATTTTTTTTTTTTTTTTTTTTTTTTTTTTTTTTTTTTTTTTTTTTTTGGTATTGGGAATTGAACTCGGGTCCTTGTGCTTGCGAGGCAGGCAGTGGAACCACTGAGCTAAATCCCCGGCCCTTAACTCCATTTTTGCCTCTGGTCACAATTGAGACCTCAAAGGTCCCATGATGCTGTGGTGCTCAAGGGCAAGATCACATCAACTAAAGACAGCCTGGTTCCTTGAGAACCAAGTAGTAAGAGAAAAGTTTCACCTGGGGAAGGACAGATTCCTTATCAGTTTAACTCATCCCACCTACTATTTAAGAATGCTCTCTTTACTGCCTTCCTCAACGTAGATCCTCATGGACCTAAGATCTTCATGAGCACAGGATTCACATTGCCAGAGGATCACTGCTGCCCTCTAAATCACCTGATGCTCCTTCCAATTATTGTGTGTCTCCTATAGATAGTGGTTAGCTTGGAGAGTCTTTGTGTCCACTCCAAGGCACTGACCTCCTGTCCTCACATACTTTAAAATTATACAAGTCCCTGTTGTTTTTTTTCTTTAGCCTCGCTGTCCCCCTTTTTAGGCAGTTAGAGGATTGATCACCCTCTAATACCCAGCACTGAGGAGACTGAGGCAGGAGGATCACCTCGAGTTTGAGGCCATCCTGTAATGAGTTTCAAGGCCAGCCCAACCTACATAGCAGGAAGCTGTCTCAAAACAATTCCCTCCAAAAATCAAGCCTGACCATGTCTATTGTCTCATTGTATTTCCTCCCTCCACTGTTCTTTGCTATGAAAAACCTTAATATGTGTACTGTAAGACCTAACTGAACTAAAGTGAGTCCGTGTTGGATGAGTCATGGCCCCAGAGGCGTTTGTGTACCAGTCCCCTTTGTAGTTGCACCCCTACCTTTGATTAGGAATGTAGGACTGCATAACTTTTTAATCTAAATCCTAGTCTTCACTGTGATGAATGTGAATTAACAGGTGAACATTTAGTAGTTCTGGGTAAATAGATAAAGATTGTTTCACTCTTTGTCTGCCCAGAAGGAGTGTTTTGAAAACCTTGGGACATTCTGTAAGCATCTTGAGTAGACCCCCACGCTGCCTATCCCCTTATAAAAAGGACCTCCGCCCCTGAGCTGGTGCCTCTCTGAGCTGCTTGGCTCTGGGAGTGCCATCTGGCCGGACTAGTAAAGGTCTGTTCCCTTTCCAACGTGTCCGGTGTGTTCCTTCCCAGGTGAATCTCGTGGCTGTCGAGCTCTTCGGAGCGGTAAAATCGAGCTCCTCAGAGTGGTAGTAAGGCCCTTGGTCGTCTTACATTTTGAAAGCCCTCTGTGGCTGTTGAGTTCCTTGGAGTGATAGTGAGGCCTTAGGTCTTACGGTACATTGTGAGATGGTGATTTGAGGCAAATGGGCTCCTGCATCTCCTTGGAGCTAGCATTGAATAGCCCCAGCTCCCTTTTACCAAAATAAATGATCTGCTTTGATTTGGTCATTGGCAAGCAAACAAACCTGAGAGTATGGAGCTGAGAGCCCGGTAAGTGCCTTCCGCCTTTCTTAAAAGTGTGTTAGACAACGTATTAAACGGTTCCTCCCTCTCACCTCAAGCGGAGTGTGCAGTATGAGGATAGGCATTTAGAGTTTCATTCTGCAACTACGACTGTGGAGGGAATGAATTCAAAGTCTCAAGGCCAATGAGATCAATCGTTGCAGCATCGATGGCAGGTGTGCAGGGCTTGGTGGCTTCCTCAGCAGACTGTGTGTTTGTGTTCACGGTGAGGAAAGAGTTCTTGGCTGTGTTTTTCCTCTCTTAGATCTTGGCCGACCAAAGTCATCTTTGGCAGACTTCCCATTGAGTTTGTGGACTATATAAGTTCTTCCAATAAATTCCCCTTCTTGTTTATAAGAAGTGGTAGTATTGTAGGTAGGTAAGTTAATTAGTTATCTTGTAGGCAGTTAGACAGGGCCAGCCAATGAGGAGCTTACACGGAGGACAGTCAAGACACATTCACTGAAGGCCAGCATTGTAAGAGAGAAACTACCACACCCACATAAGATAAATAGCCGCGATTGATATTCTAAATAGGCATCAGTCGTCTGGGTGGAAGACCTTCCAAGAAAGATCCCTGACCCAACCCTTACCACTGAAAATCCTTGCTCATTCCTTCTCTGCTCGTTGCGTGACTTGTTTCCTCATCGGATCCCCATTTATTCAATATTACCTAAGCAACTATACTTGTCATAACCTTATTGGTTGTTCATAGTTTTGTCCACCATGTGATTTCTCATTGGATCTATATTACCTAAGCAACTATACTTGCAATCTCACTAATTGACTATAGTTTTGTCCCTCTTTGAATCTGCCTCATCTCGTGGCTTTGTCCCATAAAACACCTTTGAGAATTAGAGTGAGTGGGCAACCCACTTTCCACTCCCCCTTCTGTTTCTGTTAGACAGAAGCTATCTTTCTCTCAATAAATTTTCCTACTCTTAACCTCTATTTTTCCTAGAATTCATTCTTTTATTTTAGAGAACAGGAACTTGAGCTTCAGATACCTACCAGATTTGGGAATTACAGCTCTTTCCCCTATATTAGGAGTTTCTGTTGTTGACTATCCAGACCCATGACTAGTTTGGTAAAGGAGGTCTTATCCCTCCCGTTTCACAGATAAAGAAATCCAGTCTGAAGGAGAGTGAGTTGGTTTTCAAAGGTCACTTAGGAAGTGACTAAACTAGTACTCAAAAATCATATCTTGTTTCATTACTCTTTGGTGGGGAAAACCACACAACACTCATAATATATCTTGACCAATAACAAAATCAGTGTCAGCAGTTCTTAGCCCTCACTGCATATCAGAATCACCTGATAGGGTAAACCACTTGAATTGCTAGGACCTTCCTGGGTTTAGCACTTGAGAGCCAGGGAAACTTCTTAGCCCTGGGAAAATTGGTCCTGTTGTTCCAGTCCAGTGACTATATTGGTATTATTTAAAGTATCCCCATTGATTCTTTTTGTTGTTGTTGTTGTTGTTGTTTTGGTTTTTTGAGACAGGGTCTCACTATGTAGTTGAGACTGACCTGGAATATACTATGTAGCCTAAGCTGGTCTCAAACTCAGGCAATCCTCCTGCCTCAGTCTCCTGGGATTACAGGCGTGCACCACCACGCCCGGCTGTATCCCCATTGATTCTAAGGAGCAGCTAGGGGTGAGAAGACACTGGTTTATATGAAACCTTTTAGAGTTTATTAGACTCCTTGTCAGATTGTCATATTTTACCATTTAAGCCTGGTCTCTGTTATCTGCATAATATTTACACATGCAGGCATTTGACAAAGACACTGAAATAATAGAAGTCATGGCAAGCCTGACCAAAGCATTAGACTTAATGGCTCTTTCTCTGAATCTCAGTAAAGTACCAGTAGAGAAATATCAGAGGCCCATGAGTGGCCTTTGGGTAATTATAGTCACACAGTTATAATCTAGTGACCTGGGGGAGAATAATAAGCTTTTGTTTTTTTGGTTTTTTTTTAGAACTCACTATGTAGTTCAGACTGCCCTGATTGATTGTTTTACATTGTGGATGGTACATTTTGTAGAGTATCTGAATTTTGTGGTCTTCCAGTAAAAAATGTTGAGACTTTTTTTCTGGTAGAAATTAATTTGACCTAGAGTATCTTTATCTTGTCACAATTTACAGCAATGGGTGGGGGGGCTTATCTAGAGTTCTATTATTCTAAAATAGCCCTTTTCCTAAGGAATGGCAGTTTTGGTCCAAGCTATACATCAAAGTCTCTCTACTTTCCCTGGTCAGAGGTCTCCAAGCACTGTCCCAGTGACTCCAAGAGTCTCTAATCTTACAACTCACCAGTAGTTGTTTTCTTCCAGGTCTTGCAGATGTTTTCCTGTGCATGCAGAGCTCAGTATTCAGCCAAAGACTAAGAGAATCTCTTTGCATATTGCTTGAGATCCTTTTCTATGCAGAATAGGGCTAAGAATAGCTATGGAAATGCAGAAGAAGAAAAACAACAGCAACAAGACACACCTGATCAAGACCTAAGGTATGGAGATTAAGACAGTAAAGTTTTGGTGCAAATAAAGACAAATTGATCAGCAGAACACACTGAGAGGCCAGAAGCAGGCACACACACACACACACACACACACACACACACACACACACAATTCTAAGAGGGTTATAGAGCTGAAACAATAAAATTCTTAGGAGAGAACATCTACTTCACTTTGGAGCTGGCAAAACTTAATAAAAGACATAAAAACACTAGCCATAAAAGAAAAATTTATAAATTAAGCTATATTAAAATTAAGAAGTCCTGTTAAAAATATCACAAGAATAAAAGTCTACACATAGAATGACAGAAGATATTCCCAATACAAGCATTCTATAGAAGACTTATGTACAGAATATATAAAGATAATGTCTATAAAGAACAACTTTGTAAATAAGAAGTATACAGTAATACCTTGGTGGTCAAACTCAATTTGTTCCAAATTCATGTTGGAACACTGAAATTTTGAGAATGGAGTATACTTTTCACATAAGAAATAATGGAAAACCAAGTCATTGGTTCTGAAGCCCCAAAATTACACTTGAAAATTTATTTTTCCAGGACTATAACAAATTTTGCATACTCTATTGTGGTTCTCAGTTTCTCTCTTAGCTTTACTGCTGGTATCACTTTCTTTGGACTATAGTTATACTATTTAACACAAATAAAGAGTAAAAAAGAAAAGCACAATGACGAACGTTTTAATGCCCTAGCACAAGCACTCTATGTTGTCTGGACGAAAGCGGCACTTTGAAGCATCACATGGCACGTGACTCACTCTCAGCCTCTGAAGATCTTTTCAAGTTGGATTTTCACTTCAACTATTGAGCACAGTTATGAACATTGAGCAGATTTTTTTTGAACTTTGCTGTTTGAGTTAATGGAAAGTTCAAGCTTGGAGCTGTGTGGCAAATGAGGTATCACTGTACAATGAAATAAAAGGACAATCAAATGGGGAAACAGGCAAAATGTGAACAGGAACCTTATTTTTGGAAAGTACCCAAATGAGCCAAAGATGTATGAAAAAAATGCTTAACATAGTAATGTTATCGCCACAATTGCTAAACAGAAAAAACAAAACAATGTCAAATGGAGCTTCTAGGACACTCCTCCCCTGATGGCGAGACTGCAAGTTGGTACAGTTTTTGAAAAACTGGGACCTAGAAAAAAAAAAACAAAAAAAACAAAAACTGGGACTTAAGCTGAACATATGCATATTTTAATATCCAGCAGTTCCACTTCTAGGTATATACTTGACGGAAATGTAAACATACATTCTTGAAAAGGTGTGTACCATAATTTTCGTTGGAGTGTTCTTAGTCAAATGCGGGAAGTACCCTAATGCCTATAAAATTTAGTACATTTACACAATGAACAGTTCTCATTAATGGGAATGCATAGGTAAATCTGAAAAGCACAATACTGAACAAAAGAAGCCAGAAAAGAGTACTTACTGTATTATTACAGTTTTTGAAGTATAAGGGACAAGTAAAATCAAACCATGCTGTTAAAAGTGAAGATAGTGTGCCAGGCGTGGTGGCGCATGCCTGTAATCCCAGCACTCGGGAGGCTGAGGCAGGAGGATTGCTGTGAGTTCGAGACTACCCTGGGCTACATAGTGAGTTCCAGGTCAGTTTCAACTACATAGTGAGACCCTATCTCAAAAAACCAAAAAAAAAAAAAAACACAAAAAAAAAAAAAAAAAAAAAAAAAAAAAAAAAAAAAAGTGAAGATAGTAATTTTTCCTGTGAGACAGTATTGGTAGTGACTGAGCCCAAAGCTGATCTAGATGTTGGTTCACTTTGCAAAAATTCAATTAACTGTGCACTTGTGCTGAAAAAGCAAATGTAACTTGGCAAGTTATACAGTACTCTGATCTCTCGCCCTTTCAGAAAGTTGAGAGCTGTAGTCATCATTGTATATTGAAATATTGTTGGAAATGTGATGATCAATTTGCTTCATGTTTCCTCTAGCAAAAATATTTGGCCCCTTTGTCAAAGATAAGGTTTCTGTATCCTCTATCCTGTTCCACTGATCCACAAGCCTGGATTTTTTTCCCAAAACTATGTTATTTTTATCACTATAACTTTGTAGTATAACTTGAAATCCAGAATTGTGGTGCCTCTTGCCTTTCCCTTGTTGCCCGGGATTGCTTTTTTTTTTTTTTTTGGCACCAGGGATCAAACTCGGGACCTTGTGCTTGACAGACAGGCAGCAGAACCACTGAGCTAAATCCCTGACCCTTTTTCACTGTTATTAATAATCAATTATTAAAATTTTCTTATTCATCTACTTCTATGTATGTTTTTGCACAAGGCCTGGGGTGGTAAACTGCTTGCTAACATGCACGAGCCCCTGGCTTTGAACTCAGCACCACCACCACCAAAAAAAGTTTTTACATGAGCTCAAATTTCTGCCACTTTTAGTACCTTGTGAAGATTCTACAAAATCCTTCCTGTTTTAGTGGTACAATACTTGCTAATCTGACACATAAGATTGATTTCATAATTAATTTGTTTTGAAATTATTTTTACTAGGTTTTATTGCTGTTTTTTGTTGTTTGAGGTTTTCCTAAATTACTGGTGTAGATGACGTTAACCAGCAGGCAGGGTGTATTTCTGACCAATACTATCTTCTAGAGAATCCTAAAACTTTAAATTTTTAATGTGTTGCACACTATCACATGAAAAACAAATATCAGTTGCATCAAATTAAAATGTGTGCTTTAGCCAAGTTTGGTGGTGTACTCTTGTAATCCCAGCCCTCTGGGCTCCTGAAGCAGGAGGATTGCAAGTTTGAGCCTAGGCACTCTGGGATTCTGAGACAGGAGGACTGCAAGTTCAAGCTCAGACTGGGCAACTCGGTGACATAGCAAGACTCTGTCTTAAAATAAAAAATTTAAAGAAGGGCCTGAGTTCAATTCCCAGTACCACAAAAACAATCAAACAAACAAACAAACAGAATGGGCCAGGGATGCTGGCTGCTTAAGTGTGAAGGTCCTGGGTTCAATCCACAGTATTTTTTAAAAAAGTGTGGGCTCATACAGAGTTGAATCTACTTATTTTTCTGTGTCATGTCTTATAGTAACTTTACATACTGTGATACCTTACTGTGGCTGCCCAGGCGTCACAACATGAACATGCCTAAATTGGGGAGTGAGGATCCAGAAAGGAAAGAACACTCATGCCTGAGTGGAGACCAAGAGAAGTCTGATTTATTTCACAAAACCAGCTCCTTTTTATAGGCTCACATCAACAGGAAGCACCAAGCAACTATTTGTATCTTTATGCAAAGACCGGATTTTCTGACTCTTTACAAAGAACCTAAAGTCTGTGGCTGTCTCTTTGAGTTTCTCCCATTGCAGGGTCAAAAAACAATTTTAACAAGCAGAGTCCTAGAAAAGTAACAAATGTTACATACATTGTATCAATGCCTTGAGTGTAGAGGTGAAGAAGTTTCCTTTTAAATGTCAAATGCCTCGAGGGCCTTGGCCCGGCTCCCACACCTTACTAAAATCTATATATATAAAAATTGTTTAAAACTTTCAGGCTTATGATATTAATGAATAACAGTAACTTAGACAACTTAGGGCTGTAAGAGATCCATTTGGGGAGTACCTAGTCTAACCTTCTTGTATAGAAGGAGAAAGTGAGTGTCAGAGAAATTCAGTGATTTGTCAAGGTGATAAAACAAATCAATTCTGGAAGGAAACTTCCAACATATTTCAAAGGCATAATGATGACTGTGGTCCTCAAATTTCTGAAGGGGTAATGGATCAGAGGACTGACTGATAGTGTTTGCTAGAATTAATACTGTCACACAACACGAAAGAGCGTTTGTGCAGCAACAGTTATTTGTTTGGAACACTTAGAACTTATTGGCATCATTAACACTGAATCTAGGAGAGCATCTGTCAAGAAGAATCTGACTGAGAGAATAAAGTTTTTCTGAAAGATGTACAGAGCAATTTTCAAGAGTTGTAAAGGGGAATTTTTTTGTTTTTTTTGTTTTTTTTTTTGTACTGGGGCTCTGACTTGGGACCTCGCACTTGGGAGGCAGGCAGTAGCACCACTGAGCTAAATCCCCAGCCCAAGAGGAATTTTTTAATGTGAAGGTGACATCAACTTTAAAGCAGCTCATAGAGATTGTGTGTGGGTCTGTATGTTTTAGTAAACGTGTGGAAAAGGTGGAGATGTCATTCAACACTTTAATGTCCCTAATTCCTTTCTTCTGAATATGAAATATTACTCATTCTATAAATAGTCACACTGTTCTTTGTTTTATGTTGAACCAGTTTATTGACAGTATTTTAAGTCTTCCACAGTGTGTACTTGGGAATTTGTTACCTCTACATTTCAACCAATTTGGGAAGAACTGTTACTGGATTAATAAGAAAATACTGAGGAAGAAAATTATAAACCTAGGGCTGAGGCTGTAGCTTAGTAGTAAAGTGCCTACCTAGTAAGAGCAAGGCCCTCAGTTCAATCCCCGGTACCAAAAAAGAAAAAGGAGAAAGAAAGAAAGAAAGAAAGAAAGAAAGGAATTCATCATGACACAGCTTTAGTAAGAAATGACAGTACCTTAACTTTTGAAAACGAATTTCACTGAGAAATAACAAAAAACATAAACAGTAATTTATTTTTGGAAATGACTATAGATTAGTTAACAGAATTATTAAATATATTCTAATGTTTTATCATCTCTCAAGAATATAGATATTATTCATTGTGAGCTTTTATGCTCCAAATATGCAAAAATACTGATTAAATGTAGAGCTTCAAAGACTTAGTGGGCAAGTGTGTGTTAAATGCCACCATCCGAGTGATTAGCTTGTATAGACTAAGAAAAGGGACGTGTGACCACTATTTTTTTTTATTACATTTGCAGCCAGTGCCAAGGATTTAGCTCAGTGGTTCTGCTGCCCACTTTACAAGCACAAAGCCCCAAGTTGGATCCTGGTACCAAAAAAAGGCAAAACAACAACAACAACAACAACAACAAAACACCCAACATTTAGAGCCAAACTAGCATTACCTTGATTTGTGAGTCCTTAGAGTGAAAGAAGAAAAATTCAAACCGAGCTCTCTTAAATTCAAATTCTTCTACCTACTTGTTTATGACCTTGAATAAGCATTTAAAGTCTATGTGGTTTATATTCCACACCTCTAAAATCAGATTAGAAAATAGTATCTACTTTGTAGAATTGTTTTAAGTATTACATAAAATAAGGTAGGAATAAAATACCTAGCCTATAAGTAAGCATCATATCCTTACTCCTTAAATAGTAGTTCCTATCTTTTTTCTATAAATTCATATCAATCTGATTTTTTTTTCTGACAGGTATTTAGATGTCTAATTTATCTTTGTGCAAGGAACACAATGATTTACCCCAAAGCGGTGAAACTACTCTTCATGATAACCTGTGTGCAGTATTCTTTTTTTGTTTGTTTGTTTGTTTTTAAGACAGGGTCTTACTATGTAGTTGAGTCTGACCAGGAACTTACTATGTATCCCAGGCTGGTCTCGAACTCACAGTGATCCTCCTGCCTCAGCCTGAGTGCTGGGATTACAGGCTTGTGCCACCACACCCGGCTTGTGTGCAGTATTCTTGTGGCCAGAATTAATAGGCCATTGTTCAAGGAAAGAGCAGATGTAAACTTTATGGCCTGCTTGACCTGCTCTGTTTCCACTCTTTAAATTTCTCTAATTCTCTGATGAACTTTGTACCTTGCCTATTCAGACCCATGAAAATAAGCTGATCTGCCACCTAGTCACTTAACAGGCTCTGAATAACCAATCTTTTTTAAAAGATTTCAATTTTTAGCCCAGTATGGTCCCAATTCTCCTGCCTCAGCCTCCTGAGTGCTTGGATTACAGGTGTGCACCACACACCTGGTTTAGAAGTAATTTTTGTAAGATTGGAAAATCAGAAAATGGAAATTTTGAAATATACAATTCCCTAAAGGTCATCAAGGAAATTTAATGTATACTTTCTGTGATCTTACTAAATGTTCTTTTTCTTGTTTAAAATTAATGTTTCAAAAGAAGAAACAAGATATATCATGTACAGGTACAAATTCCCTATGACAAATGTTATCATAATGTATATCTAAAGTATACCAATAAAATTTTTATAAAATGAACTTTTCTTTGTCCATAACCTTTTCTTTTGGTTTGATGCTTCCAGTTTGCCTAATTTTGGGCCAGAGATTTAGTTCAGTGCTTCTGCTGCCTACCTCACAAGCACAAGATCCAGAGTTCAATCCATGGTACAAAACCCAAAACAAAACAAAAAACAAACAACAACAACAAAAAAAACAAAACCACCAGACTAATTTGGATGCATTTTATAACATTTTAGGATAAAATGATAACAAATTTTCCCTCAAAACAGCTTTTGATTGCTTCCTATCTGTAAATAACTCCTTCTTGGTTATTCTATTTGTTTGTCTGTTTGTTTGTTTGTTTTTGGTACTGGAGATCGAACTCAGGTCCTTGTACTTGCGAGGCAGGTGCAAGAACCACTGAGCTAAATCCCTGGCACTTGGTTATTCTTTTTGAAAGTTCAGGGATAAGGATTCAGCTCAGTGGTTCTGCCACCAGCCTTCCAAGCACAAGGTCCTGTGTTTGATTCCCAGTACCAAAAACAAAAACAAACAAACAAAAAATAAAGAAATGGTGAAGCAGATGAATGAGGTCCTAGAAAAAAATTCAAAGTAGAAATAATTTCTCATAAAACTACTGAGATGATGACCAGAATGAAAGACATACTTAGTGACTCTAGAGAAGATACAGATAAAAAAGAAAAAACTAGAAGAGTTTAGGGACATGAGGTAAACCATAAATGCCCAGCATAGGAAATAAATGAAATCTATGAAACAGATTTAAACATATATCCAGGAGTTTTAAAACTCTGTTGAGGGCCGGGAATTTGGCCCAGTGGTTCTACCACCTGCTCACAAGTTCAAGGGTTGGAGTTGGATCCCTGATACAAAAAACAAAACAAAACAAAACAAAACTCTGTTGAAAGTTTATACAGCAGCTGTAATCCCAGCACTCGGGAGGCTGATGCAGGAGGATTGCTGTGAGTTCAAGACCAGCCTGGGCTACATAGTGAGTTCCAGGTCAGTCTCAACTACATAGTGAGACCCTGTCTAAAAAAAAACAAAACAAAACAAAAGAAAGGTTATGTAGCAGAATGAGCCAATATGAGGACAGACTATCAGATGTGGAAGACAGGATTGCAGCTAGTGATCATGAAAAGAGAGATTTAAAAATAGCAAGGCCCAAGTTTGATCTCCAGTACCAAAAAAAAAGCAAGGGACCACAATAAATCAATCCAGCCACTGCTAGATAAGGCAAAGATAAATAATATAAGATTGACCAGAGTCACAGATAAAGCAGGAAATAGTAAAAGCAACCTAAAAAACCTGTTCACAGAAGTAATGGCAGAAAACTTCCCAAACAGGGAAAAATAATTTGACATACAGATAAGTGAAGTAGATAGGACTCCAATTAGCCACCATCAAAAAAAATCTTCCCCAAGTCAAGATTCCAAAAATTCAACACAAGAATAGAATATTATAAGCTGTTAAAGAAAAACAGCCAGGAGTGGTGGCACACACCTATAATCCCAGCACTCAGGAGGGTGAGGCAGGAGGATTGCTGTGTGTTCAAAACCAGCCTGGGCTACTTAGTGAGTTCCAGGTCAGTCTCAACTACATAGTGAGACTCTGTCTCAAAAAAAAAAAAAAAAAAAAAAAAAAGAAAAAGAAAAACAAATCACCTATAAAGGGAAGCCCATCAGAATCACAGAAGACTTCTCAGCACAGACCCTCAAGTCAAGGACAGCTTGGAGTGAAGTATTTCAAGCCCTAAAGGAAAATAACCTTCAACCCAGATTGATGTACCCTGCAAAGCTGTTTCAAAATTGATAGAGAAATAAGATACTTCCATGACAAAGAACATCTGAGAAATTCATAACCACCAGACCAGCACTCCAAAGTGTTCTGAAGGATATTCTAGAAACATACAACAAAGATTACAACTCCATGAACCCCCAAAGCATGAGTCCACCGGGAAAGGCAAGAAATAAAACAGAAAAAGAAGGAAGGAAGCCAACAGGAAAATAACATGACAGAGTTAAGACAATACACATTAGTTATAACTATCAATGTTAATGGTCTCAATTCACCAATCAAAAGAAGCAGACTGGCAGAAAGGATCAAGAAGAAAGATCTAACAATATGCTACATACAAGAAACACGTTTAACTCAAAAAGAAACTCATAGACTAAAAGTCAAAGGATAGAAAGCAATATTCCATGTGACAGGAACCCAGAAAAAAGCATGGGTGGCTGGGCATTGTGTGCACACCCATAAGCCCAGCACTTGAGAGGCTGAGGCAGGAGGATTGCTACGAGTTTGAGACCAGACTGGGCTGCATAGTGTGGCGGTCCAGCTGTCACAACATGAACATGCCTGAGTTGGGGAGTGAAGATTGAGAAAGGAAAGAACACTCAAGCCTGAGTGGAGACCAAGAGAAATCTGATTTATTTCACAGAAACAGTTCCTTTTAAAGGCATATCAACAGGAAGCACCTGACTCCTACAGATAACATCAGATCTTTGGCTATCTCTTCGAGTTTCTCCCATGCAGGGTCAAAAACAAGTTTAACAAGTGCAGTCCTTAAAAAGGAACAAATGTTAGCAAATGCTAATTAGGAACATCCTCACCACACATTGTGTCAATGCCTTGATTATAAAGAAAGAAGTTATCTTTCAAATGTCAAATGCCAGTGAGCCATGACTGGCTCCCACATTTCCCCCTTTTTATTATATTTAAAGCAGGGACTTTCCCTGTTCAGCAGAAAGACTGTGCCTGTGTTCCTTTTTGATAGCAGGCTTCTTCTGATTACTCACCGCTCGCCGCTACAATTTCAGGTCCCTGTTTGGGCGCCACTTGTCCCGAACCGGCGACGCAGAGCACTGTCCAGCAGTGTCTCAAACCTGAAAGAGCAGCGGGGTGGAGATGGGGCAGAGAGAAAGGAAGGACGCCAAGACAAGTCTGATCAATGCGATGTTTATTGCAAACAAGCATCAGCCTTTTAAAGGCACATCAACAGAAAACACCTGACTCCTATTTTAATTTTTACAGGCATCATTACAAAAGGAGATTGTCTCAAAACTCTCACAGAATGAAAGGAAGTCATCTCTGAGAATATACAATTGGTCAATTTACAATTAAAAAAGCTGTTATATTCATTATCAGTTTCATAAACAATCTCTATATTTTTTACTAATAACATATAAGGAGCATTAACACAAAACATTATATTAGAGGCTCCTATGCCAACAATATTGAAACTAAGGCTAGTAACTTTGACATCTGACAATAAGCATATTTCTAGCAATGCAGCAGCAGGTTTCCAAATGTTGGTTGAGGAAAACGTGAATCTGTCCACCAAAGTCCTGCAGATAAGCTTAAGTTTGTGGAATTTCGAAGTGACCAGTCCAAAACTTTCGAGATGCGTCATTAAATAACCTTTCCTGAGGTATAGTAACATAACATATTTTCCATAAAATCATAATATTAAGTACTGTGGAGGTTCACCAGTCCCATTAAATCCTCATTCTGGATAAAGAAGGGAAACTTTGCTTTTTGAAATGAAATTTCCGCTTGTGCACCGAGACACATCCTGGAGTTTTCTCTGCTGCTTCAGTGTTGGGGTCCCAATCTGGTCTCCTCAGTGGAAACCCAGCTTCAAGCTGTTCAGGGATAGTGGTGGGTCTATAAATGTACCTGTAACCATAAGTAGGTGGAGCAGCACAGAAGGGAGAATAACTGGATCAAAAGGTTATTATCATAAACAATATGTTGGAAAACCTGCATAATCAAACAACATGAATACATTTTGTATACCAGAAAAGTAGCAATAATAATTATTATACTTACATGAGATCTTATGTCCTGTAATGTAGCTTTGTATCAACAGGATCTTCCATTTTTTTTTACAGAAATTATATTTTGAAGATAACCATCATAAACATGTTATAATAACATATTTAGAATTCAGCCTTTTGATGATAACCAATGTAAACATTTTTAACAACATATTTAACAAGGCATATCTTTTTATAAGGCTATGAAAATTATTTTGGTGGCTCCCATTAGTGAACAAAGATCAGAATAAATTTTCTGAGCAGCTGCTTCTTTATTTACCAACAGGAGTGTATACAAACTTAAAGGTTTATATTTAATTATCTTTTAAATTTTTTATTTGATCCTATAAAGCCAGGTTGTAGAAATCAACAATCTATTTGTATTTGACATCATGCTGATCAAAAACATAATTGGACAAACATTTTTGAACACTTAGACAGACAAACATAAGACAATTTAAACGAGTGCACTCAGATGGTTTTGGCCAATTGAACTATAAAATCTTTTAGTTACAACTAGTCAAATTTTTTGCAGGTCAAAATTAACAGAGATCTCTTGTAGAATTAAGGTTAAAGGAATGAAAACTCTTCTTGACTGTAAATGCAAACCTTTTATAACAAACTTGAAACCAACAAGCAAGCATAAATAAATCATTTCCACACACCTTCTCTACGTACGTAGGCCTTCTGGTCTTGTATATCTTTCTTTACCTGTTTTCAACAAGATGAACATACAAAAACCTTTCATGTCAAACGTATAACTCTTACTTATAGCTTTCCTAATATTTTCTGTCTCATTTACTATTAACCTTCTATAACAAACTTCAGCTTAAAGTGTCCTTTTCCTGTTTTTAGATTGTTACATCTTAAAATTTGACTGGCTGCCAATAGAACAGTATTAACCTTGAATTTTTAGAAAAGAGCAAGTTAACCCTATAATCACAGTTTAAGAATTTGCAATTCACAAGAAGTGTTACCAAAACTAAATAGTTTTTACTAGCAGCTGACTGTCACAGAGCAGTATGATCAACTCCTAGGCTGGGTTTTGAAATCTCTTTAATTATGGGGAATCCAAGGTCAGCTGCAGTCCAACGGACCTCCTGGAAATGACTTAAAATCAAGGTGATGGGGGTAGATGAGCTTCTTTTCATCCTGTCAGAAAATTCAAAATAAGCAAGCAGACAAACAAGGAAACAAAGGAGGCCAAATAAGATATAGGACCAAGGCTTATGAAAACCAAACCAAAAGTAGAACCAGAGGTCTCACGAGCAGTTTCCTCTAGATTTTTTTTTTTAAACCAAAAGCATGGTGTCCTGACCAAGGGGGTTTGGGAGATCTCCCAGACCCTGTGGCATGGAGTCCATTAGCAGATCTGCCTGGATCTCTAGGCCTCCAAAATGATCCAGATCACAAATTACCAGTTAACAATTATCAGACATTAACAGGAAGAGAAAGACACAGAAGCAAAACAAAAAGAACAAGCACTCACCCATTGGTTTGTAAAATTTAAGTGCTCAACGCAGTAGGGGTCTTTTAGGGGCAGCTTGGATCTCTAGCAAGCATCTCATAATTAGCATTTAACCCTCTCTGTGTCCTATTTAATTTTCCTGTTTTGACACTGTTTTCTAAATTCAGTCTTCTACAAAAGGAAATTGCCCCACCAGGCAAGCTTTAGCTATTTGTTTTCAATCAAAAGGAGGTAAAGCACCAGTTGTCAGAGAATCAAGCATTGCTAAAGTAAAAGGGGCTGTTGGTCCATATTGGGTGCAAGCCATTTTCATTTTTTTAAATTGTTTAAAAGGAATTGGAGCATGTTGATGAATGGGGTTTTCCTGAGAATTTCGAGCATCAAAGACTGGGCAGATAAGGGAAAACACAGATAAATCTTTTTCAATCTTTAAAGCTTGTTGTAACCTTTGTTGAACAGGGGACAAAAGAGGTTGAGAATTGATCCTAAAAGGTTTTTTAACTTTTAAGGGGCCGCGAAGCTACAGCAACCAAAGAGCGCTCTCTCTCTTTTTTTTTTTAATGTCTGGGATCCAAACTATCTCTGATGAGAGTCCACAAACTAAAGGCATCCACGGGTAACTTGCTAGGTCCGTGTGCAGCATAATGATCCGGTAATTATTTTCCTACCTTACTCCAAGTATCTAAGTTTACAGTGCCTTCTTCAGGGAACCAAGGACAAACCATTTCAACAAATTCTAAAAAATTACACAATTGCTGGTGCCCTACTCTAGCACCACCGACACGCAATAAATCTTTAAGCATATGTACAAAAAGCATGCAACTATTGCCAGCTCCCATTTTTAATATTTACAAGAAAATTCACCGCTCCTTACCTTTTCGTTGAAGCCTCGTTCTTCTCTGTGGTGTCCTTCACTGGATCCCTCGATACTCAGGTCCCTGTTCTGGCACCACTTGTGGTGGTCCAGCCATCACAACACGAACATGCCTGAGTTGGGGAGTGAGGATTGAGAAAGGAAAGAACACTCGAGCCAGAGTGGAGACCAAGAGAAGTCTTATTTATTTCACAGAAACAGCTCCTTTTAAAGGCACATCAACAGGAAGCACCTGACTCCTACAGATAACATCAGATTTTTGTCTATTTCTTCAAGTTTCTCCCATGCAGGGTCAAGAACAAGTTTAACAAGTGCAGTCCTTAAAAAGGAACAAATGTTAACAAATGCTAATTAGGAACATCCTGACCACACATTGTGTCAATGCCTTGATTATAAAGAAAGAAGTTATCTTTCAAATGTCAAATGCCAGTGGGTCATGACTGGCTCCCACACATAATGAGTTCCAGGTCAGTCTCAACTATATAGTGAGACCCTGTTAAAAAAACCAACCCCTCCCAACAAAAACCCAAAAAGCATGGACATCTATTCTATTTGTAGACAATGTGGATTTCAAGCCAAGACCAATTAAGACAGACAAAGAAACTCACTGCATACTTATTAAGGGAACAATCCAAGAAGAAAAGATAATCAAATCATCACACTTTACCTACAAATATGTTCAATTAAAAAAATATATATATAATATTGTTTTTTTGAGATAACGTCTTGCTGTGCAGTTCAAGCTTGCCTTGAACTCACTATGTAGCCCAGGCTGGCCTTGAATTTGCAAAAATCCTCCTGTCTCAGCCTCCCCAGTGCTGCCATCATAGGCATGCACCAACATGTCTGACTGAAAAATATATTTTAAAATAATAAATTATGTTAAAGATATATGAGTTGTTGTTGTTATTGTTGTTTTTTTTTTTTTTTTTTTTTTTGAGACAGGGTCTCACTATGTAGTTGAGACTGACCTGGAACTCACTATGTAGCCCAGGCTGGTCTCGAACTCACAGCATCCTCCTGCCTCAGCCTCCCGAGTGCTGCGAGGCATGCGCCACCACGCCTGGCAAGAAGATATATGAGTTTTATTCCTACATCCTCTTCTTTTTTCCCTTGAGACAGGGTCATTGTATATAGCTTAGACTGGTCCCAAATTCATGGCAATCCCCCTGCCTCAGCCTCTCAAGTGCTGGGTTTACAATTTATCTGTACATCTTTATAGTATGACTATCCATATGAAATTACTTTTCATTTTTGAAAATCTTTTTCTTTTTGATTAGCTTTGTATTAAATGAAAATAACAGGTTTCATATTCTTATTATTCTAATTGGCTACATTATTATTTTATTATATTGATTTACTTTCATCTCTAAGTAGCTAAGATTAAAGACAATTTAACATTTACTGAAGTTTAAACTAAAGGTTACCAATTTTTAATATGAGTTAGTCTGGCTTTTCACTATTTTTTTCCTGAGTTATTAGATAATTTACCACACATTTTGAGATACTGTCAACATTTTATGAGAAAGTTACCTTATTAAAATATTTAAATTTGAGCGTTTCAAGTGTTATTGTTGTCTATTTTAGTATGGAGGTCATCTTTTTTTTTTGCTGATTATAAAGATATGTAATTATAAAACTTTCAGTTTTATGAAATGTAGAAAGTAAAAAAGGTAAGTACTCCTGGTGTGTATGTGGAAATGACTTGTGCTACTGTGTGGTCCCTGGCTGACCAAGACAGATTTATTTGTATCTAGCCTGCTTATTGAATATGATTTTATTGTTGTTGTTGTTTTTTGAGACAGGGTCTCATTATGTAGTTGAGGCTGACCTGGAACTCACCATGTAGTCCAGGCTGGTCTCGAACTTAGGGCGAACCTCCTGCCTCAGCCTCCCGAGTGCTGGGATTATAGGTGTGCGCCACCACGCCTGGCTTGAATATGATTTTATAACAAGAACACCAGAGAGGGAAGGCAGATTCCAATAAGTAAGGATGTTGAATATCTCACAGCTATAGAGATTCAAGACATGCGCTCAGCAATTAGACTTACTGCATTTCTGGAGAAAAATAAAATGTATTCTAGAGAATGGAACTGCGATGTTCAATACAGAGGCGAAGTCTAGGTCTGGCTCAAGCAGGAAGATGGCAGCCTCTGTCTGGGCTCCTTCCCATCATGAAAGTTAGTATTGTTCTATGCAGCAAAAATTATACCTAAACTAAAAACAAAGACATAGAATACAGGAGCAGGTGACCCAAATCTTCAGTAAGGAGAAGGAAGTAAAAAAGGAAAGAAGAGGTGATCTGTTATGAGTATCAAGTATGTGACCCTAGTTTAAGAGACACGATGGAGGCTTCTTTGTAGCTGAGGGGAACAGAGCTTTTTGTTTGCATCTGTCATCTAAACTATGAGCATTTGTGCTTCCCATCTTCATCATCAGAGCTGACTGTGAAATGAATACATCAGAAGTGAAAAACACAGGGCCAGGGATTTGGCTTAGTGGTACTGGGCCTGCCTAGCAAGCACAAGGTCCTGAGTTCAATACCTGGTACTGGGAAGGAGGAAGAGTAGAAGTTTAAAACATTGGAAATTCGCACCTAGCTTTTATGCAGTATAAAAGAAAAATATTTTTCTGTCTTACAGTGAAGAGCTTTTGTTGAAGAAAGAATTTTTTGAGCGGGGAGGTACTGGGGATTGAACTCAGGTCCTTGCATTTGTGAGGCAGGCAGTGGCACCAAAAGAATTTTTTTTAGAAAAAAAATTTGTATATGTTTTTTGGCTTTTTTGAGACAGGGCCTCATTATGTAGTTCAGGCTCACCTGGAACTCACTATGTAGCCCAGTGGGGGGTTGAACTCACAGGGATCCTCCTGCCTCAGCTTCCAGAGTGCTGGGATTACAGGCATGCACCACCACTCCCGGCCCCCAAAAAAAAAATATTCTTAAATGAACTGTGTACTGTTCTAGAAGTTAATGCAAATCTAATATCTGTCCTCTGTGTAAGCTTGTTTATCAGATAAACTTAGTAAGATTTGAAGTATACATTTGGTACAGCTTTTATGTTAATGAAATACATTTTTAAACTGCAAGAAAAGGTAAATACTCAAAAATTTAAGAGTTAATAACTCTTAAATTTTCAGATTATGTTTTTTCTCGCCAGTGCTGGGGATTGAACTCAGAGCCTTCACACTGTGCTACCTCCCCAGCCGTGTTTTAAGTTTTTAATTTTGAGGCAGTGTCTTGCTGAGTCCCTTAGTTGCCCATGCTAGTTTTGAATTTACAACCCTCCTGCCTCAGCCTCTCAGAGTGCTAGGATCTCAGGCATGAAGCACCACATCCGGAAGGATTATGTTTTATACTCTTCAAGTACACATGCAAACTTCACTCATTTACTTAACAAACATTAATTAGTTGTAATAGAGGCTATTGCTGCAGTTCAGGTAACAGTCCCAGGTAGCTTGAACCAAGGCGGTAGTGGGGAGAAGTAGCTAGACTGGGGAGATGTCGTGAAGTTAGAGCTGATTTGTTCAGCCCCTGATGTGTGGGAAAGATAGCAGTCAAGGGTGACTCTGGCTCTGGACTATAGAACTGGGTAGATTTTTCACAAAGGAGACCACTGTCTTTTGAAAAATGTGATTTCAGTGGAATGGTGGGGAAATAGGCTAAATTGGAAGGACTTGAAGGAGAATAAGGGAGCAAACAAATATAAACAATTGTTTTGAAGAATTTTGCTATAGAGGAGCAGAGAGATAAAGTGTTAGCTACATACGGGCATACGGGTGTAGGCCCAAGGGCTATCTGAGGAATATATATATAGATATAGATATATATCTATATCTATATATATATCTATATCTATATATATATCTATATCTATATATATATCTATATCTATATATATATATCTCATACACACATATTAACATATTAGTTGGAATAATATATTGTTGAAGAGTAATCTATCACATGTTGAAATATATAATACCTTTGAGCCAACAACTTGATTCCTGGTTGATAATACTCTGTGTGTGTGTGTGTGTGTGTGTGTGTGTGTGTGTGTGTGTGTGTGTGTGATGTTGTCAGGGCTACTATAACAAATTACTTAAACTGGGTATTTACACTGAATCTCCCAAGGTCCTGATCTTGGACCTCCCAGCCTCTAAAACTGTGGCAATAAATGTGTGTGTGTATATATATATATATATATATATATATACACACACACATTTATTGCCACAGTTTTAGAGGCTGGGAGGTCCAAGATCAGGACCTTGGGAGATTCAGTGTCATGGTAAGTTTCTGTTCTCTGCTTCAGAGAGATGGTGCTTCTCCCTATATCCTTACATGATAAAGGAGCAGAAGATTCCTTCGACTTCTTTCATAACGATACTAGTCCTAGACCTAATTGCAGTACCTCTTAAAGGCCCTTCCAGTAAATACTTCCACAATGGGGACGAGGTTTCAACATGAATTTTGAAAGGACACAAATCCTTACATGATAGTGTGTGTATCATGTGTGTTATGCCAGTACTATGTATTTTGGGGAGGGGGAATGCTAGGAACTGAACCAAGAATGTGGCACACGACAGGAAAGTTCGCTACCAACTGAGCTACATCCTTAGCCATACCAGGCATACAACTTTGCAACTTTCTTTTGCCATGTAACAATGTATTGTAGATCTTACTTGGCATCTACATATAACTATGTCATCCTTTTTAGCAGATACATAATATGCTATTGAATAAGCACATATTGTGACTTAATCATTTTCATTATTTAAAATTACCTATATATTCCCTTGTGCTTTCATTGAAAATAGTGTATAGTTTGAATTCCTCAAAATGAAAGTGCTGGGGAAGAGAATATGCATATTTTATTTTATTTTCTACAGAAACTCAGGCCTTCACACTCAACTACATCCACAGCTCTGTCTGTCTATCTATCTATCTATCTATCTATCTATCTATCTATCTATCTATCTGTCATTTTAATAGAAGGTCTTGCTAGGTTGCCCAGGCTGAGCTTAAACTTCTGATCCTCCCGTCTCAGCCTTCCAGAGTGTGGGGATTATAAATGCGCACCAACACACTTGGCAACATATTTTAATTAGATAAAATACCATGATTTTTGACCTTGAGACCTAATCTTGTGAATCAGTGATACAGTCTACAAGGATAGCCTCTCTGAAATGAGTGTTAGGGACAGTTTTAGTATCTCTGTGTTGGGGAGAATCTATCCTATATGAATAATTCATAAATTATTTGTGAATGAATTACTGAAACAACAACATCAATATTCATTAGTGTCAAACAGATAAATGCTTTATGGATTAATCTAATCCCCACAATATTACAATTTGGGCACTATTATTTGTCCCTTTTCCTGATGCGCAAAATGAAGCTCAGAGAAGTTAAGAATGTACTAAACTTGGGATTCAAACCTATAGAATGAAAGGAGAGCTAAGGTTGTGAATCTGTGCACTAAAGCAAGTGTATGAAGGAAGACTGAGCAGGTGGTTGAAAGCTGTAAGAGAAAGAGAAGGCATATAGACTAAGTTACAGAACAAGCCGTCCATGACTACTCACATTTTGTTATCCACTGAGAGGCCTTTTTCTTGGGATGGCTTCAGCTACTGAAAAGACTCAAGTCATCTGACTTTAAATAGCTTACTTTCTACTTTGAGAGAACAAGGCATAGAAACTTGATAGCAGTGCACAGATTTAACAAAAGCTTGAGACCACCGCAGATGAGGCATCACATAACAGCAGGTGATTTACAAGTAAATTGGACAGACAGTAAAATTTTATCTAAGGAAAGGAGTAAAAGGTAGCTGGATCCGTATCCAGACCAACTTGACTCCTTCAAGGCTGCTTCCCGTTCCTACAAAGGACAGTGGAATCCATGGAAGAGGATGTCCTTACAGATAGATTCTCTGCCATTGAGGATCTAGATAGGTTAGGAGTCCTGTGATTTGCCTGGTTGCCTCCCTTTTGTTTGTTGTTGACCTTGCCTGACTGTCATTTCTTCTCTCTAGGAATGGGAAAGACACTAAAGCAGAGTGTAATGGTCACATTCTTCTATGAGTTGCTTCCTCCTGGCTAGTCAGCTCTGCTGTGTTTCTTGGATGTTCCCCTTAATCTCACTTCCCAACAGGTTCAGCTAGCTTTCTGTTCTCTGGGTTTTGTTTCTACTACAAATTTAAAGCTATAATAAATTCCCAAAGCCAGATGTAGAAATTCAATTCCAAAGAGAAAATCTAGGAGAGATTACTGAAGCTTTCTGTGAAGAGAATAAGAAGTACCCTATAAGTTATGAATATACTTTTACCTCTTTTGTTTGTTGTTTTTTTGGTACTGCGGATCAAATTTAGGACCTTGTGCTTACAAGGCAGGCAGCAGCAGCACTGAGCCAAATCCCTGCCTCCTGCCTCTTTTTTGGAATGTTTCTTGATTTGATAGTACCCTTATGAGAACAGAGGGAGGGGAATAATTGTATTTTTTTCAAGCAAATATTAGGCAACTTGCAATATTCCTTGTAGTCTATGAAAAAAGAGTATGAAGTAAAGAACTGATATTAGTGAAGTAATATACATTTTTAAAAGTAGCAGAATTAATTATATTACTCAGTTTATGCTATCATTATTGCTCTATAAAAAGATCTTTTTTTTTTTTTGGTATGGAGGATCAAACTTGGGTACTTGCACTTATGAGGCAGGTGCTGGAACCTATGAGCTAAATCCCCAGCCCATCTTTTTTCTTTCTTGCTTAATACTCCCTCTTTTTCTCTCATTGTAACTTTTTTTCTGTTCCAACTCCTCCTTCCAACATAGGCAACTAGGCTAATGTGCTTAATATATGTTCTTAAATATGCTTATATTTTTATAAAGCACATAGTGTTTCAAGTTACTTTATTTTTTTTCCTCATTGAGTTTATTGGTACATTTTAGGTATACAGTACAGTTACATTCATTACTGGGATCTTATACCTCTACATGACAGGTCTTGGTTCTCATTTTTTCCCCTTGTCCCTGCCCTCCCTTCACCCCCTCCTCTCCTCCCCATTTACAAACACTTCATTTCCATTTTTCATTTTCTCATATTTTTTTCTTTTCCCTTATTGGCTTTCCCCTACCCTTTCCACTTTCCCTACACCTTTAGCCCCTTTCTTCCTATGCTAGTGCTTTATTACTATGCATTTACATCATAGTATCTAGTAGGATCATCTTTCCTGTCATATCAGGCTGTCTGGAAGAAAAACTGTGATGAACTTTGGAGCGCGTAGTAGTATATTCACTTGTCATTGTGGTGACAAAATATCTGACACTAATCAACCCAAAGGAGGATAGGTTTATTTTGCTTCATGGTTTCAGAGGTTCCAATACATGGTCAGCTTGGACCCCTTGCTTCTAGGCCTGTGACAAGGCAGACACATTGTAGAGGAGGAAAGCTGCTTACCTCATGGCAAGCAGGGAGGAGAGAGGTTGGAAGAGAGAGACTCCCAAATGGAAGAGGGTGGGGACAAGATATACCCTTGAGGGCCAGGGATTTAGCTCAGTGGTTCTGCTGCCTGCCTTGCAAGCATAAGGACCCAAGTTCGATCCCCAGTACCAAAACAAAACAAAACAAAAGAAGATATACCCTTGAAAAGTATGCTCCCAGTGGCCTACCTCCTCCAACTAGGACTTAGCTCCCAACACCTCATTCAGCAAATGAATTTATCAATGCATTATACTCCTTGATAAAATTAGAGCCCCCGTGGTTCAGTCACTTCCTCAAATCCCAGCAGCTGGCAACCAAACCTTCAAAACAACAAGCTTTTTGGGAGACATGTTGGATCCCAACCATAACAGTCAGGGTTCTCCTGAGAAATAAGACCAATAGGATATAAAGATCGAGAATGCAGGCTGGGGATTTAGCTCAGTTGTGCTGTCATCTGCCTCAAAAGCACAAAGACCAGAGTTTGATCCCCAGTACTGAAGGAAAAGAGAAAGAAAAAGAAAGAAGTCATTGCAAGATCGAGAATGACATTTATTATGATGAATTGGTTCATGTGATTATGGAAGGTGAGAAGTCCCACAATCCAGAATCTGCAAGCTCAAAACCCAGGAAAATCAGTGATGTAGCTGGTAAGATTGAACACTAGAGAGCCAGAGGTATTAACTACAGTGTGGGTCTGAAGGCCTGAGAACAAAGAGCACTGTGGGAAGGAGAAGATCAATTTTCCAGCTCAAGCAGTCAGTATATTGGTGAAGAGGGGTGAGAGGAAGCAGATGTGAGTAGAGGAAGTAAATGAATAAGGGTGCAGAATGACAAAACTTTAGTCAACACAGTGAGGCATTCTGGAGCAAGTATTAACCATTAGAGTGTCCTGCACAGGCTAAAATGAACAGACTTACCCTCAGTCACCACATTCTGGCACCCAGGAAGGATGTGACCTTGAGGTACTGGATTTTGGGATGCTATGTCTCCTTCTAGAGGTGATTTCTAGTTTTTTTTTTCTGTACAGAACAAAGAATTGAATGAAATAAGCAAAAACAGTGGCAACGTTTCACATTTATTAACCACTGAACAATTTACCCCAGGGGTCGCACTGGTAGAGATTTTTTAAAATTTATTTTTTAAATTATTGATTAAATTTATTGATACATTTTAGGTATACAATATGATGACAATCATTATTGGGAATTTATACCTTTACATGATAATCTTGGTTCTTATTTTTTTCCCCACTCCCCTGCCCTTCCTTCAACCCCCTCCACCCCTTTCCTATTTACAAAGACTTTGTTTTCATTTTTTCCTTTCTTAATATTTATTCATTTCCCATCTGTCACTTCCCCTACCCCTCCAACTTCCCCTTCCCCTTTGGACCTTTTGTTCCTAGTTCACATTATCTATTATACATTTGAATCCTTATTTACACTTTCAGTTTCTAACACCAGAGAAGCTTTTCAGTATTTACACGTGTAAATTTATTTCACTTAAGAGTATGGCCTCAATGTACATGCATTTAGCTATGTCTCCTTTCTCATTCTTTTTTTTTTTTTCCTGGTACCGAGGATAGAACCCAGAACCTTGCACTTGTGAGGCAGATGTAGCACCACTGAATTCAATCCCCTGCCCTAAGTTTCTCATTCTTTATGGCTGAGTAAGTACTCTACTTTATAGAAAAACCACATCTTCTTTATCTGGTCTCCAGTTGGTGGGCAGTTGGGCTGTTTTCAAGTTTTATCTGTTACAAACTGTGCCACTATAAACATATATAGCTGTGGTATGATTCTTTTAGTTCTTTTGGGAAGATACCCAGCAGGGGAATAGCTAGATCAAATGGGACCTCTAATCCTAGTTTGCTGAAGTATCTCCATACTGATTTCCATAGTAGTTGCACCAGTATGGTGCAAATCAAAGGAGAATGGTTCCTTTTCTGCCCACAACCCCGCCAGCATTTGTTATTGGTGGATTTCTTTTTTTTTTCTTTTTTTTCTTTTTATTGAGGTTATTGGTACAATCTAGGTATACAATACAATTACATTCATCATTGGGATTCTGTACCTTTACAAAATAGGTCTTGATTCTCATTCTACACCTTTATCCCTTTACTTCCTATTTCACATTATTAATTGTCTCATTAGGATCCTGTGTACTATTATAGTTTTTCACACCAAAGAAACTATTCGGTATTTCAGTTAAATAAATCTCTGTATGAACATTAAAAATAGGGAATACTAAAATAAAACTAAAAAGGAAAGTAAAAGAGAAAAGGCAATGATGTAACATCAAAATAATCCTTAATTCTGGAGATGAAAATGGTCCCTGAACATATTTAAATTGCTTCTCACTCTTATAGTCTTATCTTATTCTTTTTTCATTATTTAGAGAATACTTTATTAGTTTCTGTAATCAAACCCTCGTAGATATGACCTTACATATTTAGTACGATGTGTTATTGGTGGATTTCTTGATAGCAGCCATTCTTTCTGAAGTGAGGTGAAATCTCAGTGTTGTTTTCATTTGCATCTCTTGAATTACCAGTGATGTTGAACATTTTTCATATGTTTATTTGCCATTGCTACTTGTTTGTCGGAGACATGGCTGTTCATTTCAGATGCCCGTTTTTGGATTGGATATCTAAATTTGGGAGTTATGATTTTTTTAAGTTCTTTTTTTGGGGGTGGGGGTTGAGAAAGGGTCTCACTATGTAGTTGAGACTGACCTGGAACTCACTATGTAGCTCAGGCTGGTCTCAAGCTCACAGCGATCCTCCTGCCTCAGCCTCCCAAGTGCTGGGATTACAGGCGTGCGCCACCATGCCTGGCTTTAAATTCTTTATATATGCTAGATAGTAGACCTTTGTCTTAGGAACAGCTTGTAAAATTTTTTTTTGCACATTGTGGGTTGTCTTTTCACTCTGTTGGTGGGTTTTCTTGCTGTGAAGAAGCTTGTTAATAAGATGAGATTGCGGTTGTTGATTCTTTGTGGTAGTTCATGTGTGACTGAGGTTTTGTTTACAAAATCTTTTCCTATGACAATGTCTTCAAGAGTTCTACCTAACTTCTCTTCCAGCCGGTTTAGTGTATGTGTGTGTGTGTGTGTGTGTTTTGAGACAGGGTCTCACTATGTAGTGAGACTGACCTGGAACTCACTATGTAGCTCAGGCTGGTCTCAAACTCACAGCAATCCTCCTGCCTCAGCCTCCCAAGTGCTGGGATTACAGGCTTGTGCCACCATGCCCAGCCACTATTTTAATATTTAGATCTTTGATGCATTTTGATTTTAGTTTAGTGCACAGTGAGAGATATAGGTCTAGTTTTAATCTTTGACAAGTTGAAACCCTCTTTTTTCCATTACCATATTAAACAGGTTATCTTTCCTCCAGTGAGGGTGAATGAAGCCCACTCAAATGAATCCCACTTGCTCAGGGTATATGATCTTCTTGATGATCTTCTGCATTCTGTTTGTCAGTATCTTATTGAGGATTTTTGCATCTATGTTCATTAGTGAGATTGGCCTATAGTTCTCTTTTTTTGGTTGGATATTTCTCTGCTTTGGGGATCAAGGTGATGCTTGCTTCCAGGAATTAATTTGGGAATGTTGCTTGCCTTTTAATTTCAATGAAGAGTTTAAACAGTAGTGGCAATAGTTCTCTAAATGTCTTGATGGCTGTGAAGAATTTTTAGGTTTTCTTCGTTCAACTTTGGTAATTCATATATATCTAGAAATCTGTCCATTTCTTCTGTGTTTTCCATCTTATTAGCATACAGTTTCTCAAAGTAGGTATTGATGATCCTCTAGATTTCTGCTGGGTCCACTGTAATTTCACCCTTTTCATTTCTGCTCGCAGGTTTGGGCCTTTTCTTTCCTTTTTTTTTGACAAGGTTGTCAAAGGGTTTGTCAATTTTGTTTATTCTTTCAAAGAACCAACTCCACTTCATTGATTTTTTTTTGTTTGTTTCATTCTCTTAGTCTCCATTGCACTGATTTCAGCTTTGATCTTTATAATTTCCACTCTTGTATGAGCTTTTGGTTTATCCTGCTCTTCTTTTTCTAAAAGCGTGATGTTCAGCATTAGGTTATTTATTTAAGCTCATTCTCTTTTATTAATATGAGTATTCACTACTATGTATTTCCCTCTTAAGACTGCCTTTATTATATCCTATAAATTCTGATATGTTGTACTGGCATCGTCACTTAATTGTAGAAACTGATTTCTCCTTTAATTTCCTCTATGACCCATTGGTTGTTCAGGAGTGTGTTCTTCAATTTACATGAGTTTATGAGAAGCTTACAGTTTCTTTTCCTACTGACCTCCAATTTCATTGCGCTATGGTCTGATAATATACAGGGGATAACTTCAATTCCTTGTGCTTACTTAAACATGTTCTATGAGCAAGTATGTGGTCTGTCTTGGAGAAAGAGCTGTGTGTATCTGAAAAGAATGTATATTCTGATTTTGTGGGGTGGAACACTCTATGAACATATGTTAAGTCCATTTGTTCAAGAATTTTTTTGAGTTCTAGCATTTTATTGTTTATTTTTTGTCTAGTTGATCTATTTGTGACAATGGGGTATCAAGGTCCCCCACTACTATTTTATCAGTGCTTATTTGATTTTTCGTGTCCATTAATATTTGTTTTATATAGTTGGGTGCACTAGTATTTGGTGCATATATATTTATAATTGTCATCTCTTTCTCTTGGTTGTTCCCTCTACAAGGATGTAGTGGCCTTCTTTGTCTTGCTTTATTAGTGTTGATTTGAAATCCATTTTATCTGTACATAGGACAGCTACTCCTGCTTTTTTGGGTTCCTGTCCTTTCTACCCTTTAACTTTCAGTCTGCGAGTTTGTTTTTGAATTAAGTGGATTTCTTGTATGCAGCATATTGTTGGATCTTGCTTCTTGACCCATTCTGCCAATCTTTTTCTTTTGATTGTTGAACTGAGACCATTAACATTGATGGTTATAACTGATATGTGATGATATTCATGTCATGACCTTTTGTTTTTGTTGGATTCTCTCCCTTCCCATTCAATTTTTTGTCTTACCTGATGGATTCATTCTGCTGGGCTTTGTGGGGTTCTGACCCTTATTGTCTTTCCCTAGGATATTGTTCAAATTTTTTGGAGTGCTGGTTTGGTATTCATGAAGTTTCTCAGATGTTCTTTGACATGGAAGTATCTTATTTCTCCATCAATTTTGAGATATTTTTATGGGTACATCAATCAGGGTTGGAGGTTGTTTTCTTTTAGGGCTTGAAATACTTCACTCCAGGTTTTTTTTTTTTTTTTTTTTTTTTGTGCCAGGGATCAAACTCAGCACCTTGTGCTTGTGAGGCAGGTGGCAGCACCACTGAGCTAAATCTCTGGTCCTAGGCTCTTCTTGACTTGAGGATTTGTGTTGAGAAGTCTGCTGTGATTCTGATGGATTTTCCTTTGCATGTGATTTGATCCTTTTCTCTGACTGTAGTATTTTGTTTTTCTCTTGGGTTTTTGGAATCTTGACTATTGTATGCCTATGTGTGTGTGTGTGTGTGTGTGTGTGTGTGTGTGTGTGTGTAAACATTTTTTTTTTTTTTTTTTCTTTTTCTTTTGATACCATGGATCAAACTCAGGATCTTGTGCTTGCAAGGCAGCAACACCACTGAGCTAAATCCCCAGCCTGGTGTAGATTTTTTTTTTTTTTTTTTGTAATCACAGCTAGTCAGCGTCCTAAATGCCCTACTTATCTGTATGTTGAATTCTTTCCCCCTGCTTGGGAACTTTTCTGCCATTATTTCTGTGTGTAGTTTTTTAAAAATGTCATTTTCACTATCTTCTGTTTCATCATTGACTGATCAGTCTTATGTTATTCTTCTTTGCATCATCTAGCAGCTGCTGGATTGATTTCTCATGGTCCCTTGATATTTTTAAGAAATGTTTCTTCTCCTGGTCACTAACAGCAATCTTAGTGCTATCTCTGATATTCTTCTCACATTGGGGTCATTCTGCTGTGTAAACTTTCAATGGAGTGTCTAATCATCTGGATATCTGCCTCTGTTTTATGGATTCCATTTGCTTCCTATGCTGGGATTTCATTATGTTCCTCAGCTCCTCTATTTTTTAAAATCTGTGTCTGCTCTAGAGTTATTAATTATGTCATTCACTATTGACACAATCTCTGTTGTTATCTGAGAAATTATTTTTGATTTTATTTTTTCCAGATTCTCTTTCATTGCCAGTTCTGCCTCACTGGGGCAGGTGACATTTCAACCAGTTGATTCTTTTATTGAACAAATTTGATAAAACTGTCATTCTTATATTTCCTATTATGTTATAAAATTTTGCCAAAAATATGCAATTTCTGATCATCCTGTATTTAAATAATTGGTCTGGTAAGTGGTTCAAGATAGGAAAAAACCCAGAAGGATAGGGCAAGAATGGGCTCTGCAGAGTAAGCTTGGGCCAAGTGAAGGAAAAAGGAGGAAAAAATAAAAATACATCATATAATGTAGAGTGGGCTATCATGAAGAGAACCGTGCAAACACTTAATGGCCACTATTGCTCTTTTATGCTTCTCATGCCAGCATCACATCTAGATCATTCTATCAAAAACCTGCTCAAGTTCCAGTGAGAAGTGTACATACAGAGTCTTGGGAATGGTTCTGTGAATGTTTCGAGAGATTTTTGGCATGCCTCCCTTCCCAACTAGTTTTAGCTAAATTCTCTTTCTGTCTCACTTGGACAAGCCTGTTCTCAGCAGCTGAGGGTGACCCTAAAACAGCTGACAGCCATACATTGTACACTGGCCACATGCCCTACAGTTGAATAGCAAGTTCTTTCCTTCCCTTAAGGAATATCTAGAGCACATATCTCTTTGTCTAACATACATTCTTCGCTCTACCTTTTCAAAATTGATGTAATTCTTCATAGGCCTTTACTTTTCTTTATAAAGTTTAGAAAGTTGTTTGAAGTTCTTTTTGGAATCACACAGAATGCATATCATTCAATGTGGGGATAACTGACATCCACTGGGTGTTGGTGTGGCAACTGTATGACATTTAAATTGTGGACAAACAAGTGACACTCTTCAGGAGGAGATAAAGCAGGGGGCTAAGGCAGTCAGTGTGGTTAGATTTGTTACATACAGGATGGATCCAGCAAATAAGGAAATACAGTACATCAGAGTAAATTTAAAATATGTATACACAAAAGACTGGTTTCTTACTGTCAGAAGAGGATTTAAAAATATAGAAGAGGGAAAACCTTGTAATTACCCAGAGGTTCTGGATTGGATATGTAGACACACACACACACACACACACACACACACACACACACAAACACAGATACACACACATTTCTTAGCTTTGATAAGTGATAGGATCTGGAAACGATACCTCAGTAGCAATGGACATATTGAGAGCATGCATCTTAATTTTTAAATACTATCCTTCACTAAAAGAACCCAGGGGTCCTTGGAGAAATGGCTTATTCCAGAGCTGATACAGGGAAAATACAAGGTGAGCCTAGAATATGTAGTGTGGCAGAAAGTAAGGAAATGCTTATGGGAACATATCATTAGAACCAAGAAGTCAGCTTGAAGGGGGCTCCCATTGACCACACCTGGCACAATGTGAGCATGTAAGTAAATAACCATAGTAATATATTACAACCTGTTGACTGAAATAGGAATCTAGAAATCCATACTAAAACTGAAATGAATAAAAAAATTAGAGGAGGGAAAGGGAAAAATTCTTTCTTACATTAAAACACTAACTAGTAAATTCAGAAGAAAAAGTGAAGCAAGAAATATCAGTATTTTACCATCATTATTGTGATTTAGCCTTTAATGGATATTAAAGCTGATGGGTGAGGGTTGTATGAGGGATAGGATATTGGTATAATCTCAGGCTATCTCCCCACAAAATATTTACTAAGTACAAATAAAAAAATAGTGGGCCAGGGGTTTAGCTCAGGGATTTAGCTGATGCTGGCCTTGCAAGTGCAAAGTCCTGAGTTTTATCTCTAGTACTGGGAGGAAAAAAAGTGGTGATTTTTATGGTGACGAAAACTATTTGAGTAGATAATCAGAATTCTCATCACAGTGGTACCAAGGGTTGACATAATATCCCTTCTAATGAGGTACAATGAAAAGAGCCCATTCTCATTTCTGTGAATTCCCTTTCAAAATATATGGCTAAGTCTAATCATATGCAAACATTGGGTGAATCCAACCAAGAATTATTTTATAGAATGAAAGGCCTATACTCTTTAAAACTGCCAAGGTAATAAAAGACAAGGAAAGACTAATGAACTTTTCAGATTGAAGGAGACCTGAAGATACATGACATTAATAAATTTAATGCAAGTTCCTGAATAGGATTTATGACTAGTTGGAATATTGGTAAGTGAACTGTTAACTGAGTTTATGTTGAATCAATACTGGTTTCCTGATTGTGGTGGGGGGCACTACATAATGTATATAAAGGACAGCATCTTTGTTTTAGGGATATACATACTGGATAATTGGAGTGATAGAACAGTGAGCCTGCAGCTTTCTATTAGACTGTTCAAAAGAAGATAAGGGCAAAACCTGCTGGGCATGGTGTCGCACATCTGTAATCCCAGGACTTGGAAGGCTGAGGTGGGAAAACTGCTATGAGTTGGAGGACAGTTTGGGCTATACAGTGAGTTCACAGCCAGCTTGAACTACATAACAAGACTGTCTCAAACAAACAACACTAACAAAAATGAAACCATGTGGATACAGAGAGAGAGAGTAAAAGCAGATGTGGTAAAATACTAAAAATTGGAGAATCTAAGTGAAGGGAATAGGTCTTGAAACTTTTATGTGATTTGCAATTATTATAAAATAAACAAGAAATATTCATATTCATTAAAAAAAGAAACACAAATCCTCAAAGGACTATTGTCTAGAATAAATAAAGAACTCAAAACAACCAGCCCCCCCCCGCAAATATAAAGACCTGATTCAAAAAATGGGCATCTGAAATGAACAGACATTTCTCAAAGAAGTAAGAGCAGCAAGTAAATATATGAAAAAAACGTTCCACATCACTGGTCATTCAAGAGATGCAGATGAAAACAACACTGAGATTCCACCTCACCCCACAAAGAATGACTGCTATCAAGAAATCAAACAATAACAAATGTTGGCGGGGGTTGTGGGGAGAAAGGAACCCTTCTCCATTGTTGGTGGGAGTGCAGACTGGTGCAACCACTGTGGAATTCAATATGGAGATACATCAAATTACTGGGACTAGAGGTTTCATTTGACCCAGCCATCCCTCTGCTGGGTATCTTTCCAAAAGAATTAAAAGAATCATATCACATAGATATATGCGCACTTATCTTTATAGCGGCACAGTTTGTAATAGCTAAAGCTTGGAAACAGCCCATTTGCCCATCAGTTGGAAATTAGATAAAGAAGATGTGGTTTTTCTATAAAATGGACTACTACTCAGCCATAAAGAATGAGAAATTAGATTCATTCATAGGAAAATGGATACATATTGAGGATATACTCCTAAGTGAAATAAATAAGTCACACATGTGTAAATACTGAATAGTTTCTCTGGTGTGAAAAACTATAATAATACATAAGATCCTAATGATATAATTGACAATGTGAAATAAGAAGAAAAGGGCTAAAGGTGTAGGGAAAGTGGGAAGGGTAGGGGTAAGGCAATAAGGGAAAAGATAATGAGCAAATGAAAAAATGGAAATGAAGTGTTTGTAAATGGGCAGGGGAGGAGGGGATGAAGGGAGGGCAGGGACAAGGAGAAAAAATGAGAATCAAGACCTGTCATGTAAAGGTACAAGATCCCAATAATGAATGTAACTGTACTGTATACCTAAAATGTACCAATAAACTCAATGATGAAAAATAAATAAATAAAAAGAAACACAAAGATGTATGTCTACACAAAATCTTGTACACATACTTTCATACAACCATTATTCATTGCAGCCAGAAAGTGAAGATAGTAATAGCTATCAACTCTGAAGATCTCTCACTAAGCAAAAAGCCCCTATATGAGTAGATACTAAAAAATGCCAAGCCACCAAGTGACGTGGCTCCCCTTATGCTTCTCACCCTTTAGAAAGCCTCAATCTATTTAATTTCCAATTTATTCATGGCCATTTCCCTACTCCATGCCGTTTCCAATTAATCAGACACAAGGTGCTGGTTGATCTAATACTAATAAACCCAGTTCTATGGAAGGAGTCTACTTTACTTTTCTGGTATTTTTTTCTGTGCTCCATTTTTTCCTATCATTTGGAACTTACTTTGAGAAGTACAGAACATAGCTCAAGGAATGTTTTCAACAACAAATTGCACAAGCACCTTAGCCCCCTGCAGACTGGGCAAGCACGTAGGCACTTAAGAAGGTCTAACCACGGAATCTGATGCTCATTTCATGCCACAGTCAGGCCAGTCACTGTGCAAGGATTGTTTAATTTCAGCTTCACATAAATTCCATCTTACACACTATTATTATGCTTTTCTTAACTTGAAGAAATTGGTGGCCAAAAAAGTTAGTTAATGTTACATAGCCATAAGGGATGGAGCCAGAATTCCAATCAAGCTCTGTCTTTAGAGTCTCCACCCTCCCCCTTTGGTACCAGGGATCAAATTCAGGACCTTACACTTTGCGAGGCAGGTACAGTGCCACTGTGCTAAAAACTGGGCCTCAGAGTCTATTCTCTTAACTGTCATATTTTATTGCTTGACTCTCCTAGTAAAGGGAAGGGGTTTACAGATGAGGCCTTCTTCCAGGATAGCCTCCAGAAATAGAGGTGAGAAATCATGCCTAGACCATGGCCTGACATATGGTAGAATGTTTGTTCAACTGCTCACTGTGTGTAGGTCATTTCATAAGTGATTAAATGAATCCTCTGCTTGCTGATTCCTGCTTCTAACTTACAGAACAATTTAGAGAGATGAGAGTTTAGTCAGAGATATTTTAGAAATCTGGTTGTGGGGTGTGGTGCAGCAAGCCTGTAATCCCAGCACTTGCAATGCTAAAGTAGGAAGACTGCCACAGGTTTGAGGCCAGTCTGGGCTACATTGCGAGTTCAAGGCCAGCGTGAACTACATAGCAAGATTCTGTTTCAACAACAACAACAACAAAAATATGTTTCTGCTATTTGGTAGCTATGTGAACTTGGCCCAATGTATTGCACTCTTCTGAGTCTTGAGCCCCTAAACTGGAAATTGGGGTAAAAGAATGCCTACTTCATAGTATTGTTGTTCAGGTGGAATGAAATCATGCTGTAAGGCTAAGCACATAGTAGGTACTCAATATACTACCTTTATTATTATTCATCATCCTGTCTTCCAAAATAGACTTTTGTGAGGAGTCAACTATATGTTGGTCCCCATAAAATAGATGAAGCAGAAATTGAAATTCAAAGTGTAGTAGTAGAAATAACAAAGTTGGGAATTGAGAAGTTGTCACTTAGATTTTGTCTATCTAGCAACTATGTAACTTTGGTCCAGTCACCTTATTTGTCTTGGCTTCCAATTCCATATCTCAAATGAGAGAATCCATACTTCAAATTAAAATTCATCTCTGAAGCCTCTAGAATTCTCTGACTCTATGTCTGAGACCTTTTAAGATACATTATAGTAAGGAAGTATTATCCTTGGTTTGTTTTAAAACAAGCGATGTGGGGTGATTATAAAGTAATTTATTGCTAATTCATGTCAGATTTATACGCAGTTTATTTATACAAAGTTTTACTTCCCCCAAAGAAACTTGCTTAACCAATAAAGACTCAACCCTACCATCTAGTGGCGAAGAGAGTGAGTTTCAGGTTGATGATATAAGATGTTTTTACATCGCATGCAAAAGGTCATTTGTAATATTTTATCTATTTCTTTTCTCCTTTTACCACACAGGAACTTCCTGACTTAATAGCTTGTTCATTTGACAATAGACTTAAACCAATGAAAAACTGAACTTTTTAGAAATGTGTAAAGAGCACGGGGGGGGGGGTAGGTCACCTTCTATCCATGGATTTTAAAGCTAACCCAAGAAGCCGACCTCCATCCACCTGTTAAATTCCTGGTTGAGAACCAGAAACACTACCTATTGAAAGATGTCAATCAATAAGTACATCAACAGGATCTTTGGTGTCAAATATTTAATGACTTTCCTTTACCTACTGCAGTAAGTAAAACTAAGTCTACAAATTTGTTTCTAAAAGCAGGAAAACACTATCCTTAATCTTAGGCCGCGAAGAGGCCAAGAATCCTGGGGTTCCACTCCTATTGTATTGCATTGAGGTATCAGTCTATAGTATTGAAGAATCTTTTTTCCTTTTTAAAAATTTAATCTCTCTTATTTTCTCTTCATTCTCCTTTTCCCTTCTCAGGGTGATTGAATTATTACAGTAAGCAGTTGTAAATCCTTTACTCACTAAAAATATTTCTCTTTGACTCCGAAACTAGAGCATTTACTAACAGCCTGCTTTAAGAACTCGTCTTTTGAAATCCATTTTAATTTTACAAAATTTTCTGAAACCTTGAGAATTTCACCTATGGTCAACCTTGCTAGCGGAAACCTAGTTTTGTTTAACTTAAAACGCTTGCGTTCATTTTTTCTTCTTGGTTTACAAATACTAGATGTCTTTCAAGTAAACATGTATCTATTTCACCTTTGAAAACCTTAGGAATTAGTCTCCACGGGCATCTTTTAATTTCTGCTGCTTAAACAGGCTCCAGGGAGGAGCAGTTTCGACTGCAAAGTTCAGAGAAAACAGTTGTACGGAACTTGCAACAGTTGGCGCCGGGCGCTCGGCAGGTCGGACGAAGAGACGAATGGGGTCGGTTCAAGCACAAAAAGCTCCGGGGAGGGCCCGGCAGCGGTGGCCTCGCGGAGACAACGCGAGGGCGGCGGAGGTCGGAACTCTGGCCGTGGGAA
>NW_022900920.1:1522788-1542132 GCF_012274545.1 Fukomys damarensis
ACCGTGCCAAGTCGGGTGTCATGGCCGCGGGGGGCGGCGGCGGCCGGGGAGTTCGTCCTCGACGCACGGGTCGGTGTGTGCGTATTTGTGTTCGGTGTGTGCGCGGCGGGGAGGAGGGGTCGCTCTTGTCCGTGCCCGGGTTGGCCGGAGCCTCCGCCGCCTCGCGGAATACGCCTTGTCCGCTCTCGGTCCGGTGGCGTTTCCTCGCTTGTCCGAGGGAGTGTGGACGGGGTCGCCCCGGGAGGAGCCGGGCGGCTGAAGCTGCGCCTCTCACAACAGTGTGTTTTGTCTGTTTTTCTCTCCCAAGGTCCCGTTTCCCTCTGTGCGGCGGCCGGCGGGACCATAAGGGCTTAACTCATATATTTAATCCCCCTCCGAAAAGTAAGTGGCCGGTGTGATGTGTCTGCTCCGCCCGCCGCCCCCAGTCCATCCTTGTGTCTGACTTCTGTCCTCAGCATTGTTATTTCTCCATCTTTGCCTCGGTGCTGCTGCTGATGTGTGGGGAAATGCCCTCTCGTCGTCCTCTGTCCCCCTTGCCCAGTCCTCCGGGAGGCCCAGAATGGCAGCCCCCACCCCCACCCCATGGAGACTGTTCTTGCGAACCAGGTCTTTCCCAACAGAATCCGGGAGGTTCTAGCTGTTCGCTTGGGCCTCCTCATCCCCTCCTTCCCGACGGGGTTTCGTTGGAAGGAATTATGCAAATCCTGCTTTCTGGTGTCCATTCAGCGGCAATTTCATGCGGTGAGAAGTTCTCTTTGTTGTGCGAGGGGGAGAACAGACACTGATTTAATAGACATATCTGGGGGGGAGGGTGAAGGGGGTGTGGAGAGGCTCAGTTTGGAAGAATTACAGCACTTGGTTGGCTCAGTCTTTGTGTTTGAGCCTTCTGGCTTGACAGGAGGGTTTGCCCTTTACAATGTCCCACAAGGGATGTTTTCTATAATAGATTAAAAAGCAATACTGAAACTTTAAGCATGTGAAAAATAGGATAACCTTTATTTAGAGAATGTAACCTTTCCTATTTCTGCAGTGCTTTCAGAATGAAAATAAATAATGTGAATTTTTAAAAAAGACTGGAACAACATTAGTACAGCAACAATACTATATCACTTTGGTTGTCCAAAGGTTAAAAGTACATTTAAAAGATCTGTGCTTGTAGAAATAACAAAGGCGCGAATAGGTGATTCTTTTGCGAATGTATGTTAAAATTCTGCCTGTCTAAACAGAGGAAACAGCCTTTTAGCTATCAGCTATCATTTACTGTGTCTCTGCTCGTTTTGTTCTTTCAAATCTATCATACATCTGCTAAAACATTACATTAATTTAAGCACCTCTGAATTATGTGTTTGTCACCATCATATAAAGAATATATAGTCGGAAGTTTTGAGAAACATAAAATTAATTGATTTTCAGAAACATGGGTTGATGTTAAATGCTAAAGTCATTTTGAGGAATACTTAGTTCTTGTATTTGTTTCACTTTTCTTAGTGATTGGTTTTGTTCAGTAGGGCTTTTTACTTTTTAAAAGAAATTGAGAAATATAACCCAGCAGTTTTCTTAAGTTAATGTTGCTCTAGATGATTTTAATGAGTTGTTTATCTTTTAAAAATTATATTTGCTTTCAATTTTTGCCTTCTGCCTCAGGCTTCGTTTTTATAATCAGTCATTGCTAGTATTGGTTATTGCTGCTTGACAAAGTGTTTTATATTTTTGTGAATAATAAAGTCCTATGTAAATATCTCAATTGCATGTCAAAATTAGATTATTTTTCTTGAAGTATTTTAATCTGGTGATCTTTCCTTTCCTCTTCTTTTGTCTCATCTCTTCCTCTTCCTCTTCTTGCTTTTCTTTCTCTCTTTCTCTTTTTTTCTTTTCCTGTTACCCGGGATTGAACTCAGGACCTTGAGTTTGTGAGGCAGGTGTGTTGCCACTGCGCTAAATCCTGGATCCTGCTGATCATTTTTCTTAAAGCATACTTAAAATCCAAATTACTCCCTTCCTGGTAAAGTTCAGGAGGTTTTAGAGTCCAGAGTACAGAGTGGTACTTTAATCTGAGCAGTAATATATATCGATAGTCTCCCAACTCAAATCAATTGGGCCTTATATTTTCTTTTTTATTGTATGTAATTTTGTTCCCAAAGAGGTATGTTCTAAGTAAATCAGTTGTGGTGTTAAGTTTATATTTAAAAGGGCTGGCAGTGATCCTTATACAGTCACAAAAGCAACTGTGTTTACTGCCAAATGTAATAATTGTTTTATTTTAATAGAATTGCTTATGAACTGGTAGAGTATCCTGTTTGATTTTCTTAATACTTTAGAGTTGTTTGGTTCTAAATGATTTAATTTATAGTAGTGTTGGATTAAAAATAAATTTTCAGTTATTTTTCAGTCTAATTTTCCGTGCTACTTTTCTGGGGAACAGAGGAAGGTAGTGGTGATTCCATGACTAAGTTTGGCTGAATTAGATTTACTTCAGGTTGAGTTTCCCTTAATCTGAAGTGTTTGGGATCAGAAGTGCTTCGGATCTCAGAATTTTACAGATTTTAGAATATTTACATAGATTTTACTGATTAAACAACCCTCATCCAAAAATCCGAAATCTGAAATGCTCCAAATTCTCCATTCCAAGCCTTTTTGAGCATTTTGAATTAAAAATATTCACCATATAGTGTGTTCCAACAGTGATTATGATCAAGATGGATACTTGGTTACCAGGTGATTATTAAGGGGTCCTCTGGAACTAATAGGATTTGTCCAGATTCCAGGAATATCTAGGTTCTCTCTGCTGCCTGATGTGATGTAACATACTGCTTGCTGATCCTCATCTTTGTTGTATTCTTGAGTTCCTTCCAGTGTGAGGTTTGTGATTTTAGGTTAGCTCTAGCTTGGCTAATAAAAGTCAACGGGATGAATCTCTTGATTTATAGAAAGATGCTTCAAATTACCCCGATTCTCTCGAATGTTCTTGTAGATGGAGCAGTTCTAGGAAGCGTTTGAATATGATGCTAGTTTTTAGCTTTAATGGACCTGCACAGGATGGTCTGCCTTAAATACTTGGAATTGGTTATTTGATGTCTGTGGGAACTTTCCACTTTTGAGTACCTGCCTGATGATCCCTTAGCTGATTTTAGGAATGAAAGGGAGTAGGCTAGTGTTTAGTTCATTTAAATATTTATTAAGCATCTGCCTTCTACCGAGCATATAGTAAGTAAAGATTGGAGAAACTCCCCTAACCTTCAGGAGCTTTTAGTCCTTAGAGAAAATATGCATCCAGTTATTGTACAAGATGAAACATGGCGTTTGGTAGTACAGCCAAATTAGTTGTTTAGCAGTGAAAGAAATCTCTTGAGATGATAATGGCAGGCTTCCGGAAGAAGGTGGCAGATTTTGCTTCATTTTGATAAGCATGGAAAAAGCATTCTATTCATGAGAAATAGCATAAGCAAAAGCAGAAAAGCATGTGTCATCTCTTTAAACTACAATGTATGATTGGGGCATTTTGGTGATAAAGGCTTATAGAAATAGGTTGTAGAATTTTCCAATGCAAGTTAAAAGGAGACTTTTTTTGTTGAGAATTATGTAGTTCAGGCTGACCTTGAACTCAATATATAGGTCAGGTTGGTCTTTAACTCTCAGCAATCCTCCTGCCTCAGCCTTTCCAGTGCTGCACTGAGATTACAAGTGTGCAGCACTACACCCAAGAAGTGGAGACTTTAATCAACTTGTGGTGGCAACGCTGTGCTGTCTTTAGCTGAGGAGAAGAGTGTTTCTTTAAGGATTCAGTTGTGAAACTGCAACAGTGTCAGAAATCACCTTTGATAGGGACAGTAGTATTACCATACGTGACAAAATTCTCTTAAGCACATTTGGTGGTTATGCTTAATGCCACCACACAAAATTTATTTTCAATGTTGCATGAAATTATCAATATATTCTTTCTTTGAATATCTTTAGTATAGGCGAATTTCCATCCTTACATGTTGGATTGGTTTTACATGAGATTGGTTTTCTTCTCTAGCTTGCACACTGGCTCTGAACATTGAGAAGAGGGCTTGATTTGTTTTCATGCACCTCTGAACCTCTCTTTCTTGTCTACCCATCTGCTGTGTGGCATCTGAATTTGTGATACTGAATATATGTGAATAAACAAATCTGTTATCATTTATAGTTTCAAATTAAAAATCTAATATTGCTACTGTACAAATTATCTTTTAATCTGCCTGCAAATTTTTTTCAACTATTTTTATTATTCCACACACTTGTACATATTCTTTTGAGGGTGATTCTGCAGTAAACTCTTAGCTCATTTTATAGCCATCTCTTGCGTGTAGGAAGTATCTTTAAGTATAATGATTCATATCCTTATTTTTTTAAATTGAGCTATAATTTACATGCTATTAAAATTCTTTTTTGTTTGTTTTGGTAATGCTTTGGATAATTAACCTTTCTGAAGTGTACGATTCAGTGGTTTTTAGTTTGCTCACAAAGTTGTGTATATATCACAACTAATTCCCTACCGTTTTTATTACTCAGAAAAAGAAATCCCATACTCATACTCTTCAAGCTTTTGGTAGCCACTGATCTGCTTTCTGTGAATTTGTTTAGTCTGGATATTTCATGTAAATTAATTATATAATATGTGGCCTTTTTTGTCTGGCTTCTTTGACTTAGCATAAGGTTCGTCTAAGTTGTAACATATCCCAGCAATTTTATTGTTTAGTGGCTAATATCGAATTGTGTGCACAATATCAGATTATATGTTTCTATACATTAGTTCTTGGGCATTTAGGTTTCCACTTTTTGGCTATTTTGAATAATGCTAAGAACATTTGTATACAAATTTTTATGTGGATGTTTATTTTTAGTTCTCTTATACTGAGGACAGAATTGCTGGGTCATATGGTGACTTCAAGCATTTTGAGGAACTGCTAAACTGTTCCAGGGTGCTTTTAGCATTTTGCATTCCTGTCATTATTGTCTTTCACATCTTCTCTGTGTGCCCCCTCACTCTTGCCTATCCTAGTGGATATGAATTGGTATCTCATTTTGGTTTTGATTTCTAGTTCCCTAATAATTAAAAATGTTGAACATCTTTTCATGTGCTTATTTTGGCATTTGTGTATCTTCATTGGAGAAAAGTATTCAGATCTCTTGCCCAGTATTTGGTTGTGTTTTTTTTTTTTTTTTTGAGACAGGGTCTCACTATGTAATTCAAGCCAGTCTTGAACTATGTAGCCCAGGTTAGCCTTGAAGTCACAGCAATCCCCCTGTCTCAGCCTGCTGTGTGCTGGGAATACAGGCCTGTGCCTGGCTTCATTTTGTTTTGTTTTTTTAATTGAGTTGTGGAATTCTTCATAACATTTTCTTTCCCCCAGTACTTGGAGTCAAACTTGACCTTGCACTTGCCAGGCAGGCATGGTGCCACTGAGCTACATCTCTGGCCCCCAACTTGTAGAGGATATTCTAAACAATACCAATATTTTTTGTTTGTGTTTGTTTTTTTGAGACTGGTCCTTACTATGTAGTTCAGGCTGGCCTTGAACTCTGTGTATCCCAGGCTGTCCTTGAACTTGGTGTGATTCTCCTGTCTCTGCCTCCCTAGTGCTGAAATTGTACCATTATACCTGGTAAATACCAGTATTTTTGAAAATTAAGATTACATTTTTTGTTGTATTTTATTAAAACAGAAGTCTGATAAGTTACACAATTAATGGCAAGTTATTGTAAGATTTTGTTTTCTATACTGTTTTCAGAGTTGTTTTAACTGTTATTTCAATTTCTCTGGTATTTGTATTGGTTAGGTTTGATCTGTCATGAGGTATCAGGTATAATGTCATAGGGATGAGATTGAGCATCCTATGAGATAGGTAGCAGAATTAATTTGAGAATCCAAATCTTTTGCTTAATGGCTTCTTAGGGGTAAGTTAGTATGTAGCAATGATGGACAACATCTGATGATTTTAGTTTATAAATAATAATTTTATTGAATTCATTATGCAAGCCAATGAAGTTAAAGATATAAAATTGGTATTTGTTGTAAGTGTGCTTAATAAAATTGTCATTCAGGGTAAAAGAAGGATCCAATTTTCTGTAATAAGCAGTTTTGAATTGTAGAATAAAGGCTACTAAGAAATGGCAAGGCTATGGTGTGAAATTTTGCTGTGGCCAGTCTCTGGTTTCTGTGACTCAAGAATAAAAGTACATATATTTTTATTTTTGTTTTTTTTTTTTTTTTTGTTTTTTTTTTTTCTTTTGGTTTTTTGAGACAGGGTCTCACTGTGTAGTTGAAACTGAACTGGAACTCACTATGTAGCCAAGGTTGGTCTCGAACTCACAGCAATCCTCCTGCCTCAGCCTCCCTAGTGCTGGGGATTACAGGTGTTCACCACCGTGCCCGGCTAAAAGTACATATAAACGGGCTGGGGATTTAGCTCAGTGGTTTCATCTCCTGCCTTGCAAGCACAAGGGCCCAAATTTGATCCTGGTGCCATAAAAAAAGAAAAAAAAAGAAAAACTACTTATAAACAATGATAGTAAGGATACTATTGCTGTTGTATTTGATTGGATTATAAAATAAGCAACATACTTTCCTTTTTTCTTTCTTTATTTTGTTACCGGGGATCGAACTTGGGTCCTTGCACTAGCAAGGCAGGCAGTGGAACCACTGAGCTAAATCCCCAGCCCTAAGTAACATACTTTAAAACTGGATGCTGAAAAGATTTTCAGATGGCAGCATATATGGGATCTTCAGATAGATATTTGGTCCATAAATGCAGCCTAGGATTATGCCAGGAATGGTGAGGTTTTAGATGATACAGCTTCTCATTTTTCTTTTGTACCTCCTTAGTCTTTTAAAAAAGTTTATATTTCTTTTTGTGAATGTGAAAGTTTTTTTTTTCTTGAAATAGACTATAGTAAGGATGAGAAGGATACATCTTACATATATACATATATATTGTGGATGACTATAACAAATTTGATCAGATTAATGGTTTTCAACTTTTTGGTTACTGATATACAGACAAAAGCTGCTTGGCATGTTTCTTGGCAAGAAGGGAGTACAGTTGGCCCACCATATTTGTGGATTCTACATGTGAATTCAACTGACTACCAATGAAAAATATTTGAAGACAAATTTGTAATAAATTCATATTGACTTTTTTTTTTTTTAGACAGGGTCTCATTATGTAGTTGAGACTGACCTGGAACTCACTATGTAGCCCATCCTGGTCTCGAACTCAGTGATCCTCCTGCCTTAGCCTCCTGAATGCTGTGATTATAGGCCTTGACTTTTTAATTATTTCCTATGCAGTAATTATTTATATAGTATGTACACTGTATTAAATATTATAGGTAATCTAGAGTTAATTTAGAGGAACACCCATTTCATGTATGGGACTTAATCATCCTCAGGTTTGGTATCTGAAAAGGTCTTGGAAACAATCCTCCACAGATACCAAGGGATGACTTTATCATACTTTGCATGTCATATTTTGATGCTGTATTAATTACATAAAACTGTTATATTTTAAGGTAATATTATTAATATTAAATATCCCTCCTTTTTCCTTTTAGTCATTTCTTCCTGAAATTAGTCTTTCATTGATAATGTCTTATATGGATTTTGAGAGATGGCTGTAATTTATTTTTCACATATTTTAGGGATAAACATGTAATATGATATAGATAAATAACAGGTTGCATGTAATGAGACTTGAGTGGTTTACCTAGTTTGTTACTTCTTACTCCTCATATTTAATTATGGAAATCTAGCCTGTCTGGGAATCACAAATAAATTGTTCTATTTCTGGATCTACATCAGATTTAAAAGCTGCAAGGTTGGTTTTTTTGTTTGTTTGTTTTTTATTTAGGTAGAGTCATTGCTGTGTGGTTCAGACTAGCCTTAAACTGTCTGTGTAGCCCAGGCTGGCCTGGAACTCATGGCAATCCTCCTGCATCAGCCTCCCAAGTGCTGGACTTACAGGTCCACACCCAGAGATAATTTAAAAATTATTTATACTGGGCATTATGGCACATGCTTGTAATCACAGCACTCTGGGAGGATGAGGCAAATTTGAGCCCATCCCAGGCAGTTTAGTGAGTTAGCAAGACCCTGTCTCAAAATGAAAAAATAATTTATTTTTTTGAACAGGGCCTTGCTGTTCAGGAGGGTCTTACACTCACAGCAGTCTTGCTTCTATCTCCTGAGTGCTAGGATTACAAGCACATGCTGCCACGCCTGGCAAGATTTTCATTATTAACCCACTCGAAAATGGTACTTAAATTACCTGTCATCCAATAATGTTGCATGTCAGGCAATCACAGAAGTCTTAGTGACAAGCTGGGCGTGATGACACATGCTTGTCATCCCAGCACTCGGGAGGCAGTGGAAGGAGAATTGCCATGAATTTGAGACCAGCTTGTGCTACATAGTTCAAGGTCAGCCTGAGTTACATAGCGAGACACCCCCCCACCAAAAAAAATCTTAGTGACAGATAAGTGTAGCAGTTATTAAAATCATCAGTCTGGGGTTCAGACCAGCTGGGATGAACTTGGTCATGTAGTCCTAGCTGTGTTTGCTGGTCACCTTTGCTAAATTTGACTGGCCTTGCTGCATGTCTAGGGTGAATTGATCAATGTAGGTTAACCTAAGTTGGGGTTGCTCCCATTGCACCTATACTCTGTCCCATATTTCCAACAATCTGCTTGATAATTTGGACCTATATGTATGGCACCAAAGTAGGAAGAAATGTACAAAGTGGAAATAAACACTCATTTATGGTTTTATTTGTATAATATCTGCTAATATCTCATCAGTTAGAACAAATTACATTGTTGAGCCTACAGCCATGGTGGTAGGGTAGTATAAAGTTGCATGGCAAAGGACTTAGATATATATGGAGGGATGAAGAATATTTGGGATCATTTACAATTAATGTTAGGAAGCAACAGGTGTCATTTGTTCATATTCATGACAGTGGGTATTTGTCAAGCACCTGTTTTGCACTTAACATTTCTCTCATTTAATATATACAGTAAACCTGGAAAGAGTATGGTATCCTTTTTTTTTTGTTTGTGAAGGAACAGAGATTTAGAAGGAGTGAATAATTCACAAATGTAGCAGAACTGGTGATTTCAATCTGGGACTTCGGACTTCAGAATCTGAATGCTCCCATCTAATTTTAGTTACATAAATCGTGTTTTTAAAAAGTTCCCCCCTATTTGGGGGAGAAATGTGTCTCAGTGTTTCTTTTATACTGAATGTATTGGTTTGCCCTTCCAGGATCTTTTCTTTTTGTGGTAGTTGATGGACAGGCTGCTTCCATGATTGATTTAGCTAACAGGAATTGTGCTGCTATAAACATGGGCATGCATGTATCACTGTAATATCATATCTTTATCTCTTTCAGGAAGATAAATACAGAGGGTCTAGTTTGAGTTTTCTTGAGGCCTCTACATACTGACTTTCCAAAATAGTTGTACTGGTTTATATTCCCACCAACAATGTGGAAGGGTTCCTTTTCCCCTGCAGCTTCGCCAGCATTTGTTAGTATTTAATTTCTCGGTGATGACCATTCTTCCTGGAGTAAGAATTTTAGTGTTGTTTTAATTTGTGTTTCTCTAATAGCTAGTGGTGTTGAACATTTCCTCATGTATTTATTGGCCATTTGTACTACTTCCACAGACCAATAGGTATAAATTGGACATGGGTAGCCCCTGAAGAAGGAAAAGGTTGTTGAGGTAAGAGGGGTTTTGTTTTTATTTTCCTTTTTTTGGTGGGGAGGATGTTGAGACTGACCTGGAACTCACTATATAATGTAACCCAGGCTGGTCTCTAACTCACAGCAATCCTCCTGCCTCAGCCTCCCCAGTGCTGGGATTATACGCGTGTGCCACCATGCCCGGCTATATTTTTGTTTTCCTTTTGACTTCCTGAAGATGATTAGAACCCAAGGCTTTGTGCATTGTAGATGAGTGCTTTACCAGTCTGAGCCATATTCCTAGTCTGAGAGCTTTTAGAGGTATGTGAATATTAAATGTTGATCCTGTTTCTCAGTATCCAGGGATATAATGATATAAAGGATGATACTGTAACTAATTTATTCACAGTGGTGATCATGATGAGAAAGATCATTTCGGGATAACTTTACTCTGGCCAATATTTTAGTGATTAATCCTGCCATAGCTTTTGAGGATAATGCTGAAATGGAGTGTCATTAAGGGTGGAAAAACTATGGGTGTTTTCTTTTTAGATATGGATACTTAGGTCTTTATAACTCTTGACAGTTTATGTTGCTTATATTCTGCTGGTACAAGGTCACAGATCTATAGTTTAATGAGTATGAATTTGTACCTTTTAGGTTCTAGAACCTTGCGAGACAGATAATCTGGTGAACAGGGATTGGACAAAGATACAGATTATTTTTTACTGGCCTTTCCTATCTCTGCCTGATTTGAGAAAATAACAAAAAAGTGAGGCCCTGTTTTCAGATAAATGGCACTTTGCAGAATTTTGTAGTTATCTCTTAGGACTTTATAGCAAATGACACAGCTCAGATTATGTCAAAAAGATCATTTTGTTGGTTGATGAAGTAGGAAGTTCAGAAAGTAAACTAGGTCATGACATGAGATCCAAGATTTGATGTCATTAGGGTTGTTTCCTTATCTCTACCACTACACATTCCTTTCCTCTTTTTACCTTTTTGACAAGTATCATAGTAAAGATTGTGAGTGGCAGAGCTCTAGACGTATATCATCCTTCAAGTTCACAATGCCAGAGACTTGTCCTGTTCTCTGTAGTACTAGCCGAATTAAAGGGATGGAAGGACTTAACTAACTGTTGAGGTTTGGATCGCGTGGCTTATCCTGGCCGGTGGAATGTGAGTCTCTGATTTTACCAGTGAAAGTTACTTACTTTTAGAGAGAAGCTTAAGATCAGTCCACTCAAAAAGTTTGAAGAAAGACTGATTTCCTCAGGCTGGGTACGTTGTCATACATTTGTAGGGAGCATGAAGCAGAGATCACTGAACCCACAAGTTAGAGACCAGCCTGGCAACATAGGAAGTTCCATCTAAAAGAAAAAGTCTTACAAAGAAAATTAGAGAAATTAGTACAGATTTCTGCAAAAATTTGTATGCATTCAGATAAGAATCTAGGTCTAGGTCTTTTGAGGAATTGACTGTTGTGGACTATGTTAAGAGTGGCATTCTAGGGCTAGCCTATAGCTCCGTGGTGGAGTGCTTGCTTAGTGTGCTCTACGGTCCCAGGTTCAATCCCCAGCCCTACAAAATCCCCCAAAAAAGAAAGAGTGGAATTTTACCCCCCCAAAAGATGTCCTAATCTTCAGTACCTCTTGTGACCTTACTTGGAGATACAGTATAGGATATTTGTGGCTGTGATTCAATTATGATGAAATCATATTAGTTTAGAGCAGGCCCTAATCCATAATTTGTGGCTTTATAAGAAGATGGAAATTTAAAAATAGACACTGAGGGAAGGTGGAGGCAGAGATTGGAGTGCAGTTAGACTGCCACAAACCAAGAAATGCCAGGGATTTCTGGTAAACACTACAATCTAAAAACATGTAAAGGATGATTTTTCCCTAGAGCCTTTGGAGAGAATGGTCCTGCCAGAACCTTGATTTCTGATTTATAGTCTCCAGAATTACAAGAGAATATATTTATGTTTATAGGCACCTAGTTTGTAGCAGTGTGTTAAAACAGTACTAGGAAATTAATACAGACTATATTTGATAATACTAAAATAAATTTTAGAGACTGTGTCTTGCTGTGTTGTTCAATCTGGTCTTGAACTCACTATATAGACTCTTACACTTTAGCCTCCCAAGTCCTGGGATTACAGGTGTTCACCACCACTCCCAGCTCAAATACTAAAATTTAATTTCTTATTCAGCCCATCCTTTTGAAATGAGTTTTCCCATAGATATCTTTTACATTTTAAATATTTTATGGGGGATTGCAATACCCTTGAAATTTATGGGTTTGACATTTAAAATATAGATTATTCGGTTAAAATTTCCTCTCCATACCAATGTGGCTTATTATTTTGTGACTGATTTTTATTTAGTGGACTCCACACCTCAGAGTCATCAGTTACAGTTGGGCTGAAGCCATATGCCTACTTTGATGAAATTATTTCTCAGTGTGTTTGATTCCCAAGTAATACAGTTCCATGTAGAATGAGAACTAACAGGAGAAATACCCACAGTAAATATATTCCTGCAGCTTGAATATAAAAGAATATGTCTTTTGAGAAACTGGATGCCAAGGTGGAGTCGGTTAGTATTTTGGTGAAACTAAGTAAAAACTTAATAGTAGCTTGACCAATATTTCTAGGCTCTTGTTCATTTTCTACAAATTGAAAAATTGGGTAACATCTTTTAAGGTTAGCTGAACTTTGACAATGTCTTGTGTATGACATTCTGCTTCCTAATTTATAGAAAGTGGATATTACCTATAGATACTGAAGTCTTACTCAGACTTTTCTGGTATGTTTTTGAGGAACTTAAGCTATTACTGAAAAAATAGAGTAGAGGGACCTATGCAAGTGCTTATATATGATATGTAAATACCCTCAAAAATCACTAAAATGAAATAGGAATAATAAATGTCATGTTTTAAACCATTAATGATAAATGAAATAATTTTTTTTTCTTTTTCTTTGTTTTTTTGGTACCAGGGATTGAACTCGGGTTCTTGGGCTTGTAAGGCAGGCGGCAGAACCAATGAGCTAAATCCCCGGTCTTTAATGGTATATTTTCAAATCAGAACACAAAATTACATTTTTAAAGCATATAATGAAGTCTTGCTTTTGTCCATGTCCTAACTATAGTTTTGGGCTGGGGCTTTAGCTCAGTAGTGCCACCACCTACCTGCCTTGCAAGTACAAGCCCCCGCCACCAAAAGAAAGAAAAAAAACCGAAAGAAAGAAAGAAAAAAAAAATTCATAGGAGGTAGACTTACGATTTTTGGGCCAGGGATTTAGCTCAGTGGTACTGCACCTGCCTTGCAGGCCGCAAGGTCCTGAGTTCTATCCCGGGTACCAAAACAAAACCAAACCAACTACTCTAGTTTCACCTTTCTTTTATAACCATTTTTATTATGTATTCAGTGTTTACTTAGAAAAGTGGGTATTAATGCTTTCTTGCACATAGTGACTGTATAGGGAATAATCTTGTTCTATGCTGTCCCTTGATTTTCTCACTTAATAGCTTTCTTTTTTCACCTTAATTTTTTTTTTTTTTAACTTTAAGACAGTTTTATAACCCAGGCAGGGCTCGAACATTTAATCCTTCTGCCTCAGCCTCCCAGAGTGCTGGGGTTATAGGCATGCATCATCACACTTGGCTTCCTAAGTAGTATTTTCTACATTAGTATTTGGAATATTCTCATTCTTTTTCAGATTATATTTGAAATATATAAATTATGTAATTATATAAAATGTGTTATTGTATGGGTGTATGATACATAACTAGGTTTTTTTTTTTTTTTTTTTTTTTTTTTTTTTTTTTTTTTTTTTTTTTTTTTTTTTTTTTTTTTTTTTTTTTTTTTTTTGAGACAGGGTCTTACTATGTACTTGAGACTGACCTGGAACTCACTATGTAGCCCAGGCTAGAACTCACAGGGATCCTCCTGCCTCAGCCTCCCAAGTGCTGGGGTTACAGGCGTGTGCCACCAAGCCCAGCTAACTAGGTGGTTATTTTATTTTTTATTTTAAAAAATTATTTTTTGGTACCAGGGTATCAAACTCAGGACCTTGCACTTGAGAGGCAGGAGGTGAACCACTGAGCTAAATCCCCAGCCCTAGGTGATTATTTTAATGACTAGGTGAGTTATTTTCATAACTGTGTACAGTACTTGTGAATAATATATGTAAATTATTTTCTGTGTGTGCTAGTATCTCATCTGTAGGATACATTATCAGGAATGAGATTACTCGGTTAAAGGGTAAATATAGTTGTAATTTTGCTAGGTATTGCCTTACTCACCTTAACTTTCATTCTATCTGTCATTGTAGGAGAAAACGTGTAGAAGCTTGTATCCCCGTAGCCTTACCAATGCAGTTGTATCTGAGTCATGGAAATTTGCAAATTTAACAGGTTAAAAAATTTTTCACTGTAATTCCATTAGCATTTTATGAGTGAAATAGGACATTTTATTTTCAAGGACATCTATTGTTACTGTTTTTGTTTTTATTTGCAGAACAGAAATTGAACCTAGGGATTTTGTACATCCCTGGCCCTTTATGTATTTTTAAATTTCAAAGCAGGGTCTCTTGATTTGCTATCCCTCTGCCTCAGCCTCCCAGAGTACTGGAATTAAAGGCATTGCCATCATACCTGATCTATATTTCTTCTTAAATTGACTTTCTGTAGTTATATTTATGATACCTTGCCAATAATGAACATTTTAATAGAGGAGAAAAGAAAGGAGATGATTGTTACTAGAAAGATTTCTGGATACTCTTCATTGATTGCATGAATTTTCTTACAGTAAAATTTACTCTGAAAGTTAATTAGGAAGTCTGAAGCTTGTGTTTGTTGTAGCATGATCATTGAGGTTAGTTGAACTCCCACCTTTTTCAAGATTGGAGCCAGGTGTGATAGTGCACACCTATAATGCCAGCATTGGGGAATTGAGGCAGGAGGATCCGTTGTAGTTATTTCAAGGCCAATTTGAACTACACTGGGAGGCTCTGTCTCAAAAATAAAAAACAAACAAAAAAAAAAACAACAAAGTATAAGTAGTTGTTAGCCAGGTGTGGTGGCACACCTCTAACCCCAGTAGCCTGGGAGACAGAGGTGGGATGGATTGTAAATTTGAGCAATTTGGAGATTTAGTGATACCCTGTCTCAAAATAAAAATATTTGAAAAGGGCTCAGGATTTGTCTCAGTTCAAAGGCTCTTTGTTCAGTCCCTACTATTTAAATAACAACGCTTCAGAGCACCTCCCCCCAGTTCATATTTTGCTCAGAGGCCTGATCTTGGGGTTATCCAGTCATTTGGTTGAAGTAGTTACTGTAGTTAGTATAAGTTGATTTCTGTAGGTGTTCCTACTTTCCTTTAGTATTTTCTGTAAATTGCTAGCTTCCTTCTTTCGTGATACTGCTGTTCTTGTCTGTAATTTGCCTGTTATATCTGTTCTTTTCTGGTACTTCATTCTTTATGTGTCAGCATTCTCTTGACTGTTGGAATAGCTGTTCTGGGTTTTTTGGTAGTAAGGTCACTTTGTACATTTACCTTCTAATCTGAAAATCCTGTTCCTGTGCCATTAAATACTATATCACCTTGGCTATAGTTTGTGAACTCTTTAATTTCTTTAGATCTGATATCTGAGAAACTAGAAGCACATAATAAAATACACAACAGAGATGAAAGATAATAATAAATGTGCCAGTTAAGAAGAGCAGAAGAATAAGAGTAGAAACTAATGACACAGAGGTCAATCCTGTGTTCTGAGAGCCAGGTTGACAAGGAAGTAGATACTCAGTGGTGCATAGATACTAATTCGAAATGTTCTTTTTCAAATAGAGGTCTGTTGACATATGATGTATTTTTCAAACAAGGAACAACCCTTGTTTGCTTTGGGGACAGTGTTAGTTTAGATGGCTTGATTAGACTGCATTTTTAATTTATTAATTGAGCCAAATGTTCTGTATACTAGCTTCCAAACCCAAACTGTGTAGGGATATAGTAATGTGCAGAGTAAATTGTTCCAGGTTGCATGACACAGTCTTGTGGGAGAAATAGGGACATTGATTATAGGAAGAACCAGGTGAGAGCTCTGAAAGGAGACATCATTCTCTATATGTGTATAGTTTTGTGGAATGGTCCACAGAGATTGGAGTAACAAATTTAGACTAGTTCCTGAGGAATTAAATTTTAATTCAAGAGCTAAAAGATTAATAGGCATGAACTAATCAGAGAAGGGAACGGAAGGTAGGTAGAAGGGATTCTTCTACACCAGGATATCAACATTTTCACGAGAGGGCTAGACCTCGGTTTCCCTATTAGGGTTCTGGCTTATATGAATAATTTATATTCCCTTATTTAAGCATGCTTTAAAGGAGGTTGAGTTTTGGCTATATTTGTATAACTTTTTTGTATAATGTTTATTATGTATTTTGAGATACATGTGAAAATTGAGGGGCACTGGGTGAATGTATTATTAAAATGTTAGGGGAAGAAAAGATGCAGTTGTCCTTGGGCACTGGATATTTCTGTAAATCCATAGCTGTTCAATTTCTCCTGTTGGAGAACCATGAAGGCATTCTTTAGCAGGCATTCTATCAGTTGTTACTTTGATTCTTTCTGAGATGAATAGTAATTTTTTTAACTTTTTTTTTTTCCAGTGCTAGGGATCGAACTCAGGACCTTGCAGCACAGTGCCACTGAGCTAAATACCCAGCCCTAACTTTTTTTTTTTGGTACTAGGGATTGAACTCAGGACCTTACACTTGCAGGCAGTGGCACCACTGAGTGAAGTCCCTTGCCCTTTTTATTATTGAATAGTAATGTAGTATACAGTTCTTAAGTTTTGACGATATATACATCCCTGAGACCTCCACCACTCAAAATAAGATATAGATAATTTCTAGCCTACTGGGAAGTTTGCTTGTGTCCTTTGCCTGCCAGTTCCCCACTGCCGTAATGACTGACTCCTGTCAATGTTTTGCCTGCATTTCCTGTCAGAGGAATTGGGTGGCATGTATTCTTTTGTGTCTGGCTTCTTTTGCTTAAACATATTAGTTTGTGTATGTTGTTACATTTATTAATGGTTCATTCTCTTTTTGGTATATTTGAACCATGATTCATATAGCACATAGCTTGTCCATTTAAAGTGTAATTGAATGAATCTTTACTATATATAGCACAGAGTTATACAACCATTAACACAGTCAAATTTTGGAGTAGTCAACCCCTAGCTGTAGGGAATTTCTAATTTACATTGTCTCAGTAATTTATTTCATCTCCATAGGTTTGCCTATTCTGGATGTTATTCTTTTATTTTTATTATTACTGAGTAGAATTTATAAGCATACCACAATTTGTTTATCTGTTCTATTGCTCATGGACATTTGGTTTGTCTGAGGTTATAATAAATAAGGCTGCTATAAACACTTTTGTATGATTCTTTTTTGGAGACAGAGTCTCTTACTGTGCAATTCAGGCCTGCCTTGAACTCACTGTGTGGCTCAGGTTGGCCTTGAAGTCAACCATCTGCCTCAGCCTCTCATGTGCTGGTATTACAAGTGTGCGCCACCATGTTCAGCTTTTTTGTGGACATTTTTTAACTTGGGTAAATACCTAGAAGTGAAATTACTGAGTCATAGGACAGAGTTAGATAATGTTTCTAACTTTATAAGAACTGTAAAACAGTTCTTCAAAGAGATTAAACTACTACTCTACATTCCCACCAATAGAATATAATAGATCAACTACTTATAGCCTTACATATAATAATGTTTGGTAATCTTATCTAATTTCAATATTCTAGTGATTGTGAAAAGTATGCCATGGTAGTTTTATTTTAACTTTCTTGATGACTGCTGATGTTTACACTTTTTCATATGCTTATTATGTATGTATGTATGTATGTATGTATGTATGTATTTTTTTTTTTTTTGAGGGGGGTTTGAGACAGGGTCTCACTATGTAATTGAGATTGACCTGGAACTCACTATGTAGCCCAGGCTGGTTTCGAACTCAGCAATCGACCTGCCTCAGCCTCCCAACTGCTGGGATTATAGGCGTGCGCTGCCACGCCTGGCTTCATATGTTTTTTTATTCAAGTCAACTCTTGCCCATTTAAAAAGTTATGTGGTTTTTAAAAAATTGGGTGGTTAATCTTTTTGTTGTTGATTTGTGGAAGTTCTTAGAGGAACTAGATTCCTGACTCTTAGTACATTGTTACTTTTCAAGACTTAGCTTTATAGTATTAGACCCTTTATATTCTAAATTTTATAATCTTGTTTATTTCTTAAGAGTATCCTGCTGGGATTTTAATAAAAATTATATTGTATCTATACATCAATTTAGCAAGCACGGATGTCCTAGTATTGAATTTTCTAGCATCTTAGAAGGAGTGATCACTTAAAAACAAAAACAAAAACAAAACCAACCCTCAAATTCTTACTAAAGAATGTGGTAGATCTGGTACAATCATGCATGGGACAGTCATGCATGTGCCACCAGTGGTGCAAGTCACCCAGCAGCAAGACATATGAATTATGAACACATTGTATACTTGTTAAGGGGTGTTTTGTTTAACTCTCTCAGGGAAATTTTCAGATCATAACATTTTTCCAGGGTTTTGTTTTATTTTTGGTGCTGGAAATTGAACTCAGGAACTCATATATGCTTTATGGTTTAGATCTGAATTATCCCTCATATATCAGAGGTGGGGCTTTTGTAATGTGATTTGATCCTGGAACACTATACTTACCAGTGGATTCCACTGATGAGTTAATTCATAGTTTTCTGTGCTGTTGGGAGGTGGGCTTGGTTGGAGGAAGTAGGACACTGGGGACATGCTTTGGAGGCTATAACTTCCTGTCTGGCTTCTCCCTTCTCTCTCTCCTTGGCTGCCATGGGTTGAGCAGTTTTGCTCCACCAAGCTCTTCCACCACGCGATTTCTTCTTGGGAGCCATCTACCAGGGCTGAACTCTTAGAAACTTGAGCCAAAATAAATTTGTTCTTAAAAGTTGTGGGTATTGGGTAGTGTGTCCCAGCAATGAAAAAGCTGACCTAATACATTACATGTTCAGTGTAATACCATTGATCTACCTTCACGGTTTTCTTTCTTTTTTTTTTTTTTTTTTTTTTTATTGAAGTTATTGGTACAATCTAGGTATACAATACAATTACATTCATCATTGGGATTCTGTACCTTTACATAATAGGTCTTGATTCTCATTTTTCCCCTTGTCCCTGCACTCCTTCACCCCCTCCTCCCCTCCCCATTTACAAACACTTTGTTTCTCATATTTTTTTCCTCTCCCTTATTATCTTTCCCCCACCCTTCCCACTTTCCTTACACCTTTAGCCCTTTACTTCCTATTTCACATTATTAATTATCTCATTAGGATCCTGTGTACTATTATAGTTTTTCACACCAAAGAAACTATTCAGTATTTCAGTTGAAGAAATCTCTGTATGAACATTAAAAATAGGGAATCCTAAAATAAAACTAAAACGGAAAGTAAAAGAGAAAAGGCAATGATGTAACATCAAAATAATCCTTAATTCTGGAGATGAAAATGGTCCCTGAACATATTTAAATTGCTTCTCGCTCTTATAGTCTTATCTTATTCTTTTTTTCAT
>NW_022900920.1:1544068-1585365 GCF_012274545.1 Fukomys damarensis
GTTTTGAATTTTTCTAGAGCCTGATTGATCTGTTTTGTTACTTCCTGTGCTTTGAGTTCAGGGTGTTCTGCTGGTTCACTATCGGCCTTTTCATCCTCATTTGCCCTACTGTTTGCCATTGGTGAACTGGAAGTCTGTTCTTGTGTCTTGCTTAAGTGTTTTCTCATTTTAATTTTTGTTGTCGGACTGTCCTTGCTTTAATCTCTGGATTATCACCCAAATCTTCCTGATATAGTTGTGCCCTAGCTTCTGTGTCTCTAATGACCCACAGACATTCTCATCTTCATAACAGAAAACAGCTCATCAAATCAACGGCAATGCTTTACCCCAACTGTGATACAATCAGCAACACATTAAGATCAAGCACAACCTGGACATTGACCACCTGTGGTAGTCACTAGTCTATCACCCTTAAATCATTTGAATTAAATTGAAATCAAGAAGCAGTCCAGAACATGTCTGCAGTGAACAAACTTTTCAATATAGTATATTTACCATTTAATGGCTCAGACAGAGCGAGGATGCAAGACCCCTGATCTCAGCTGATTGCTGAACCCCATGACGCTGACTGACCTCGGGCTGCAAGGCCCAGATTGAGTTCCCCATCCTTCTGAATAGTTGAACTCCGCAACGTTCTATTACAGGTTTCACGCCCTTTCTTTAAAGATGTTCAAAGTTGGGAACTCAGAAAAATACACTTGATGACCACCTCTGTCTTTGCAGAGTGGATCCAAAGACTTGCACAGTCAGGAGGTTTGAGAGTGCGGGGCGGGGGGGAATTATGGGGGTTCAGGGGTGCCCGTGCGGCTACCTTCCCGGCACTTGAGCGATGGCTGCTGGGTCAGGAGCAGGCGTGGTTCTCCTTCACGGTTTTCATTGATCTACCCTTACCTTCACAGTTTTAATTATGCATTTATGACTGTATTATTGTGTATCTTTGTAAGTATTAAATCTCTTGGTAGTATGGATTGTTACCTGTCTTGTTCAGTATTATATCACTAGCAGATAGGTTCGGATCTGGCAGAGGGTATCCAGAAAGTACTTAATAGAGACATGAACTAAGTTTTAAATGAGCAGAAATGAGTGTCTTTGTTCTTCTTAAGCAAATGTACTAGAAGCTTCATGCAAACAGATTTATCTGAGCTACTCTCCATTAATCCTCAGCTAGTGAATTGTGGGCTCATGTTTAAATCTAGACTGGATCTGATTTCATAGCCTGAATTCCTAGCCATAAATTTTGACTTCCACCATAAGAAGAAGCATAAGTTTTAAAAAAATAAATTAAAACTATAATAATAAAATATCCTAGAGGCAGTACACATTGACATATAGCCTTACTAAATTAGATTTTTCATGTGCTGTCAACTACTGTACATAAAAAATAGTTCAGGTCTAAGACTATTCTCAAATATTTTAATGTTTTGAAAAATAAATGCTACTTGGGAATTATTGTATCTTCAAATACTAAACTTGGACTCAAAGACCTATTTGCAGTTTAATTCCTCTTAAGGTAAAATTATTTCCCCTGTCATGTCTGTGCCCCCCAAAATAATCCTCCTTTTGCTTTGTAGTCCATCTCCCCCTTTCTAGTTCTAAGAGCCAGGATGGTTTTAGGTTTAATAATTAAAGCAGTGAAAACGATCGTAGAGACGCTCAGTACATTTAGTAACCTTGATCTGCACTCAAATTAGAAATACTGAAAATTACTGAAAAATCCTTGGAAGACAAACCTCTGCAACTAATAGTAGTAGCACATCAGTCAGTTTCGTTAGATTAAACTGAGCCTCAGAAGTACAAGACAGTGAGCATGTATGGACCAAGATTGGAAACCACTACAGTTTCCCTAAGGCAAATGGTATATTTCATTTTTCAGAGTAAGGCTTCATACTGCTGGAAGTATATGAAATGTGTAGGGAGGATCTTAATATTTAGTTGTGGTTTTATCTTGCTCAGCTGTCAAATTCATGCTGTAACTAATATTTTAAAACATTTTTTTGATCCCTGGTACCAAAAAAAACATTTTTAAGGTTTTAATTTCAAAACATTTTAAAGTACATTAAAAGGTACATAGTCTGATACAAAATTTAATATATTTCTAGGTTCTTCCAAAAAAGTTTATACTTGAGCTGTATTACAACCTATAAATTGGGATCAGCAGACACATGATACCTCTTAAATGCCATCAGAGGTATTTTAGAAGAAAAGAAAGATCTGAGCTAAGGCACATCTTCAGAAATAAAGGCAGGTACTTAACCACAAGTAAGAGCAGTTTAAAAAAAGTTTTGTTCAAGGTATTTTCTCTTCAACAAATCTTAAGTGTTGACATAGATATGTATAGAGGTACTACTGTAATATGGTCTTTTAAAAATATTTATTTAGTAGTTTCTGGTGGTGCTACGGATCAAATCCAGAGTCTTGTACTTGCTAGGCAAGTGCTCTATCACTGAGCAGCCATAGTTTAGCTTTTTGTTTTTTTGCAGTACCAGGGATCAAACTTAGGATGTTGCACTTGGCAAATTTGAAATATTGTATGATCTGTAACTTTTGAGCAATGTGGTGCTGGTGAGCTAAAATTCTGGCCCTTGAACAAGATTTTTATCAGGAACAAAAGTAATGTTATTTGCAAATAAAAAAGGAAAATAACCTTTAGGCCAAACTAAATTAACATAAAACCATAATTTGACAGTCAAATTATAAAGAGTATTGAGACTTCCATTTCTCCCTAAAACAGTGTGGCTTTAGCATTTCATAATTACTATAGAAGAATTTGTTTGTTTGTCTGTCTGTATTGGGGATTGAACGGAGGGAGCACTTACATCACTAAACTTTTAATTTTTATTTGTTTGTTTTTGGTACCAGGGATCGAACTTGGGACCTTGCACTTGAGGCAGGTGGTGGAGCCACTGAGCTAAATCCCTGGCTCTTATTTTTATTTTTTGAAACAGGTTCTTACTAAGTTGCCCAGGCAAGCCTCAAACTTGGTATTTGCTGCCTCTATCTAGTAGGATGTTATCATTGTGTATGTTTTGGGGATTTTAGGAATATTTTTTTCAGATTTTAGGAATATTTGCATAAACTTTTTACTGATTGAGCATACGTAATGAAGAAATAGAAATTTTGAGATATTGTATGATCTCTAACTTTTGAGCAACATACTGATTGGTGCTTAAAAAGTTGGTGATGTTGTAATAGGATGTTCACCTTGCATAGGCATTGTACGGACTTTAGCTTTTGTTATGAAGTGTCAACGTTGTAAGTTCTTCAACAAGAAAGTGATGTTATGAGATCTGTTTTAGTTTTGGCAAACTAGAGTACTTTTTGAAAATAGGCCAGGAGTTGGGGTTGAGGGGTGGAAAAGCCAAGAGTATTAGTGTTGATATAAAGTTGGATGCTATCATATTAATTCAGGTGAGAGGTGAAGGTTGCTTTGTCCATGCATTAATAGGAGAGAAGGGGAGAAGCGGATTTAGGACTGAATATATTAGATTGATAGAGGATTGGTAGATCCGACAAACACATTTTTAAAAAAATTAATTAAGGGAATGAGAAAGAGGAGGTAAGGGGCACTCTTAACACTTTCAGTTCAGGCAACTGACAGTTCACATTTGCTCTTAACCAAGAAGAGGAAGACTGGGTGGAACAACTTTGGAGGAGGGAAAGGTAAGGAATTTTGTTTTGTATATCTTCCATGTAATACAGTTCTTGCAGTGTGGGAGTTCAGTGAGAGTTCAGTAACAACGTGAGTTCTCACTTCATCATTTTGATATTACCTGTGTGTTTGGGAGTTTTGTTTTTTCCACTTACTATGTGAGTATATAGCACCTACTATGTGCCAGGTTCTCTCTCTACCCAGTTTATCAAACTATCAATGTGTTTAATCCTCATAAAAGTTTGATGAGATAACTGTATATTGTTATCCTGTCTGTTTTAGAGTTGAAGCACAGAGAAATTGAGATACTTGCCCATGGTAACACCTAGAAAAGAACTAGAAGTCAGATCCACAGTTTGGTTCTGGAGTTAATATTCTAAGCCATTATGCCATGTGCTTTCCTTTTTTTTTAATTCTCCTTGATTTTATTGTCATGAGAGGGGAAAGGAATTCAAGCAGCTTATTCCAAGTGGTCTATACACAGAGATTGTAACTAATGATTATTTCCATAGCTTTTATTATTGTTTTCATAATATAAAAATGAACAGTAAGGCTACTAGTGCTGATAAAGAGCTGTAGAAATTGTATCTCGAGGTGCTGTTAACATAGAAAAGATATTATTATGAGCCCTTCTAGAATGGCCTGACATGTTATAAGTAGTATTGGTTGAGATTTGTGGACTAATGTTGTTCCAGGTGCTCCATATACAATTATGTGTTTGACACATGTTCTGAGAAACGCATCATTACGCAATATTGTCATTGTGCAAACATCACAGAGCTATACTCACACAGGCTAAAATGGTTCCAGCATCACTAGATGATATAACCTCATGGGACCACTATATTGTGTGTGTTCTATCATTGACTAAAGCATCCTTATGTAGCAGGTGACTATATTTTCTTTTTAAATGGTCCCTTAGTTCCTTCACTGGTAAATGTTGAAAATCTTTAGGGGAGGGTTGGCCTTTTTATATTCAGGTTTTGCTTTATTTGGCTTAAACGGATACTGCCCCAAAGGGAGTATAGTTTATGTTAGTTCCCATATCTCCTTAATAATCTCAGTGACCTTTAGAACTGTTGGTTTGAAATGTCAAAACTGCGAAGTTTTTTTGTGTCCTTTGTTTTTCCTGGCAGATATTTAAGGTTGCAATGCTGGTGGCCTTGTAGCACTGAAAAAAACCGTATTTTAAAGTTACCCTTTTTAGGGGACCTTTATTCTTAGAGGGGATCACATAACTATAGAGCAACACTGTATTGACTTACTTATGCTTCTCTTTGTTGGTATCAGCAAACCATTGATTTGCAAATCATTGTTGGTATTAGCAGACTTTGATAATTTTAGAAAATAGGAATTCATCTTTATTCTGAGTGCCATGATGCCAGTTAGTATTGAGTGCAGGTGAACCATGAACACAACTGATTGAATATCATTTCTTTTTAGTGATGAATAATATTCCATTGACTGGGTGCACCACAGTGTATTCACGTGCTGAAGAACATCTTGGTTGGTTCCAGATTTTGAGTATTAAAAAAAGCTGCTATAAGCATTCATGTGCAGGTTTTTTTTTTTTTTGGTACCGAATGGAGCTTGGGTCCTTGTGCTTTTGAGGCAGGCGGTGGAACCATTGAGCTAAATCCCCGGCCCCATGTGCAGGTTTTTATGTGGACATATTTTCAGTTTATTTGGGTAAATACAAAAAAGTGATTGCTGAATTATATGGTAAGAGTACATTTAGTTTTGTAAGGACTTGCTACCTGTCTTCCAAAATGGCTGTTCAATTTTGCATTCCTACCAACAGTGAATCAGAGTTCTTGTTGCCCATATCTTCCCCAGCATTTGGAGTCATCTATAATCTGGGTCTTGACCACTTTAGTAGAGTTCTAATGGGATCTCATTTTTTAAATTTGCAGATCCCCACTGACATGATGTTGAATTTTTTGTATGCTTGCTTACCATCTGTATATCATCTTTGGTGAGGTGTCTGCTAAAGTCGTTTGCCCATTCATCCTTGCATATTTTCTTTTTGTTGAATTTTAAATGCTCTTTTAATACTTTGGAATAATAGTCGTTTATCATATGAGTTCTTTGCAAATTTTTTCTCCCACTCTGGCTTATCTTGTTCTCTGAAATGGTAGTTCCCCCCACTTTTTTGTTTTTTTTGAGACAGGGTCTCACTCTTAGCTGCTAAAGTCGTTTGCCCATTCATCCTTGCATATTTTCTTTTTGTTGAATTTTAAATGCTCTTTTAATACTTTGGAATAATAGTCGTTTATCATATGAGTTCTTTGCAAATTTTTTCTCCCACTCTGGCTTATCTTGTTCTCTGAAATGGTAGTTCCCCCCACTTTTTTGTTTTTTTTGAGACAGGGTCTCACTCTTAGGTAGTTGAGACTGACCTGGAATTCACTATGTAGCCCAGGCTGGTCTTGAACTCACAGTGATCCTCCTGCTTCAGCCTCCCTGGTGTTGGGATTACAGGCCTGTGCCACCACACCCAGTGTTTCTTGCCTTTTTAATTAAATTAGTTAATGAAAATTGTATTACTTGGTGTAAAATGTGATATTTTGGTATATGTATACATTATGGAATGGTTTATTGAGAAGTTTTTTTTTTTTTTTTATTACTATTGTATAGCACTTAAAATGTAGGCTGAGTAGGGAATTCAGCTCGGTATCACTGTGCCTGACTTGGAAGCACAAGGTCCTGAGTTTGATATTCTCATACTGGAAAAATTTAAAAAATTAAAATGTAGGCTGAAACAGGAGGATTGCCACAAATTTGAGGCCAGCCTGGGCTCCGTAGTGAATTAAAAAAAAGTACTACATTCTTATTAAATATATAGTAGCCATGTTTGTAGTAATCATACATACTTTATGCAGTTAATATGCTTGGGACATTAATCTTTTTGTAATTTGGTTTGGTTTTTGGTTTTTTTTGTTTTTTTTTTGAGACAGGGTCTCACTATGTAGTTGAGAATGACCTAGAACTCACTATGTAGCCCAGGCTGGTCTTAACTCGCAGCGATCCTCCTGCCTCAGCCTCCCAAGTGCTGGGATTACAGGCATGCGCCACCATGCCTGGCCATTTGTTCATTATTGCTGTGATAAATCTTGTGTTAACAGTCTTTTTTTATAATTGTGGGAGGGATTATGTTTGACAGCTTCTCCCACTCCCCAGCCCGTATAACATAGAAATACTATGTGGGTAGACTTAAGTGTTTCTCTCCAGAAAAAGACTACATTTGCTTCTGCTAAGCCACTACCTACCCCTTTCAGTAATTCCCCTTCAGGACGGACTTTGTGATTGTGGATTTTTTGTTTTATGGCTTTGGTTTTTTTTGACAGGAGGTCTCACTGTGTATCCCAAGGTGGCCTCGGAGTTACAAGTCTCCCATATGCTGGGATAGTAGGTACCCCTGGCTTTTGTGTTAGTTTTAAAGTTGGGAAGTTCCTGGACAATCCAGATAGTTCAACAGTTCTCCAAGTGTAGTCCAGGAATCATGAAGGTCTAGGAAGTCAAAACTGTTTTCATAATAATATGTTATTTGCCTTTTCATCCTTCTCTCACTAGTGAAATTTTTGCAAAAGTTTTGGGTTGTAATGATTTAACACTATGAAAGCTAATGGATGTGAGTGCTATGTTTTAGAGTGTTTAAAATTTGTCTTCTTAAATTTCAAACACAGCAAATATCAGTAAGTATAGTCTACCACATAAACAAAAGCTCCTTAAAGTCCTCAAAAAATTTTTATGGGTATAGTGTATATTTGGATCCCAAACCTTATGTAAGGCACAAGTAAAGAAATCTGGTCTGTTTCTCCAAGAAAGCTCCCATCTTTCTTTCTTTCTTTCTTTCTTTCTTTCTTTTTTTTTTTTTTTTTTTTTTTGGTACCAGGGATCGAACTCAGGTCCTTGTGCTTGCAAGGCAGGCGGTGGAACCACTGACGTAAATCCCTGGCCCTACCTCCCATCTTTTCTAAGAAGGGAAAAACCTCTTAGGGTAGATTCCCCCTCCCTGTTTCAGTCAAACCATACTCAATCTCTGGGACTATACTTAGCATAAGAATCACCTGATTCCTAAACCTCTTTCAGAGATTCTGATTCCTTAGATATGACTTGGGGCTCAAGAGTTTCCATTTCTAGAGAACCAAGCTCTGCTTGGTGCAGATATGACAGATCAGTGAATCAGGCTTTTGAGTAATGTTATTTTAGAATCCTAACATTGGAAGTGTTTTTAAGTTGCAATGGCGTGAGGTGATTATTAAAATGCAACTCCTTAGTTACTCATACTATTCATCCAGTTGGTATCAGCACACTTTTAATTGTCTTTTTTATTTTTTTGGTGGTCCAAACTGGCCTCAAACTTGTGGCTGCTTCCACCTCCCAAGTGCTGGGATTACAGGCATGTGCACATGCTGGCCGAACTCTGTCTTTAGGTTATTCTTCATTTTTCCTGTCTGAGGGTTTCTGTCTTTTGAGCTTAGGTGTGAAATGAGTGGTTGGGTGAGGTGGGGTTATATGTTTGTACATACTTACACAGATTTTATCTAGTATGTCTTCTATATCTGCATCTATTTAGTAACTGGACTAATCTTTATATATGAATAGTTTGGTCCAACCTATCATTGTTCAACTGGAATTTTTAAAATAAATCTTTATAGGCTCTTTTTTTTTTTTTTTGTACCGGGGATTGAACTCGGGTCCTTGCGCTTGTGAGGCAGGCCACCGAACCACTGAGCTAAATCCCTGGCAAATCTTTATAGGCTTTATGAGAAAACATTTGTATGACTATATAAAGTTTCAAGAATTGGCCTGAATGTTTGAGCTTAATGTATCAAGAAATCTTTTTTAAATGTCATTATTTGATGAATTATCATTTGTTTTTCTCAACATTAGAATGTTAAACTTAAGGGCATCATTTGAGAATTTGAGTTGGTCAGGCTCTACTGTTAGGGACTTTGAAATTTATTTTATATACTATTTCTTTTTTTTCCTTATATGGGGGATCGAACTGGCAACCTTACACTTGTGAGGTAGGCAGTGGAACCACTGAGCTAAATCCCCAGCCCTATATACTATTTCTTAAAAGGTATGCCCTGTTCTACTGTTTCTTGATATATGTTCCCTTCAATAATTTCAAGACTGTCATATATTATTCTAGTCCTTTATATTTGCTGTTGTTGAACTGTAGTCAGAATTTCAAGGATCCATTCTGCTACTGACCGTAGGGCAGCAAACACGGGATTTCACGAGGAGATACAGGTTCTCTGAAAGGTGGGAGCAGGTTCGGCAGTGACAGTCAGACAAAAGCACTCAACACCGAGGTGAAGTTTGCAAATGCTGCTGCAATTTTATTTCTAACTCTAGGTGTTTATATACTAGTTTCAAGGGCACACCTCAAGAGTGATTCCAGTCACAGGCAGGCATGAGAAAGATAGACAATAGTACTGTAAAAACTAAGACCACAAGGTCAAGGTAAGACCACACCTATATACCATCACAAAAGCTAAGACCATTAAGTCAAGGTAAGACCACACCTATACGCAGTCAGAAGGGGAAGTTTGTAAAACAAAGGACTGGCTTCAGCGTGTCACCTTCAGGATCACCTTCAGGACTTCACAGTCCGGGGCTCAGGGTCAGCACTTTGGCCACCCGTCCTCTTGTGCCTCAATACCTCCCCATCTCTAGGAACATCTAATTGTTCCTAACCTTTCCTGGGCGCAGAATACAATTCTACAGATAATGAACAAATAGTAATAAAGACAAAATAGAACAGAATTATAAGTGAACCCAATGTCCCCAAACTGCAGGCAGAGAGGCCAACTATTCTCTTCACGGCTGACTTCGCATGCGGTGTGTGCCAAGGACTTCCAGGAGGCTTAACCCCGTGGGGACGATACCTCGGGTCTGGTTTCTGCCAGGTGACCGGCATTGTCACGCAGACTCCACTGGAGTGGTCCTGGCACCATTCATCACTACATAATAGGAATATTAGTTTGTGATATCTTTCTTAAAGACATTCAACAGCTTTAGTATTCTCATTTAGCTCTAATGGCATACTTAAAAGTAATTGTGGATTCATAGTATATACAATGGCATTTGAAATTCACTGTTTCCTTAGGCTCAGCAATCATAAAAATGTAATTTAGGGTTTTCTTTAAATATATCTTCGTTAAATGTACTTACTCACATTTAAGAAATTTTGTTGGGCTCATCATTCATTAATGTCACCTGTTGTAAGTGCTCTTCTCTCCATCTTTTTCTGAGCACTTATTTATGACTAAATACTGACACATCTTACTGCTCATACTTCTCCACTAGAAAAATGTCCACTTGTTCCAGTCTTGTAAGCCAGTACTCAAATGATAACAACCTTATATCTTTTACTCAGAAATATTGCGGTATTCTGAAATGTAATTAGTAATTCCAGCTTTAATAAAGAAGGCAAGAAAACAATGACAAAGATGGATGTGTGTGTGCGTGCACACATGCATGCATGTGCATTGCCAGGAATTTAACCTACAGCTTCACATGTGCTAAGCATATGCTGCACTATGAGTTAAATCCCCAGCCTTAATTATGGGTTGATTTTTCGGTTTCTAAAAGTATAGTCCATTGGTCCTTAGTGGTTCCTGAGACTTTCAGGGATCTACCAGTCACTATTTTCATAATATCATTAAGATGTCATGTACCTCCCTGTATGGTATTGACATTTGTACTTACATCAGGGGTCATTGTGGACAGTGGGTAAAACTTCTGGTGCAAAATACAGGTACCATAGAGTATTGTAGAATCATTGCTTGGTGCAGATATGACACATCAGTGAATCATGCTTTTGAGTAATTAGTAAAATATGCCATTTTATCCATTAATGCTGCTGGTGAAACAGTAAAAAAAAAAATACTGCTTTTACTAAACTGTCAGATTTAGGTACCCATGATCCTTATATTCTGTGGTAAAATGAGGCATACTGCATAAAAGTTTGTGTGATTTGAGTTTTGAGCTAAACTTGTTTTCTTGGAGCATCGTTTTACATGGAAAAATACCTGACAAACTTATTACGTATTCTTCAGTATTTGGTAGATATTTTCTCAAAATTAAATGAGGTGAGCTTGTTACATCCAGGCAAAAAATGCAGTATTTGTTGTCAATAACAACATTCTAATTTTCAAAAATATTATAATATTGGGAAACAGCTACTATTGTGAGCTTGAAAACTTCTTTTAAAGACCTTTCTGATGGAATCAGCAATGGTATTGTGATTTTTTGGGGGAGGGGTTATTGTAAAATATGTCAACATTGGTTTATGTCAATATTTGGAAAATCCACATAAGTGAGCAGACTAATGCTTTACAAATGACCAGTAGATGATGGAACAAATTAAGCATTAGTCAAAGATGCTTTGCCAAGTACAAAATAGACCATTGGATTTCTTTTCTTTTTTTCTTTTGGTACTGGGGAGTGAACTCAGGACTTTGTTCTTTTGAGGCAGGCACAATGCCACTGAGCTAAGCTAAATCCCTGGCCCTGGATTTTTCTTGAGCAAAAAAAAAATTTTTAAGTTTTAAATTAAAATATAGTAAAATGCCGGGCTTGGTGGCGCATGCCTGTAATCCCAGTGCTCAGGAGGCTGAGGCAGGAGGATCACTGTGAGTTTGAGACCAGCCTGGGCTACACTGTGAGTTCCAGGTCATTCTCAACTACAAAGTGAGACCCTGTCTCAAACACCCCCCGCCCCCCCCCAAAAAAAGTACAATTAGGCCAGGGATTTAGTTCTGTGGTTCCTCGGTCTGCCTTGCAAGCGCCAAGTTCCAATTTCAATCCCCGTACCAGAAAAAAAAAAAAAAAAAGAAAAATTGGCCGTTGGCTGTGTTTTTTTTTTTTTTTTTTTGTTTTTTTTTTTTGGTACCAGGGATCGAACTTGGGTCCTTGTGCTTGCAAGGCAGGCGGCAGAACCACTGAGCTAAATTCCCAGCCCGGCTCTTTTTTTAATGTACAGTTCTAAGAATGTTACCATATCTATAAATTCTAGTGCTCAAAACCAGTTAAGATACAGAATAGTTCACCATTCAGCAAATTCTTTGTTCTGTTTTCTAATAACCACTAGTAAAACCTGTGGCAACTAACCTGTTCATCACTTTAGCTTTGTCTTTTTCTTAATGTTGTACAAATGGAATTGTTTCATATGTGACCACTTGAGACTGGCTTCATTCATGCGGCATGATACCTTTGAGATAATCCAGGTTGCTTCTCTCAATACATTTCTTTGTTTAAAATTAGTATGAAAGTCACCATTTAGACCATTCTAAACTCTGTGATTCTGTGGCTTATGGCACATTCACATTGTTGTTCAACCATCACTGTTAGCTAATTGTACAGTGTTTTCATTACCCTCAAAAGATACCTTATACTCGTTATATAGTCACTACCATTTCCTCCTCCAGTGCCCTGAAAACCACCAGTATCTGATCTGTCTGTATGGATGTGCCTATTCTGGACATTATATATAAATGGAATGATACTTAGATTTTTTTGGTGCCTGGTATCTTAATTTAGCAGAATATTTTTGAGGTTCATCTATGTCATAGTATGTATCAGTTCTACATTCATGTTATTGGTCAGTTTACCATAACAAAATAACATATACGAGGTGGCTTCAATCACATTTATTTTCTCACACAGTTTAGGAGGCTGAAGTTCCAGATCCAGCAGTTTTGGCTTCTTCTGAAAGCTCTCTTCCTGTCTTATAAATCTTTTATCTCAAATTGCCTTTCCTCCATGCCTAGGCTCTCTTCTACAGAGAGCAGGAGTGAGAAAGGGTGGGTGAGTTTAAGCGTGTGTGCTCTCCATTTAGTGTTTGTTCTAATAAAGACACTTGTTTGGTTCAGGACCCCACCCTTATGACCTTATTTAACCATCACTGATTTCTTAGAGGTCTGTCTTTCCGTGCTGATTAGGTCTTAACATACAAGAAGGGCACGAACTTTTAGTCCTTAACAGTTCCTTTTCATGTTTGTACAATCCATTATGTGATTATCTTCTGTTTTGTCTATCCATTTATCATCTGAACATTTTGAATATTTATACTTTGGGGCTTTTGTAAATAATGCTACTGTGAACATTTGTATGTAAGTTTTTGTTTGAACGTTTGTTTTCATTTTTCTCTTGAGTTTGTCTTTAGGAGTAGAATACTGGGTCATGTAATAATTCTATGTTTAACTTTCTGTTTGTTGGTTTTGTTTTTGTTTTTGTAACTGGGGTCAAACTTGGGACCATGTGCTTGTGAGACAGGCAGCGGAACCACTGAGCTAAATCCCCTGCCCATCTATGTTTAACTTTTTGAGGAATCATCAAATTTTCCCACAATATCTGAAGTTCTCTTTTCTCTATATCCTTGTAAATACCCCTCCTGTGGGTGCGGGTGTGTGTGCGTGCATATGTGTGTGTGTAATTAGCCGTCCTGGTGGAATATATTTTCTCATACCTTATAGTGCATTGACTTACAAATTTTTGGAGAAATGTCTTTTCAGACTTGGCCCCTTTTTTTTTGAGACCAGATCGCGCTATCTAGTTCAGGCTGGCCTCAAACTCCTCTGTAGCAATATAAACTGGCCTTGAACTCAGGCAGTGCTTCTGCCTCAGCCTACCATGCCTTGGGATCCTTTGCTTATTTTTAACTGAATTCTGTGTTTGTTTGTTTGTTTGTTTGCTTTGAGACAGCGTCTCACTATGTTGTTGAGACTGACCTGGGACTCACTATGTAGCCCACGCTGGTCTCAAACTCACAGCAATCCTCCTGCCTCAGCCTCCTGAGTGCTGGGATTACAGGTGTGTACCACCACACCTGGCAAGTCTTTTTTTTTTTTTTTTTAAGACATTGAAAAGGGTTTGTTAGCTCTTTAAATATTTGATGGAATTCTCCTTTGAAGCCATATGGTTTTTTTTCTTTGTTGGAAATTTTATTATAATATCAGTCTTGTGTTATAGATCTGCCAGGTTTAAAACATTTTTTTGAGTTTTGTTAGTTTCTGGGGATTTTCCTGCTTTTATGTAGGTATCTAATCTGTTGGCATAAAATAGTTAATAAATAGTATTTGCTATGGTTTGTATATAGATGTTCCCCAAGAGCCTAATGAACTCGTAGGTAGGGCTTTTGGAAGGTCATCTTACCACTTACCACTGAGTTGCTGTTGGGAGGTGAAGTCAGCTCAGAAGAGGTGGGTCACTGTGGGCATTGATTTGGAAGTAACTGTCTCTTAGGCTTCTCCTTGATTTCCTGCTGTCATGCCAGGAGCCCCTTCTTTACTGTGATGCCTGCCCTTCATGGAGCCAGCCAACTGGACCAAAACCTCTACACACTGAGCCAAAACAAATTTTTCCTCCCACTGATTTTTGTCCCACTAAGACAATATTAAAATCTTGTTTTTCTTATGTGATCAGTTTTATTTAACAGTAGCAGTGATGGTGCCAAATTTATTCCTGTTCTATTAAATTCAATTTTATTTTGATCAGTCTAGCTAAGGGTTTGCCACTATTGTTTGTCTTTTCAGAGAAATTTTGGTGTTGTTGACTTTTTCCTGTTATTCTGGTCTCTGTTTTGGAAAATCCACTTTAGTCCTTTGTGTTTTTTGTTTGTTTGCTTGCAGATTTGGTTCTGTGGCTGGGCCTTCTGTATGCAGGGCAAGCACTCTAGTTGTGAGCTGCATCCTCAGCCCCACCCTTAGTCTTTTGTTACTTCCTTCCTCCTTCTGGCTTTACATTTACTTTCTTTCTTTCTTTCTTTCTTTTTTTTTTTTTTGATAGTTTATCAAGGTGGAATGAATTAAGGCATTGGAGGTTACTGATTTGAGGTACTTCATTTATTTAATGTAATTATTTACAACTATAAAATTTCCTTTTGATCACTGCTTTTGCTGTATCCCATAAGTACTGATAAATTTCCTTTTTCATTTTCTAATTTTCATTGCCTATTTTCTGCTTTTTATTGTGATTAATTTTCCATTTTCTTGTTTATCTTTGGCTTGGTTATAAGAACCATTACTGAAAATGGGGTGTTGAAGTCTGTAGATATTACTCTTGAGCTACTTCTCCCTTCAGTTTTGTCAATTTTTGATTTGTATATTTTGGGGTTTGTGTTTAGGTGCATATATTTTTAACCTAAGCATTTTTGATGGATTGACTTTATCATTATGTAGTCTCCAATCTTTAAAAATTTTAAAATCTTAACTATTTTTGCTTTTATTTGGTACTGGGGGATTGAACCCAGGACCTTGCACTTGCAAGACAGGCTCTAGCTACACCAGTGAACTAAATACCCAGCCCTCTCTTAATTCTTGGCTTACCCTGTTTGGGCTGTGATAACAAAATACCATTGATTGAATATAAATTTATAAACAACATTTTCACAGAATATATATCTCATAGTTCTATGATTGGAATCTCCAAGATCAAGACAGATTTGGTGTCCAGCTTTGGTTTTTGAGATAAGGTCTCACTAGATACTCCATCCAGACTGGCCTTGAATTTAACTGGGTAACCAAGGCTGGCTCAAACTTGTGGCCATTTTCTTACCTCAGCCTTCTGAATGCTGGAGTTACAGGTGTGTGACACCACATGTGGTTCAGATTTGGTTTCCAAGGAGTCACACATTTGGTTCATAAGTAATTTGTTTCTTTTCTCTAACAGCTTTTAAGATTCTGTTCTTGGGGGCTGGGGATTTAGCTCAGTGGTTCCACCACCTGCCTTGCAAGCACAAGTTACTGAGTTGATCCCCGGTACAAAAAAAAAAAAGGTTCTGTTCTTATGTTGAATTTCTGGAATCTTGATTACTGTATGCCTTGGTGTTTTGTTTTTCTGATCCTTGCTATTTGGAGTTTTATATACCGCATTTATTTGTATATCAATTTTTTTCTTTCCATGTTTTCTGCTATTCTGTGAACAGGTTTTTATGCCCTTTGTGCATAAAATCTTCTGATTTTTCATAATCATTGAAATTATTAATCTTACATTATTCTTTGCATCATTTAGAGCAGCCTTTGAATTGATTTTTCGCGGTCCCTTGGCTGCTTTTATGAAATCTTTAATTTGATGATCATCAACCACAACCCTGTCTTCTAGATCTGATATTCTGTCTTCACATTGGTTGACTCTGCTGTATATACTTTCAATAGCATTTTTAGTCTCCTGAATTTGATTCTTTTATAGAATCCAGTTCTCTTCTCTGTTGAGCATTTCATAGTTTCATAACTCTTTTTTTTTAACCTGTACTTACTGTAGATTTACTAACCATTTCCTTCATTATGGTCATCATCTTTTTAATTATCTGTGTAATTATTTCTGCTTTGAATTTGTCAAGAGTCTTATTCATTTGCTTTGTTACTTCTGTTGTTGCTGATTGATTGATTGATTTTGATACGGGGTCTCACTATGTAGTTGAAGCTGACCTGGAACTCAGCGGTGTAGCCCAGGCTGGTCTCAAACTCAAAGAATCCTCCTGCCTCATCCTCCCTCCCAAGTGCTGGGATTACAGGCATGTACCACCACACCCGGAAGTTGTTGCTGTTTTAGAAAATTCGGCTGGGTAGCTTTTATTTTCTTCCATCTCCATGCCCCCTGGATTTGCTTTGGGGATTTTGGGGGGCTTTTGGGTACACTTTGCTTCTGTGTTTTCTCACTTTCTCTTTTGTGTTCTGCATTGTGCTTATAAATTGCTTATGGTGGGTGGCTTTGTTAATAGTATTGAGACCTCTTTGGGTAATGACTGCTTTTCAGAGTTGTCTTCTAGGCATCACTCGCTTTCGGCCTTTGAGCCAAATTCTATCTCTCCTATTTATTAGAGTTGAAAGGTTGCATCCTGTTTGGCCTAGCACCCAGTTCTTTGGTACTGGACTGTAGTATTGTTTATGAATCCCAAACAGTATAGGTATTAGCATGCAAGGAAAATAAATTGATCACAACAGCTGTGTTAGTTTGGTTGAAGTAGTACAGTCAGCAATAATAATAGCATCGGCACAAACCGGATAATGACAAATTATAATAATACTTCCCACCTTTAGCCATAGATACAAGATCCTTAGTTATATAACAAAATAGACAAATCAGTGATTATATACAGCAAATTTTCTACTCAGTAGAGTAGTTTTACCCCCTTTCACCATGGAGCAGTACTCAGCCATAGTAAGATATAGTTAACTATCTACAGATTCATAAGGGTAAATGATATGTGGGTGGAAGGAAGCACGAAGAAAAAGAGAAGAGAAATAGATTGTGAAAAATTAATCAGTGGAAGATGTGAAGGATGTCATAAGATTAATGTAAAAGGTCTCTAGTGGTATTAGATAACAATAACAGAAGACCAACTAGGTAAAGGATAAATAATAGGGAGTAGTGATTAAACTAGAGGAAAAAAAAAAAGTACTAACGAAACAAGTTGAAGGAGAGGAAGTGAGAAAAGAACAGAGAGAAGAAAAGGACCTATTCAAATAAAGTGATATTTAAAAGGGGTGGGGCAAGAAAATGGGGTGGTGTGACTTCTCCCACAAAAGAAAAATAAATAGTAAAAAATTAAAAATTAGCAGTAGAGAACTCCCCACACACAAATTTTTGGATTAAATGAATGGAAAAGAAAAAAAAGAGAAAAAGTTTCTCTATATTTTTTTCCAGGGCCAGTAGTCTTTAATCTTAAGTCATATTCCTCTTTGCCCCTCTTTTTGGTCTGTGAGCTTGTGTGGAAGTTACTTGGTTCAAGGGAACCTCTCCATAACCTGTTTATGAAAACTGTTCAAGCTGCGTGTTTGACCTGGGAAGGTGTGGGGCGTTGGGTTCTGAAATGCCTGTCATGGATTTCTGTTGTTTAGGGACTGATGCTGGTCTACTGATATATATTCCAGTGTCCCCCAGAGAGGGGGCTGGGTAATGTTTGTTGGATTTCTGGAGAAATGGAGAAAAACAGGCAGACTCTTAACCCTTGGTGCTAACCAGGCACCAGACTGGTCTATTGCGTCAGGGAGGGACTGTGCCCAAGACTCTGGCAGAAGGCAGGATGGTGACTTCGATGAACCCAGAATAGAGGCAGTATTCCTGGTGCTGAATGGACACTCCCACATCCAAGTTACCAGCAGAGACTGGCAGGTTAGGAACATCTGGTGTAAACCCAGACTATGGGGACTGGTGCTAGATGTCAGGGTCTTTGGCAGGTCTAGGATTGGAGCAGGGCAGTAAGAGCTGGATGTAGGATTAAACAAACCCAAGGTGCTGAGTACAGACTGAAACCTACCAGTGATAGCTTTGTGTGCCAGATGAATGTCCCAGTTGGTGTAAATTATAAGCGGTGAATCCAGTGTGCCTGGGATCCAATACTGAAGACTCCTGACACTAGAAATAATCACTTATTTATTCTCTCAGAGTCTGAGATCAGGCAGCTAAGGGGGAGCATGCCCTGGCCTTGATCACCTAGCCTTGGTGTATACCCTCAAAAATGTTGCCAGTCTGTGCCCTCCTCAGTGTTTGGAGAGGGAGTGATGTTCGATGAAGGGCCATATACCCTGTTTATCCTGTGAGGCTGGATTCTGCGATTCTCCTTGGGACCCTCCCAACTATTTGGGAAGTATTCAAAATAGCTTTTCTGGTGAGGGCCAGGCCCGGTGGGCCAGCTCTGCCAGACTGCTTCCTGTCTTTTAAACTCCTGTGCTTGTGTTTTGTTTGATCTAAAAGTCTTCTTCAAGTTGATTTTGTGTGTGTGTGTGGAGGGTCAAGGTGTATGTTCCTTTCCTTATTCCAATTACTCTGGCTGTGCTTTTGGTCGATCATCTCTTGAGTCTCTGAAAGGTGGATTCCTCTGTTCAGTCAGGTTGGAGCTCCCCTGTCCTACATTCTGCGTCATGAACAGCTGTCTTATGTGTCCTCATCATGTGGTTGGAGTCTCTCTTGAGCCTCTTAAAAGAAAATACCAGTGTCATTCATTAATTCTCTGGCGTTATGATCTGATCACCTCCTAAAGGCACAACAACTTCCTAATATTGTCACTTTGTGCAATAGTATTTCAGGATTAGAGTTTTGGAGGAGGAGACAAACATTCAGACCACTGCAATATCTGGTTTGTCTGATATGAATTATAGCAGTGTCCCCATTTTAGGTTTCACTGTCCACAGTTGTAGTTCACTGTGGTCAACCATAGTTCTAAAATATTAAGTGGAAATTCCAGAAATAACTCATCATAAGTTTAAAATTGCATGAGGTTATGAGTAGTGTCATAAAATCTCTTGCTCTCCCATCTGGTGTCTGTATTATCACTTTGCTTAGTATATCTATATTGTATACACTGCCCATTAGTCACTTGGTAGCCATCTTAATTAGCAGATGAGTTGTCTTGATATTGTAGTGCTGTGTTTAAGTTAACTTTATTTTACTTAGTAGTGGCCCCAAAGCACAAGGAATAGTGATGCTAGGCAGGAGGATTGCTGTGAGTTGGAGACCAGCCTGGGCTACATAGTGAGTTCCAGATCAGTCTCAACTACATAGTGAGACCCTGTCTCAAAAAACCAAAAGAAAAAGAAAAAAGAATAGTGATGCTGGCAATTCCAGTATGCCAAAGATAAGCTATATAGTGTGTCTTTAAGTGAAAAGGTAAAAATTCCTGACTTAATAAGGAAAAAACAAATAGCTGATGTTGCTAAGATCTCCAGTAAAACAAATACATCCTTAAAATTGTGGAAGAACAAGAAATTAGTGCTGGTTTTGCTGTTGGACCTCAGACCTCAAAAGTTACAGCCATAGTGTATGATACATCATTAGTTAAGGTACAGAAAGCATGAAATTAGTGAGTGAAAGACATGAATAGAAAATATGTTCCAGTTGAACTGTTGTGTACCAGAAAGCACTGACCCTATACAAAAACCTCAGCAAAGGATTCTCTGAAGTAGGTGATAAAAAGGTTCACTTTTGGAAGGATTTAAAAGCCAGACTAAAGAGTTTGGAGTTTATTCTGCAGGCAGTAATTACTGAAAGTGTTCAAGAAACTGTATATGTGTGTGTGTGTGTGTGTGTGTGTAAGAATTTGACAGCTAACTAAAACTTCGGTACAAATTAAAATTTTCTTAAATATGCTATAGCTTATTACAAAAGGGGGCATACTGAGATTTTATCTTGTAGTGCCTTATGTGATAGTATGTTGGGAGTGTGGAATAAAAGTACAAAATATGTAAATTATGTATTTAAATGCATTTGATTATATTAAAATATGATCATATTGACAGGGACATGTTTGTTTTCAAACTCAATCTCATATGTGGAATGGCTATCAGATAAGATGCACAGTTTAATTACAGTACCATATATAATAGTTCAAATCAGCTAGCTCTTTTGGTCTCTTGTTTTACCTTCATTTTTAAATGCTTTTGTTTTTGTTTTGTTTTGTTTGAGACAGGTTCTCACTATGTAGAGACTGACCCGGAACTCACTGTGTAGCCTAGGCTGGTCTCAAACTCACAGCGATCCTCCTGCCTCAGTCCCTCCTGAGTGCTGGGATTATAGGCGAGCGCCACGATGCCCACCAATTTTAAATGTTGATTGTTATAGTATTCAATCTTTTTTTCCCCTTTATTTATCCACCCTCTTTAATATCTCATCTACTTGTAAGACTTAAATTTCATCTGTATTTTGCTCATTCCCAATATTATTTTCCTAGCCTGGTGTCTCTCTTTAATTTAAAACTCCCCTATTCAGTTGCCTTCTGCCTATGTCCACTTCGATTTCTAAGATTCATCTCAGGCTTAATGTGTCTAAAACAAACTGGTTTCTTTCCGTGAAACCTGTTTTCTCCTGCCGTCTTCTCCATTCTAGAAAGGTATATTGCTATTCACCCATTTCACAGACCTAAAGCTTTTGTCATTTTTTTCTACTCCTTTCTCTTACTTTCTACATCAAAGCATCATTAAGACAAGTTGATTTTTTTTTTAATCTTCAAAATATACACTATATCCAGGTACTACTTCCTTATCCTCAAGGCTTCCACTTCTATTTAACCCATACTATCTCTTGCCAATACTTTTGTAATATTCTCCTAATAATACTTCATCTTAATCTAGTCTCTGTGAGGCCAGCTGGTTTTTTGTTTTGTTTTGTTTTTGCTTTTGGTTTTTGATACAAGGTCTTGCTGTGTGGTTCAGGCTGGCTTTGAAGTCACTGCAGCCCAGGCTGGCCTTGAATTCAGGGTAACCTTCCTGCTTCAGCTTCCCAAGTGCTGGGATTGCAGTTGTTAATCTTAATATAAGTGTAATTTTGTTGCTTCCACCATTAACATAAATATAAAATACCAGTGGATTATGAAACAAATTCCAGTCTCCTTTTCATAGCATATGTAATGCCTGTAGATCTTTGACTTCATCTCCTACTTTCCACCTTATTTATATCATACCAGTCTTGTTGCTGTTTCTCAAATGTATCATACTTTATTGATCAATACTAATATCTTTGCTTAAAATATTCTATTTTGAATGTCTACATGTCTTGTCCTCTCACTTTGTTGTTCAGAAATGTTAACATTTTTCCTACTGTCTGTCTTAGTCTATTTTGTATTATTATAACAATTAGCTGAGGCTAACTTACAAATAATTAAGAGGTTTATTTGGTTCATGATTCTGGTGTCTGGAGGCCCAAACAGCATGATAGCAGCATCTTGGCAAAGGGAAACCTGTCTCTCAAAGAGTGGCAGAGAAGTAGAAATGGAACAAGCTGCTGCAGAAGGGACACATTTGTAAGCAAAAAAGAGAAAAGTTTATGGGATGTGCCAGGCTTACTTATAGCACCCCAGTATCACAGTAGAATGTATTGGTGTGGGAAAAAAAAAAAAGCACTAACCTATCTCAGAATCATGATCACTCCTACTAGGTCTCACCTCTTAAAGATTCCACCACCTCTGTGTCACCACACTGGTGCCCATGCTTCCAAGACACAAGCCTTTGAGGGGGACACATTTAAGCCATATCTAGACCTTAGCACTGTACAAAATTTCTTCTTCAATTAGCACCTTCCTGTATTTCTGTGTTTTAAGTGAAGGTTTACAAGGGTTTAGTTGTCTTTTTACTGTATTCTTTTTCTGTTATTTAATTACTCTTAATTGCACATTATTGTCATTTGTATCATTTTTCAAGGTACAAGTTCTGTGATAAGGATATGTATCTCTAGTGCCTGGCTCATAAGAGAAGCATAAATATTTCTAATCCACAAGGAAAAATGAGACTCAAAAACAATGGAAAACATTTTATATCATCAGTTGTTGAATGGTTCCAAGTTCAAACTTTATACCACTAAAGTGTTTGTTTTTTTTTTTTAAATTCTGCTTGGTGTTCTAATTTTGCTCAATAGTCAAACAGAAAATCTGACTTGAAAAAATCAGGTGCTGTCTTGCTACAGACATATAAAGGTTTGATGGGATGATGCTTCAGTCTTAGCACCCAGGCAAATAGTGCTTGTGTTAGTGTGTTAAAACATTTTTCATTGTGCTTTTTTTTTTTTTGTTTTGGGGCACTTTATTTGCATAAAATAGCATAACCCTGATTCCAAAGAGAGTGAAACCAAAAGTAAAGCTTAGCGGAAAACGGAGAACCACAATAGAGTTAAAGAAATCACTGTGAAATGTTTAAGCCCTGTAAAAAATGAATTTATAAGTTAATTTTTGGACCTCAGAACCAATTATTTGCTTTCCCATTACCCACCTTCACTGAATGCCCAGTTTTTTGACACAGAGTATCACTGTATAGTCCAGGCTGGCCATGAACTCAGGGTGATTCTCCTGCCTCAGTCTCCCAAGTGTTGGGATTTACAGGCATGTGCCACCAAATCCAACATCCATTATTTCTTATGTGAAAAAATATGTTCGGTTCTTGAGCTTTTAACAAGTTGAATTTGACAACCAAGTTATCACTGTGTTTCTCAAAACGTGTGTGTGTATAAATATGAGTAGCTTCCTATCACCTATAATGAAAAGAAAAATATTATTTTGTTTTAGCTCACAGTTTTGGAGGTTCTGGTTTAAGACTTAGCCAGCCCCATTGTTCTGGGCCCCTCAGGAGGGCAGCATATCATGGGAAAAGATTTTGGCAAAGCAAGTCACTTAATGTGAGTCAAGAAACAGAGCAAGAAACTGGCTGTGGTAGTGCACACCTGAAATCCAAGCACTTAGGAGGCTAGGGCAGGAGGATTGCCCTGAGTTTGAGGTCAGCCTGGGCTAGTCATCCTGCACTGCTACAAAGTGAGACACTCTCTCAAACAAACAAAACAAAAAACAGTAAGAGGATCAGTAGGATCCCACAGTCCCTTTCAAGGGCATGGATCCTATTACATGAGGTTCTTGCACTAGGTCCCACACTCCCAAAGATCCCAGCAACTCTCAGTAGTGCCATCCAAGGTACCACCAACCTTTAACATACAGAACCTTGGGAGATACTACCTATGTTCAAACTATAGTGCTATTTTAGCATGGAGACTCTTCTTTTTATTGTGGTAGAGCAGCGGGCAGAGAGCGGGAGACTACAGTACCCTCAACTACATTGTTTTGTAGTGACATATGCTGACTACTATATACAGCATCTAGGTGTTATTTCTATTTCTGTTACTTAGGGAGTGTGGATTATTAGGTTTACCTGTATGAACCTCAATACTATAAGTTCCATAACGGTTGTACTAGTTTACATTCCCATCAACAGTGTAAAAGGGTTATTTTTTCACTGCACCCTTGTCAGTATTAGTTATCATTTCATTTCTTTTTGTTTGTTTTTGTTATTTTGAGACAGGGTCTCTCTATGTAGTTGAGACCGACCTAGAACTCACTATATAGGTAGCCCAGGCTGGTCTCAAACTCACAGTTATCCTCCTGTCTCAGCCTCCCGGGTGCTGGGATTAAAGGCATGCACCATCACGCCTGGCTAATATTTCATTTCTTGATTGGCAGTCTTGTGTAAGATGAAAATGTAGTATTGTTTTAATTTTCATTTCTCTAATGGCCAAAAATGTTGAACATTTTGATTTCTCAAAGAATTAAAATTAGAAATTCCATGTGGCCCAGCTGTTTCCTCTCTAGGTATCTTCCCAAAAGAGCTAAAGACATCTTATTGCAGTGGTACAGGCATACCAATGTTTACAACATCACAATTCATAATAGCTAACTCCTGGAACCAGCCTGTATGTGTATCAGGCAAATAGATAACGAAAATGTGGTATCTATACACAATGGAATATTACTCAGCTATAAAGGATACATTTTTATGAAAATTGATATTCCTGGAAACTATAATGTTAACTGAACTAAATCAGACACACAAACTTAAATACCTATGGTTTCTGTCATTTGAGTAAGGCAAAGTGTAAATAAAGAGCAACGTAAAGGTTTGATAGAAGGAAATAGGGAGGCAGATCTTTTGCAAGTGGGAAGAGGTCCTAGAGACCTAGAGCAGGGGAGGAGGGGGAAAGGAGAAGTAAAAAGATTTAAGATGAGTCATGTACATATATCAAGTATCCACAGTAAGCGCAAATGTGTGCTGTAACTATGAACTAAAATAGTGATAATGAAAATAGGGGCTAGGTGTGGTAGTGCACCCCTATAATCCCAGCATTTAGGAGGCTGAGGCAGGAGGATCACTGTGCGTTCAAGACCAGCCTGGGCTACATAGTGAGTTCCAGGTCAGTCTCAACTACATAGTGAGACCCTGTCTCAAAAAACAAACAAAAACAAAACAAAAAATAGGGAAAGGAGTATAGAGATGGAGGACGGGAGGTGGGGTCATCAGGGAAGGAAGGGGAATTTAAAAAATTATGATGCATATGTACATGTACTTTCTCCGGAAGATGACTATATAAACTTTGTGTTACAAATGTACAAATAAAATAAAAAAATTTTAAAGATCTGTTATGTACATGTATCAGTTCCACACAAGGAATGTAAATACTGTGTACTGCAAAATTGTACCAGGAAAAGATAAATAGCATGAAGAAGTGGATGGGAGTGGGGTGGGAAAAAGAAATTAAGATGTATTGTGTACATGTACCAGTTCACCATATGGAATATAAACAGTATCTACCTCAAACATACTAATTAAAAAGTTTCCACAAGCATGCTGGATGTGGGCTAAGGCTGATTTTATAGTAAGGGAGTAAAAATAGTCAAAAGAGTAAATGAGGATAGGGAAGGATAGAAAGCCCCTTCTCCCTAAAACTTTAGTTTTTATGTCTTACGCTTTCAGCTGCAGAAATTCCCACTTTACCTAAAGTGAGGGAAATCATTTCATTTCTAGTTTCATTTTACTTAGCTCTGTGACTCCCAAAGAGTATGAGGTCTCCTTTAACTTCCTCCTAAAAGGGGGTGGGGTGGGTGGCAAAAAAAAACATTGCTTATTGACCACATTGTAATTCCCATGTTTTGTAACTTTGAGAAAATGTGTAAGGGCAAGAGACTCATAGGAATTTGCAAATACTTTTTTTTTTTTTTTAATTTGGCAGTGCTGGGGACCAAACCCAGTTCCTTGTATATGTTAGGCAAACCCTCTACCACTGAGCTACAATCCCAGACAATGCTTTTTGAATAAATATGTATTTTTATTGTTTGCATCAAGATGTATTCAAAAGAGTGGCTGTGTATGCAAGCATATTTTTATTTAATTTAAGCAGAGCTCATATGGATTTGCTGACCTTGTAATGACTGAGGTCCTCTAAGGAATTGTGGCCCACAGATTGTGAATTCTTGATATAATTGACTCATTCCTAATCAGCTTCAGATTTGCATTTAAATGGCTTCTTTCTAAGCATAATTATTGTTCCCTATACATTTTGATAAAAAAATGAACTAAAACTGGCTTTTGATTTCCAAAGACCTAAATTCATCTGACTTAGCTACTCTATTACCTTTGTGATTTTGGTTTACTTAACATCTTAGAATATCATTTATGCCATTTTATGTGTGAGCATTACATGAAATTATTTTGGGAATGTTCCTGCTGCTGAATGTGTTTCCTTTTTTCTCTTTATTAATATCACAGTTTTTCATGACTTTAACTTTCTGAATTTATTTGTGCATGATGTAATCACGCCTTTATACCAAAAAAAAAAAAAAAGTTTATTATCTATCCTCTCTGTTTTTTGGGCCAGTAAAAGCAGCCCTTAATTATGTTCTGATTTTAGCCCAGAGAAACAACATACTTACTTGAGGTGGAGCAGAAAGCCATCATTTTTCCATAAAATTTCAGCTATCCTGTTTTATTTATTTATGTCTTCAGTATGCCAGCCATCCTAAATGGAGTCATAGAATCTTTGACCATTGAAGTAAATACAGTGATAAAGGAATTAGAAAGATTGTATTTATTCATCTAACATTTCTTCAGCACTTATTTGAAGACTGTAGGTTAAAGAACAGATTCATATTAAAATAAAATAAGCTTCAGTTCTTTGCTCTAAATCTAGTGAATTAAATGTCAAATAAGTAAATAAAATGTTGTTTATAACATTTTTATAAACATTGTTTATAAAGTTGTGTACAACTTTAGCACTGCTGAGATGTTTCTAACTTTGCCCTGGGGCTTGTGAGGTGAGATAAAGGATGCATTGGAATTAACTAGATTGAGGGTTGCAGGAATATCTTTGTAGGAGAGGACATGCTGTGCTCAAAAAGCATGGAATAATTGACATGAATATAATGATTTACAAATTACTGTAGCCAGAGCATGGTTTATGTAGAGAGAAAATGATGTCAAGGGAGACTGGAGAGGTAGCAGGGGACCAGACCTTGATCTTTCTTGCTTGTCATCCAGGAATTTGAAGTCTTCAATATTTGGGAGTGGAAAGTCATCAAATATGTTTTAAAACATAAAGAATACAGTTCAGTAGCTGTGTAAAGGATGGATTTTGATAGAGATAGTAGTCATAGGGGAATGTTAAAATAGTAAAGTGAATTAAAAGTTTAAACATTACTAAGTATGTTGTTTAGAATTGCTGGCTTAGCTTTAATCTCTTTGTTGTTGGGAATGGTTTAGCTAATTTTCAGTTTTCTCATTTGTACTAGGTAGCAGTACTACTTGTTTTTGTAATTTTCCTCTGAAGATTTTGTTAGAATGGGTGTGAAATTCCTGATGTACAGTGCTTGCATGATACCAGCAAAGGCTGCTACTATCATCATTACTGATATTTATTGTTAATTGTTAAGGTAAGAAATGATAAAAGCCTAAATTTAGGGATAGAAAAGGAGATTTGGTAGGATCTTTCTGAAGTAGAATGAAGAGGATTCATACTCACTGGAAGACTCAGTAACTTAGGGAAAGAACAGAATCATGACTATTTCTGACTTGAATGACTTGTGGGGAGTGGGTTAGTGATGCCATTTTCCTAGGAGGAATCGTTGTTAAATGAAGGAAAAGGAGAAGAATTAGTTTGATTTGGACTTTTTGGGGTATTTGAGATTATCTCGGTAATAATATAAAGTGGGCAATTATATAGTCTGGGGTGAGAGAAGATTGGAGAGTTGTCAGTATCTGCCTGATGGTGGAAATAATGTGTTAATTTGTACTCCTGGGTTAGAATTACACTTTTCTTAATGGTGGGGCATATATTTTAAGCATACCTCTTGTATCTCATACTATTAGAAAACATTTGATTGGTTCTTATTAAATGTGAAGTTTTACAAATAATAACCTTTGTAGAGTGGCTTTTGCAAGCATAAGGTCCCATGTTCAATGCCTGGTACCCCCCCAAAAGATAATGTATACCTACTTTGGTTTTTAACTTAATGTTCATGTTAAACTTATAAATTTAAAACCTAGTTCTTAATGAACGTCTTTACTGTATAACTGATTTTAACACTCGATACTTTTATCTGATGTCGTAAAATATTTAATCATCATTAAAGGTTTTATATTTTTCAAATGATTTTAAGAATGTATATACACTTGAATAAGTCTTGTAAATACATACAATAATCTAAATTTGTAAATTCTTGTTTTGTAAGTGTTCTAATATGGTATATAAACTTAGTAATATTTCAGTGTAAAATTACAGGTCTAAATCAGCTAGTCAGGCTGAGAATGTAGCTCAGTAATAGAGTACTTTCTTAGCATGTGCAGAGCCCTGGGTTCAGTCCCCAGCACTGTGAAAGAAATAATACATGAGATAAAAATAAAATCAGCTGTTTTGTGAATGCTTTCAAATTAGAATCACAAGACTAGCTCTCCTAGGCCATATTTTCTTAAAAAACATGACAAATGTTTACCAAAAATACAAGAGTGCTTATTTTGTTAACAGCTTTATTGAAAAATAATTTACATACCTTGTAATCACCCATTTTAAGTGTACATATAATTCACCAATTTTTATATTAACATAGTTGTGTAACCATCACCACAGTCTGATTTTTAGAATATTTTCATTACCAAAGAAAGTATGATTCTCATTTGCAGTCATTCATATTTTCACTGGCAGTGATAGATTTTCCCCACTAATCTACTGTCTGTATAGATTTGCCTCTGTGCATTTTATATAAATAGACTTATGTGGTTTGTGGTCTTTTTTTCCCCTTCCCCTTTTTACTTAGCAAAATATTTTCAAGGTTCATTTATCTATTACAGTTTTATTGAATTCTGTGGATATGCCATATTTTGTATATCCTAGATTATTTCTTAGTACAAAATAAAGCTTTAACCCTCTTAAATTATTCCTATACATAATTCTTTACTTTAAAAAAAAGCCTGAGAATAAGTGAAGAAAAAATAAGTATAAGGGAATAAACCTAAAGAAAATAGAAAATGAAAGTTAGAGCAAAAATTAATGAAATAGAAAACAAAGATAAAAAAGATTCAGAAGTCAAAAGTGAGACACAGAACATTAGATGGTTTCTCTAATATGAGAAACTCAAGATCTACATAAAGAACAAAATGAAAGGAAGATGGTAGGAAACAAGGAGGTAAACCATGGCAATGCGAAGGATTGAGGGAGAAGGGAGGGGGAGAGGATGTGAAAATTATCAAGATGTGATCTGTATATGTATCATTTCCCCAAGATGAATGTAATTATGTATCACTAACATATAATAATAAAAATAAAATAATTTTAAAGTCAGTTTTTAGAAGCAGAAAAACTTGTAAATTCATTAAGGATTAAAAGACAAAAAGTACTATGAAAATAAAGACGATAAATTAGTTTTGATTTAAAAGAAAGAAACTTAAAGTAACCAGTACTTAGATATATGAACATTGTTTTTCCCTTTTTAAGATCTTTAGATTGAATCATTTTTCATTTGGCCAAACTACTTTGCTTAAATTAGCGTGTATTAGTTATTACAGACCTAATGGGTTTGATTTTGGCATATATGTAGTACATGTATATAACATTTTAATCATTCTCCTTCCCCTTTCTCCCCCCCCACCATCCCTCTTTTCTGACAGCTTCCTTTCCCATTGTGTGTCATCTCTTTTTAAAATTTTTTTCTGTTGAAATTTGAAAACATGCAATGTTTGACTTTTGCATTTTGTTTCACTTAATATGGCTTCTAGTTCTATTTATTTTCCTTCAAGTGACATTATTTCATTCTTTTTTATTAGCCAGATTACTTCAAGTAGCCCTAACCCCAGAGTGAATGGTTGCTTCCCTTTCCATATCAGAATGTATCTAGAAATCTCTGTCTTTTACCATTATCTAGGAATACTTGATTGGTGACATAAACTATATGGCCCTCAGAATTTTTGGAACGCATGGTTTTTAGTATTTACTTTTCCCAATAAAATTATGGGCAGTATAAATCATTATCCTCTTATTTTTAAGTAAAAATTTCCCTTAGCATTTCTTTTTTCTCGGACTTCAGATATTTTATCAGAAGAGTTCTACCTGTGTTGTTGCCATTACCCCTACCACACACATACCAGTATTGTACCTAGGTACTTCATGGAGCTAATTAAATATTGAAGACTCAAGAGAGTAATCAACATTAAAGAGCTTTCTTCTTTTCTTGATTCCTTTAAATTTTAACTAAATTTGAAACATTGAAGACTCAAGAGAGTAATCAACATTAAAGAGCTTTCTTCTTTTCTTGATTCCCTTAAATTTTAACTAAATTTGAAAGTGTTTCATTGGTTGCCTTTTTTTTCCCTGTAATTCCCATTTCATAGATATTGAATGTCTTGGCCACTGCCTCATCTCTAATCTTTTTTGTTTTTTTCCATGATGGCTATCTTTTACTCTTTATGTTAACATCATAAACTCAGAAACGCACCATTAGCCAGTACATCCTAGAGTATACTATACTAACACAGAAATGGAAGTGTGGTACAAACCGGTCACTTGTCCTTGCCTACTGATACAGTCAAGACTTAGTAATACAACATATGTGAGGCTGCTGTGTAAAATAGCTTGCAGGTTATATTAAAACTTTTATAAGTAACAGCACACTCTGAAACGGTGAAAGCAGGTGATCTTTAAACAACATGGATTTGAACTGGGTTGGTCCACTTATGTGAGGATCTTTTTGAAATATGAAAAAAAAATTTGTTGTGAATGAACAAAATATATTGTAGAAAACATTCTATTATAAAGTGTATAGAAATCTATTAAAAATGAAAAATCACCAATATTTATGCACAAAATTCTACTATCCATCATGCCACTCAACAGAGAAAAATGTGAACAAATTAAATGATTCTGTACTAAATCATAATTATGTAAAGTTAACTGTAGTAATACTGTACTACTGTAATAGTTTTATTGTTGTCGTGGGGAGCTCAAGAGTTGCCAGTATTCCTTAAGTTTTGTATGGTTCTATTCATCTGTAGGAGAGCAGTTTACCTCTTTGATAAAAGTAAATCTCTTGATTTTTCACTTTATGTAATACAGCATACAACATATGTTAATTAGTTTTGTTACCAGTAAGACTTCCAGTCAATGTCAAGCTAAGTTTTTGGAGAGCCAGAAATTATACTTGGATTTTCCACCGGGCTTTGAGGTAAGCGCTCCTAATTCTCAGGTTGTTCAAAGGTCACCTGTAAATAACAAACCAGTAACATAATCAGTAATTATCATTACTGAGTACAGTATTGTGTACAGTATGAAACCATGGTATACTTTTTTTTATGGGGGAGGAAACCCGGGACTTTGTACTTGCGAGGCAGGTGGTGGAACCACTGAACTAAACCCCAGGTCTTTTTTTTTTTTTTTTACCACCATGGTATACTTTTTAAATATACACTTGGCAGTGCGTTAAGGTCTTTATACTAACATTAACATAAAATAATATGTTGGGTTCTGACCTTAGGCAATGAGAATCCCTCAGCTCTTATGAGACCACCATCATATATGCAGTATAGCATTAACTGTTATGAAGTTAAATATGGTAATAGTGAGTTAAACACCATGAGTTTTAAGCAAAATCCAGAACTGTCTGTTCATTAGTTGTTTCCAGAAACACTTTTAAACTGATATTTTATAAAATAATACTTAATTGAATATTGAACTTAATTATCCTGAGCACCAAGCTTGGTACAATCTTGAGTAAAAGATCCAGGGGCCCTTGATGTGTTGAACCTTAATTTCTCAGGGGGCAATTGTTAGGAAGGTGAGTTTGGATCACAGGGCAGAGCCCTCATAATGCCTTTGTTTCACTTTGAAGAAGTTCTAGCTCTGGACTGGGTTTATTATTGTGACAGCAAGTCATGAAGCAAGCTACTTTTTGGGTTCTCTATTTTGCTCTTGTCCATCTGCTTTCTGCTAGGAGATTAAAAAAAAAGCACTAGCCACTCAGCAGAAGCTGAGCAGTGCTAGTGCTATGCTCTTGAATGTCCCTTTTTCCAGAACCATGAGCCTTTTCTTTATAAATTCCTTATAAATAGCCTTTTTAGATATAAGCTCCCTGTTCTCAGGTATGCTGTTAAAGCAACAGAAAACAAAAGTGTACTTCTTTCCTTCAGCACCTCTTTATTATCTCAGAAGAGATTCCCAAGATCGTTGGATTTTTTTTTTTTATTCTGTCCATACTATATATATTTCAAAAGTAACAGGCTCTAAATTGCTGACCTTAGTTTACTGTGTATTTGATACTTTCCATTACTTGCTTTTGGTTGGAATTAGAAATAATAGAGATTTGATTTAGGTAAAAGGGAGGCATTTATGGGAAATTTTAATTTTCTGTCTTTGGTTTTTCCAGAGCTCTGTAATTGTGTCAGAAGCAAAAACTAAGGATTGAAAGGCCCTAATATAAGAGAAACATTGTAGGAAAGGGAAAGAGCTAGCTTTGCTTAAGTTTCTTAAAGAGAAAGACATAATTGCATGAAGAAAAATAAAATGACAGGGTTTAGATACCCTGTGACAAGTTTTAGTTTACAAAATACATCGTCAGTGCTTTGCACATGGTAGAAAACAGAGGGGACCTTAGACAATTAGCTTTTATTTAAGTTACACATGTGTAAATACCGAATAGTTTCTCTGGTGTGAATAATCTGCAATATACTTAAGATCCTAATAAGATTACTGACATTTAGAAATGGGAAGAAAGGAGCTAAAGGTATAGGGAAGGGGGGATGGGTAGGGGAAGGGTAATAAGGGAAAAGAAAAAAATGTGAGATAATGAAAAGATGAAAATAAAGTGTTTGTAGATGGGGAGGGGAGGAGGGCGTGAAGGGAGGGCAGGGGTAAGGGGAAAAAATGAGAATCAAGACTTGTCATGTGGAGGTACAAGATCCCAACAATGAATGTAACTGTACTGTATCCCTAAAATGTACCAATAAACTCAAAGCTGAAAAAAAAAAAAAAAAAAAGGAGGCAGGAGCAGGATCTCTGAATTCTAGAGATGATGGAATTGTAAATCAAAGCTCTCCAAGAGTAAGTACCTGTCTGTTCTCCATTGCTTATTTAGTGTCTTCTTCAGTCCCTTGTAGCTTGTCAGTTGCTAATATGCCGAATAAGTGAATGTTTGTTTGTTGAACAAATTGAAGAATACCTTGAAGGAGATATATTAGTAGGGCAGAGATGAGATATAAAATGTGGAGAAAATATTCAGAGGTAGAAGTGACTGCCAAACACAGTAGAAAATCAACCTGACTGGAACTGTGGGGAATGAGCCAGGAATGTTCTGGGAAATGTCTGCTAAACAGAGATTGGGGTCATATAAGCATCTTTGAATGCTGGACATAGGAATTTAGAATATGTTGTCTAAGGAGTGTAGACTTTGAAGAGGTAGAGGTATTTTTAAAGCCATATTTTAGGTATACTCTGAAAACATTGTAGGTTGTATTAAGGAAGAGGTTAGAGAACCAGTTTTGAGACATACTGTGATGTTGGATAAAAATTCTCTAAAAAGTAGTCATGACCAATGAAGTTGTTGTTGTTGTTATTATTATTATTATTATTATTATTATTAATTAATGTTGGTACTGGGGATCGAATTCAGGACCTTGAGCTTGCAAAGCTGTTGTGGTACCACGGAGCTAAATCCTTGGCATAAAATAATTTTATTTGTAATATATTATGTAAAGATTCTTTTTAAATCCTAGTGATTAAGCATAATGACATGGCCATCTTTTTCAGTAGTTTTTCATAGTATTCTCTTATTGATCTTCATGGCTTTTCTGTAAGATCATGGTATAAATTTTGAATGTGTTTGTTCTTCCCTTATTTGCCTTTTGCTAATATCAAGCAGAGCACGTGAGACATTCCCTGTTGCTGTGCAACTGCTAAATGCAATATTTATTATTAGTAAAACTGAGTGGCATTAACGTCCAGTGAACAGAGTAGCAAAAATATTGGCTTTACAATACCTAATCAATAGTAATTAGAAGATTTTAATGTATCATTGTGAATATAAGCAGAAGAAGGAGTTTATAGTTGCTTTTTTTTAGCAAAATTAGTTGTGGTTAAATCTTCTGAGTTTGTCATTAAATTTTTTTGTTTTTGCTTGCTTTCTTTTGGTCTTTCTTTTCCACTTCTTTGATCTGTGAGTTGGTTTTGTAAGTGTCTCTGAGTTACTAATAAAGTTCTTGCTCATTTTTCTTATTTCAAATTCTATAGTTTGTAATTAATTTTTTAATGTCCCAAATCCTGCACTTGCTTTTTTCTTTCCTAGTATTATTTCTTACTCTATTTACATTTTTCTTTTTCAAGAATTTAGCTTAGCATGCAAGATTGGAATTTGTTACAATTTCACATAAATGCAGGTGGAAAAAATACTAGATTTGTTCTTTAGAATGAGAGCTATAGTAACCTTTGAACTATATTTGCAGTGTGTGTTGTTACTTTCAATATATGGAAATACTTGTAATTTATATTTGTGAAATTCCTTTTTGGGGGGTAGGAGGCCTGTGTAAAGACACACTATTGAATAGCGGGGAAGGATGAATGAATGAGAGAATATCAAGTCTTCAGGACCATATAGATAGTACCAAGCATTTCCTTCTCATTATTTTACCACCTCCCTACCTCTGCAACTGCTAGTCCCAACCTTTTCTCCTCTTGTGTAAGGAAGAGCAAAAGGTCATAGTAATTTAGTAGAAATTAATTATAGTGGGTAAATAACAAGCAGGCATAGGCACCTGACTATGTTCTTAGAATAATTTTGGCAGCAAGTAAAGAGAGTTGATAAACAATAGAAAATCTATAATCTCAAAATAGTGAAATGTATATGTGTATATATATGTGTGAGTTTTACTCTTTGACTTTGTAGTAAAGAATCTTAGATATAAGGAATCTTGGAAATTGTGGCTTGAGAAACTGTAGGTCATTTTAATATTCTTATCTGCAAAGAGCCATCTAGAATATAATTTGTACAACATTAATTAAAATAAATTTTACTTTCCTATAAAAATAGTCCTAATATTAAATAGTTCTAATTATATATAAATAAAATGTTCTAATTACAGGTTAGTGGACTCTAAAGATTATTGAAAATGATGACTTAATAGTGGGACAAAGTCTTATTATTAAATTACATTATTCCTAATAGCCAGATACTTTCTAGGGACCATATTTCCTACCGCTTTACCTTCCAATTATTTTATTTTATATATGATTGTAGTTATGGTGAAGAAATGGCAATGTGTGTCGTCCTAATTGTCCAGCAGGCAATAGTATTTTACTTTTATTTTTTTGGTACCGGGGATTGAACTAGGGTCCTTGAGCTTGCAAGGCAGGCCACTGAACCGCTCAGCTAAATCCCTGGCAAGCAATAGTATTTTAAATTAGTGGTTCCCTTCCGTTTTTGTGCAAGAATGCCTTTTAACAATGAAAAAAAACTTATAGGCTAGGTTGTTTCTGGTGAATACACCTGTGATCTCAGCCCTCGGGAGGCTGAGGAAGGAGGATCACAATGAGCTTGAAGCCAGTCCGGGCTGTGTAGTGAGTTCCAGGTCAGCCAGAACCAACATAGTGACACCCCGTCTCACTCCTCCTCTCCAATACATATAAATCCTTAGGTGATAAGTAGATTGTGGCAAAATATACAGTGTCCCAAACTACTAGGAATTCACTTAAGTTTTTTATATTTTCTTATAGTAGCATTTCTGTGTATTCGAAAAGATAGAGAGAACATATAAGACATTAATTCTTTCTGAAGGTCATGCTTAAAGTGCATAAGAATGCACAGAACTCTCCTAATAAGTGTCTGAGCTTACAGTGAAATCCATGGCAGAGTTGGGGAACCATGTTCTAATCCATTATTCCTGATGTGTTATATAAACACACAATCTGTGTCCCCTCCCTCCTTCCTCCCCCTTCCCCACCCATAAAAAAAATAGCAAGATATTTTAACTGTATGTGTGATTAATGGGTCTTGTCTTTATAAAGGGATCTAGCAAGTAAGTTATTGTGACATTGTGAAATACAAAGTGTTTTTTCTAAATTATGCTTTGGGGTGTGTTTTTAGTGAAGATTTTTCTTCAAGAAATTGTTAATTTGAAAATTCTTATTCTCAATTCCTATTCAGAAAAATATAGTTTAGATTATTCTAGAAAGTTGTGGAGGTTTTGAAGCAGTTTAGCTCTTCAGTGAAAAAGGTACCTTTTAAGGTGGAGCTTTAGAATTTATGTAAATTTTATAGAGTAGTAAGGGAATTTATTTCCATTCCTTTGGTTTTTTCTCGTAACTGTTGTTCGTAAATGTACTATGAGTTTGTGTCATGTTAATCACTGACAAAAAAGCAAATGCTCTTTCTAGATTTGTCAGTGAAACACTCCTTATCCTTTCAGTATTAATCTGAAATCCTTGAGGATTGGAAGAAAACATCATCATTTCATGCAATTGATTATTATTGCTATAGTAAATATTATTGTGATAATGATTTTTCTTTTTTTCTTTTTTCTTTTTTTTTGTCCTTTCAGGGTTTGAAACTATTCTTGAAGGGCTGTTTGGACCTGCATTATTAAAAGATCTCAGTTTATTTAAAGGTATTAAAATATTTTGGTATTTTAGATTCTTCTTAGTACATATATGATACCTTCATGATTTAAGCCTCTGTCTCTCTTTTATTCAGTTTCATGTGGTTTAAAGCTATTGTTTTCAGTTTTTAATTGATACATAGTAACTAGGAAGCATTTAGGAATTAAGTTTCTCCCTCTTTTTTTTTTTTTTGTTTGTTTGTTTTATTTTTCTTCTGGGTACTGGGAGTTGAAATCAGGGTCTTTGTACTGAGCTCCAAACCTAGCCCTTTATATTTTTTGAGACAGTGTCACTGTCATTAAGTTGCCTGGGCTGGGCTTGAACTTTTTTACTGCCCTGCCTCAGCTTCCTAAATGCTGGGAGTATTGGCATGTGACACTGTGCCTCAAGTGAAAATTCTTGAGTTAAGAATATTAACACGTCTGGGGTTATAGCTCACTGATGGATCATGTGCCTCACATTTATGAGATCTTTGTGAAGTTTTGGTTGAATATTATTTATGAAATTAGGTCTGATTTATTTTCTGAAAAATTCTATTTTGTGATTATTAATTTAGTATATTTATTTTTATAGAGTGTGAATCTGAAAACGTTTCTGATTGGACATTTGATGAAAATTGTCTGTTCTGTTGCTTAAGAAGAGATAAAGTAAAGGTAACCAAGAATCTCATGAAACTTCTCTAGTATGGTGTTTTTTAGTTTCCTATTTTAAAAAATTATGCCATTTTGTTAAAGGAATTGTAGGAATTAGGAAGGTAAATTTATAAAGGATTTGAAGCAGCTCTTGGAGTTTTTTGTGGGGTGTTTTTTTTTTTTTTTGGTACTGTGAATTGAACTTGGGACCTTGCGCTTCCGAGGCAGTTGGTGGAACCACTGAGCTAAATTCCCAGCCCCTGAGTTTTCTTTTTAAACTATTTCCTAGTCTGCTGATTAGCCTGTGGAGAAATCTATATCCCAACATGCATTGTGTTATTTATATAGTTCAGTAGACAAAATAATTCAGTCTCAGCTGTCATGTTTCCTTATATATGAAGTGCATAGTAATTGAAACAAATCATCACTTGTACAAAATGAATAGTAATATTTGATTGAACAGTTACTAATTCATGTAGATTTATGATATACCGTGGTACTAATCTTATGGGTTTTTTTTTAATAATACCTCTAGTCCCTGTTTTAAAGCCATGGAAACATTCTGATTCTATTTTCTCCTCTTGTATACTCTAGCTTCATGTTGTTTCATGTTGAACATGTTGTATCAGTTTCTCCTACTAATGAATTTTATTTATTTCCGCAGTCATTACAGTAAGTAGTTCAGACCTCCACTATTTCTGGACTACTGAAATACTGTGATTGGTCTTAGTTTTTTCAGGCTGTTAAAATACTGCTATCAGTTTAATTACCTTCCCTCCACTGTCACCCTTGAAATTTTGTGGAAGTGTTATGCTCTAAATGAGTTTCATTCTTTTTTTTTTTTTTTTTTTTTTTTTTTTTCTCTCCTGGTACCAGGGATTGAACTCGGGACCTTAGTGCTTGTGAGACAGGTGCAGCACTACTGAGCTAAATCCCTGGCCTGAGTTTCTTATTTTCTGGGCTCCTCAGTCTAACTCTCAAAACTTCTGTACTTTCTACAATTAGGCCATTTTTTTTTTTCTCCTCCTGATGCCTCGTTAGTCTTTTGTCTATACCATTGTGTACTTGTTCTCTATAACTTGAAATTCTCTTGCTTTTACTTTTAAGTCCTTCTCTTGTGAATGCCACACCAATGCAGTTATTGCTTTTGCACTTTTCACACTGCTATAATAAATACTCTTTATACCAATTGTTTGTCAATTAATATTCTGCCTTACTTTGTTCATTCTTTTCTGTGTTTGAATTTTGTCTTCCTGACTGTATTGTCAGCCCCTGAAGACTGGACCAGGCTATATGCTTCTTTTTATCTCTACATGTAAAATATGAAAGTCATCATGTAGTCAGTTTGAGCTCTTTAACTCTTCTGTTATGGTATCTTTTTATTTTCTCCATGTGAAAGTTGTCATGACTATCCAGGATGGTCTGTTTTCATTAAATTGATCAGGAAGTTAAGTTGATGAAGAAATTTAATGTAATTTTTCAAAAGAGACCAGAAAATAACAGGTGTTATGTTTAAACTATCAAAAAAGTTGAAGTTCATCATTTTAAACTTGATGTATGTGTATGTTGGCATATTGTAACTATTAAGTCATTTGCTAGGAATTTTGATAGAAAGAAAAAACGGTTGTATTTTTCTTAAGTCATACTGGGAAGGGAGCCATTCTGTTTGGTAATTGAGTGCAATATGTTCATGTAGTATGTTGAGAATTTTTTATTGCCATATGAGAGTAACATATTGTATGATTATTTTAAGGAGAAAATGTAGAAATAGGAAATTACAAAACAATACCACATTTAAAAGCTTTTTCTACTGGTTGGAGTTCTATAGTTTTTAGTTGGTTTTCTAATTTAAAAGAATATTTTCATTTGACTCAGTTCTGGGAAGCTATTTTCCTTTATTAGATCCTGTACTATCTGTCTCTGACATTATTTTCAGAAAGAGCCATCCTTTATTTACATCAATAATGAAAAATGGGAAAGAAAAGAACTAGATTATGTGTCAGGAATACATCTATATCTATATCTATATATATCTTTCATTGTGTTAGACTTGAAGAGTTATATTGGAAGTCTTTGAAAATACTTAGAGCATCTTATCTGAGAAGGATTAGAACCTGGAAATAAAATCTGTCCACTTCGTTGAAGCTTGTAAAACAAAAACCAAAAAAGGAAATATGTGGAAAATATGTTAATAGCCAATAGGTGGCAGTATTGAGGAGAAGACTGTAATTCTGGGTTTTTTTGTTTTGTTTTGTTTTGTTTTTTTGAGACAGGGTCTCACTATGTAGTTGAGACTGATCTGGAACTCACTATGTAGCTCAGTCTGGTCTTGAACTCACAGTGATTCCCCTGCCTCAGCCTCCTGATTATTGGGATTACAGGCGTGAGCCACCACACCCGGCTATGACTGTAATTCTTTGAGGTTGGCATGATGAGACTATTTAGGTAATGTTTGGAAAAGTAGTTGGAAATAATGGCCTGATATTTGAAAGCAAAATGAAAGCTTTATTAAAAATTGGTTTGTTTTTTGAGACACCGTCTCTGTAGTTCAGGCTGGCCTTGACATCACTGTATAGCCCATACTGGGCTCAACTCTAGGCAGTCCTCTTGCCTCAGCCTCCTAAGTTTCCCCAGTGCTGGGAATACAGGCGTGCACCCCCATGCTTGACTCATGTTTTTACTTAATTGAAGTTTTAGTGAATACTGATGCTATTAGAATGGATAAACCAAAAACATCATCTATATTTACATTTTTAAGTGTACAGGTGAAAAAATGCGTACTAGCTTATTTCTTTAGGAAATAGATCCGAAATTCACCTAGAGATTATAGTAGTAATCTACAGGGAATATGTTGTAAGATTCCCAGTAGATACATGAAACCACTCATAGTATTGAAGCCTATATGTATACTTTTTCTGTATATACTTAACAGTGATAAAGTTTAATTTACAAATTAGACAAGAGACTATTAAGAGTAGCTAATAATAAAATAGAAAAATCACAATAACATTTTCTCTTCATATCTTTCACAAATTCAGTTCTTTGTCCATTTTATTAAGCATTTATCATGCACTGTAATATTTGCATTCTGAGGCACAACAAACGGGAAAACTGGCATCAATTTCTTGTTCATCCTTCACACATTCATGAATGGAATATTTGTTTTATGTTGGTCTTAGCAACTACAGCATGAATTTTTTTCTTCCCTTTTTTTTGGTACTAGGAATCGAACTCGGGTCCTTGAGCTTGCAAAGTAGGTGCTGGAACCACTGAGCTAAATCCCCGGCCCTTTTATTCCCTTATTAAATCAAGAACTTTTCTTTCACTTAAAGAATCACTACATGGCTACTCTTTGACACTGGAATTGCTAACAATGTTACCTTTGCACTTTGGGGCTGCTAGTGAATAAAATAAGGATTATCTGAACACAGCACTATGATACTGCAACAGTCAAAACTGATAACTGAAACAGCTACAAAGTAATTAATGGGCAGGTAGTATATATGGCATGTATATTATGTACAAAGGGACAATTCATGTACTAGGTGAGACCAGTGAGATTGCGTGACACTCAGAATGGTACACACTTTCAAACTAAGAATTATTTCTGTACATTTCTACTTTGGACCATGCTTGACCATGAGTAACTGGAACTGGAAAGCAAATTTACAGATAAAGGGCACTTCTGTAGTAAAATAGTTGTTGACCCACAGATTAGAGAATATAATTTTTTTTTAGGCAGACCAGTTACTGATACATATAATAACAATTATAGGGATTTTGTACCTGTACAAGATATATCTTGCTTCTTGTTTTTTCCCATTCCCATTTTCCTTCTCCTTCAACCCCTCTTCCTCTCATTTACAAAAGCATTGTTGCCATTTTTTCCTTCTAGAGACTAATTTGTAAGGGAAAGGCAGCTAATATTTTTTGAGTGACTACTCTGTGCCATTTCGTTTTATGTGTTAGTATTTAATCTTCAAAACAGTCTTTCAGTGTTGGTTAAAAGGTGTTTTATTTGTATAAATTAAGTATGAAAGGCCAGTAACTTATGAGTAAAGTCCTGTGGCTGGTATTATATGGTTTGATAGCACCACTAGGGAGAGCAACATTGGAATTGAGAAGCAAAGTGAAACAGGACTCAGTGTTTCATAGTTTGAAAGAGAAAAAGAATGTGAGGAAAACTGAGCTTGACTGTAGTAGAAAGGATCATTCATAGCTGTATTAAAATTAATCTCTGAGTCTCTAAAACTAACTTTCTGGCTTGCTTCCCTGCATCTTTCTTTCTTACTTTTCCCATTAGGCAGTCCATAAAATATTTATTAAATGAATGACTAAGAAGTCAGAAGGTATATAAATTTGGAAAGTTTCACTATTGATACCTGTTTTGAGGACTTACGCGTGTCAGCTATATATTCCAAATCTATTACCTATTCTCTTAGGCTTTTGAAATTTTTTTTAAAGCTTCTTTTAAAGATAATTTTAGGCTAAAAAAAAAAAGTAACAAAAATCCTCCTATACATTTGCATATACCCTTTAGCCAACATTCCCAAAGGTTAAAATTTTGTGTAACCATAGTACAATTACAGAAATCACAGAATTACCATTGATGTCATCATATATATATATAT
>NW_022900920.1:1585463-1599985 GCF_012274545.1 Fukomys damarensis
ATATATATATATATGTGTGTGTGTGTATATATATTCTTTCCTTTTCTTTTTTCTTTGCAAACCTTTCAGAATTCACCAGTTATCCCTGTAATCTCCCTTTTCTGGTCCAGAAGCCAATCTAGGATCATACTTTGTTTTGTTTTGTTTTGTTTTGGTACGGGTATCAAATTTGGGTCCTTGCACTTGCTAGGCAGGTTGTGGAACCACTGAGCTACATCCCTGGCCCCATACTTTGTATTTTGTTTTCATGTATGCTATTTTAAATCCCTAGTATTGGGGATTAAACTCGGAGCCTTTTCACTATGCTACATCCCCAGTTCTATTTACTTTTTATTTTGAGACAGGGTCTTCCTCAGTGTTTCAGATTGGACTCAGACTTGTGATCTTCTTTCCTCAGCCTCCCAGAGTGCTGGGATTATGTGTGTGTCACTGCTTACTCATATCTGCTTTGGTCTGGTATAGTTCTCAGTTTTTCTTTGCCTTCATAATGTTGATTTATGAAGAAATGTTGTGTACTTTTTGTTTTTTGAGGGTTTTTTTTTTCCACATTAATTTGGATAGTATCCCTTTATTTGGCTTTGACAGTTCTTCAGGATTGAATTTAAGCTGTGAATTTTTTAGTAGGAATTTTGATAGAGTTGTTGTATCACCCTTAGTACACTATATCAGGAAGCACATTGTGTTTACTTTGATTACTTAGTTAAGGTGTTATCTGCCAGTTTCTCTACATTAAGGTTCCTGGGAGTTTTCTCCCTTTTTCACACAGTAGACATCATATGGAGAAATAACTGAAATTTCTAAATAGTTTATTTTCCTCATCATGTTTTTTTTACTATTCACAAATTTCAGCATCCATTGATAAATATTTCCTGAAAAAAATTACTATGATATTGATGAAATGGTAAATGTTTTTACTATTATTTCTTCTACTTTGGTTGGAATTCTATAAGAATAAATTTTCCTCTCGTTTATTTTATTTTTACCATATTGCATTTTACAGATTATAATTCAATATGGTCTTTTATTTTGTAGTTCAAATTGTCATAGTCCATTGAGAGCCTTTTCAAATGTTTCTTGTTTTGTTTCTACCATTGTTTAAAGCCCTCAATTACTTTTCAGCACCAAAAATGTTCCAGACTGACGGGTATTTAGGAAATGCCTGTAATTCAGAAACTCACAAGATTGAGGCAAGAGGATTACAAGTTTGAAGCCAACCTGGATAATTTAGCAAGACCCTATCTCAAAATAAAAATAATTACAAATGTATAGAGATAACAGTTTATTGCTAGAGTACTCTGGGTTCAGTCCCAGTTTAAAAAAGAAAAAGATTCTAGGGTTACCTTATGTTTAACCTATGCCTGCCCTGGATTTCTCCAAGGACTGTTAAATTCTGAGTTTCAGTACCAGGTATATTCAGTAGCATAGGTGTCATTGTTCCTAGGCCCTCTTTGTTATCTGATCTAGGAGACGTAATGACTAAAATACACATATATCTGTATTATTTTCTAAGTTTTAACCATCTCATGAGACTTTTCAATTAATTGTCAATTATTTTGATAGTATAAAGAATGGGTACAAAAGTAACAAAAAAATATTGGCCGTGATCATGGTAGGCTAGTACTCTACTACTGAGCTATATCCCCAACCCAAGGTAGAATGGGTTGGTACAACAAAATATAAAGTTAGTTTTTGCTCTTATTATAAAATCTTATCAAGTTTAATATTTGCCATATAAAAATGTTTTAAGAAGTTAGTGTTTTAATTACTTTTCTTGTTGCTGAGACGAAATACCTGACACTCAAAGGAGATAAGGTTTATTTAGCTCATACCTTATAGAGGTTTTAGGTAGTAGTTGGCTGGCTCCAAGGCAAGTGGTGTGGCAGAGGGTCATTACAGAGTAAGAAACGGAAGGCAGTGAAGAAGCAAAGCATGGAGCCACAACCCTCTTTCTGTCTCATATATTTTATCAAGGCTGTCCACCCTTAGGGTAGGTGGACTCATATCCTTAATGCTAATATCACACCATGAATTGATTTCAGCATCACACACCCCAGATCCAGTCACCTCCAAAAATTTTTATGATTGCGTGAAGCCTTGGGGGATATCCAGATACAAGTGATAACTGTATTTGATCTGTATTTTTGAAGAATATATAGTTCTTAATAGGCAAAGGCAAGAGGGACTCTGAGTGGAGCAGAACATTTAGTTTTGGAATTAATCAGTGATATGTTTGGAGCCAGATAAATATTCTTTGATGTTCAGCTAGCTCAAGAGTCATGTAACTAGATCTTTTTCATATTTAACATTACTCTGTTATGTTATACTTACATGTAACATTTTATGGTTTTTTTCTGATTCCTGAATATGCACTAATTAAAAGTTTAAGTATATTCTTTTAATGTCTAAATTTGTATTGCTTTTTCAGCATATTGAAAGTTTATACTAAGAATGATGCTGAATCTGGTTATTTTGCCATTGTATTCATTGTATTTTTATCAACAACAATAATATGAGCATATTAGACCCTTCTTGATATGTCTTGCTCAAAATCATCTTGTCCCACAGTACCTCAAATCAGTAGCTATTATAGCAAGGAACTGGAAGTTTCATCAATGTAATTCTTGTCTCTCAGGAAAGAAAAATGACACACTTAAATGAAAATTATATATTAGATTTAAATCGGTATAAGGCAGAGTAAACAGTTAATACTGTGCTTAATGTAGCTCGGTGATAGAGTGCTTGTGTAGCACCTTTGAAGCACTGGGTTCAGTACCCAGCACCACCAGAAAACAAGATACAGTTGTACAAATCTAAATTGTGGGACTGAACCTTGTATTTCCAGAGACTTTACATATAGATTATTTAGAAAAATTTAGAAAAACCACTTCACAGAGTGCATCATTGTTCAGTTCTAGAAAATATATCAAAGAGAGTTTTCTTCCCTTCTCCAATGGTAGATTCGAGAGAACACACAGGATTGAAGAACCATTAAGTGGTAATTTTCTCTGCTCTGTCCAGTTTTATTTGTTCAGTTGACTGACTAATCGTTCAGAAAAGTAAGTTTACTAAATGTTTGGTTCAGTGGTTGGCCAGAGAGGATAACAGAAAAGACCTGATCCTTCCTTGCTCATAGAATGTTGGGGAGACCATGGATGGTTAAAGCAAAACCTATATATATAGAGATCTATATAGATAGGAAACATTCAAAATAAAATTCCTCCTTCATTCTCAATATTTTAAAAGAGTGGGCAATACAAGAAAATAAAAGTACAGTATTATAGCAATTGAGAAGTGCATTAGATGACACTGGAGTTGCTTAATCAAGGAGATGGGACTTACCTTGCATCTTAAAGGAGACCAGTGTTTTAGAGTAACAGATTTGGCAGTTGTTTTTAGATTTTAGAGATGGATTTTTAGTAAGAAAATTACAGGAGGCTCTTGTAACAATCCAAGAAGTAAGCCTGAATAGGGTCATGATAGTGAAGATGCATATGGAAGAGATCTCTGTAGAGAATTTTGAATAAAGTATTGATAATAGTTATTATGTAAATATGTAAAAAAGGGACAAGGAAGTGATACTTGATAACTGATTTTAGTCCATTGATGGCAAAACCACAGGCTCTAAACCCATTTATTTTTCACAAAGTGCCAACACTGTAACTAAACCTGAGTACTGTGGTTTTAATTTAGAACAAACAACTCACACATTCACACCTTTTGTCTTTAAGGAAAAATAACAGATGTGCCATAGATTTCACCACCACTGTTAAGCTTCCAAGCCTAGGTGGCTTGTAACAAAAAGAAAAGGTGCAGTGCCCATTTTATATACAGAAGAATGAGTTTACCTCAGGGCAATTTGTGGTGAAGATGAAAATATCATTGGAAATATCCAGCAGACAGGGTTGTGTTAATTGAATGAAATACAAGGTCTGGGATAGTTATTTGGACAATTTCAGAGTGCATGTGATAAATGGAGTATCTAAGCAGATGACGTATCTGAGAAGTAATGTGTGGAATGTTGGGACTCATAGAAGGCCTTTAGGAAGTAGAGTCATAAAATTGGAAAGAAGATAAAATTAAATATTAAACAAGTTGCCCATTTTGCATCAGTTACCTTGTAGGCCCTATCTTGTTTAATGAGTAGGGGGATGAGTTGCCCTGTTTGCTACACTAATAGAAACTCCTGTACCATTTCCCAGAGTAGACTTTATTTTTTATTTTTTTCAGAGTAGACATTAAATTTGAGTTGAGCAAGTACCTTCAAAACATACTTTGAGAGAATAGCTTCTCAAGAATACCGATTATGGGAGCCAAAGTCTGACAGTACTAATGAGTAACTAGAAGTTAAGAACTGGCAGTACATTACTAGTTTGAAAAGTTGTTAGCGAAAGGAACGCTGAAGAAAACAGGACTATTGAAACAATAGGCAAAGCAGTTAAATCAGTATTTTTGGAGAGGGGGAGCTTAACTAATATTTGTACTTTTACAAGAAGCTGGAGGAGAGGAAGAAATTAAAACTAATAAAGGAAAGGTGTGATTAAGGGAGGTAAGATTGTAAGCCAACCAACAAATTAGTTACTGAACAGCAGTGGAAGATTACTTTTGAAATTAGAAAACAGTCTGTATAACAGTAGGAGTTACATTGGACAGGAATTTTCAAGGCAACAATGTCATAAAGACCTGGCCAACTTGATCACTGGCCAAGCAACTTATTCACTTTGAGAGCAAAGAACAGTGAGAAACTCTGAGATATAAAGGTAGTATTTTTAAAAAGTAATAAGAGGAAGGCCAGGGATTTAGCTCAGTGGTGCTGGCCGCCTGCCTTGCATGCGCAAGGTCCCAAATTCAATCCCTGGTACAAAAATAAATATAATATAATATATAATATAATATAATCCGTACTCTTCTTACTGGGATTACTGCTCTGTTTTGTTTGTGTGTTTGTTTTCTTTTTCTAGTTATGCCAACAACAGAAAATGTAAGGTTTCTTTGGTTTTTGAGATGGCCGCACAATATATCCCAGCCTGGCCTCAAACTTGGCAGTGATCCGCCTGCCTGGCTTCCTGAGGGCTGGAATTATATACATGCACAACCATGCCTGGCTAAGTTTCAAGAAAATTAATAAGGTAGCCTTGTTTAGAAGTGTTTTTAAGTAGGAAAAACTACTAAAGTCCAGATAACTAAATAAAATCTTGTTTTTGTTAGTGTAAACAAAAAACAAGACAGTTGCATAGATAATAAAGTTCCTTTCAATTCTAAAATTCTGTTATGAGTCTGAAAATCTCTTTTTGGTGTTTTGCTTAAAAGGATTCTTGTAATTAGTCATTGTGATGAATAAGTTTAGAATATATTTTGTTGTACAGAAATTTGGGTTAGAGTTCTTACATTGTGCCTCAATATTTAATTTTAATGTCATATTGTATCAGTCTTTTCTTTCTGACCACAAGTGTAAGTCTAAGTCTAGGTCAGTGGTGGTGAACCTATGGTACACCTGTTGTTTTTCTTTTAAAACAAAGGATGTTTATTTATGAGTTCTTTTTTCTAAACTAAGACCTCAATTTAGGTTTAATTGCAGTGTTGGCACTTGGTGATAAATAAGTGGATTTTGGGCTGCAGTTTGGGTACTTGTCTCTTAAAAGGTTTGCCATCACTAGTCTAGACTGTATTTTTGTGTTTTATCCTCTATTATAAGAGCTTGTATTTGTTCTGCTTTTTGTCCCTTATCCCCTATTTTTGTATTGGATTTTCTGTTCTTTTCTAAATTTTTTACATTTTCATCATAGATTGTGCCTTGTTATTTCTTTTTTTAAATTGTAGTAAAATATACATATATATCATAAAATTGACTATCTTGATCAGTTTTATATGGTTTGAATTGTACAATAACACCAGAACACTGTTCATCTTACAAAATTAAAGCACTGTATCCATTAGTGGTTGGAGCCAGTGGTAGAATTCTTGCCTAGCGTGGACAGGCCCCTGGTTTTGATCTTCAGCACTGTAAAACAAAAACTCTGTATTCATTGAACTGCTCCATTTACTTCTTTCAGACTCTGATAACTGCTGTTGTACTTTTTGTCTCTCCAGTTAGACTGCTTTTAGGTGTCTCATATAAGTAGAATCATATAGCAGTATTTGTCATTTTATGGCTGGCTAGTTTCACTTACATATGGTCCCCATGGTTTTTCAATGTTGTAGTATGTGTCACTAATTTCTTCCTTTTAAAGACAGGATAATATGTCACTGTAATACATTATATTTTGTTTAGCCATTCATCCATAAATAGACACTGGTTGCTTCCTCTTTTGGCTGCTCTTGATTAATCTCCTACAAATGTGTTCAGATATCTTTTTGAGACTTCTTTTGTGTATTCATCCAGCAGTGGAGTTATTGGATCATATGGTAATTCTTTAATTTTTTGAAGAACTAAAAGACCTTTTCTTTCATAGCAGCTGTACCATTTTACTCTCCTAACAGCATATAGAAAGAAGTTCCAGTTTCTCTACATTCTTGCTAATATTTATTTTCCTTGTTTTGTGTTGTTGTTTGAAAGTATCCATCCTAATCAGTATAAGATGGTATCTTAAGATTTTTATTTTATTTTTTATTTTTTTGGTACCAGAAATTGAACTCAGGTCCTTGTGCTTGCAAGGCAGGCCACCGAACTGCTGAGCTATATCCCTGGCCCCTTAAGATTTTTATTTTTATTTCCCTAATAATTAGTAATATTCAGTGTCTTTTCATTTGCTTCTTGGCTATTTATCTGTCTTTGGAGAAATACTTGTTTAAGGCTTTTGCCCATTTTTAAATCTTGTTTGTTGTTGAGTAGTAGGACTATTTTATATTCTGAATAGTAATCTCTTTTCAGAAAAAAAATTTACAGATACTTTCAGTGCCTTTTTCCATAGTTGACTGTGCTTTCAATGTCATATCTAACCAAATATATCCTGAAGTACTTTGCCTATTTTCTTGTAATAATTTTATAATTATTTTAAGTCTTTGATCTGTTTTAACTTAAGTGTGAACTAAGGTCTCAGTTTGTTTCTTTTACATTGGATATCCATTTTTCCCAGCACCATTAGTTGAAAAGACTTTTTTTTTTTTTGGCCTATGCTGAAAATCATCTGACCATACACTGTATATGAAAGCCCATTTCTGGACTATTTTATTGGTACATTTGACTTTATGCCAGCACCACATTTTGAGGGGTGTTAACTGTAGTTTTGTAGTATGTTTTGTAATTAGAAAACGTGAAACCTGTAACTTTATTATTCTTTTTTAAGATTAGTTTGGCCATTTAGGGTTCCTTGAGAGTCCATATGAATTTTAGAATGGATTTTTCTGTTCTACAAAAAGGATTTTGATAGGAATTGCTTTATAACTATGTTCATTCTGGGTAACATAATTTTTAAGTTTTCACTTTTTATATATTTTTAAATAAAGTTTCTTCAGTTTCTTTTTGGATTTTTTTTGTATTTTTAATTTCTTATTTCTAAAAAATAAAAATCAGCTAAATATTTCACTCTTACTACAACAAAAGCATCAACATTGTGGAGGAAATAAAGGTGCTGAGTGCTAACTTTAAGCTACAAATGTTATTTTTGAGGGGATGTATACTCTAGTGAAAGAAATAAATAGATAATATAAGTTAGAAAACAAGTGCTGTTTAAGTGGTATAAATATTATAGGAATTTTTTAAAAAGACTAGGTTACCGTAACTTAGCCAGACTTTATAATGCTTTTTTGCCTCACACATGCAGTTTGATGTCCTTGCCTTTATATAAAAATCTTTAGGATCAAGGCATACCCCTATCCACAGAATTTGTGGAGACCACATAGAAGTTGAGGAAGCCTTCTGATGAAGAGGGAGGGGGCTATGGATGAAAATTGAGGATAAACTTTGTTTCCCACAAGTAGAAATATGTAAGAAATTCTTGGTATTTGTTGACTGTGGGGATGGTTTACATTTGTTTTTTAATGTTTTAAATACTGTGTGTGTGTGTGTGTGTGTGTGTGTGTGTGTTTGAGAGAGAGAAAACATATATGTAATGGAAGAAAACTTAGAGAAACTGATGAACAAGTTTAATGATAATACTCATTTACTGCTTGCCCTTTCCATGAACAGTAGTAGCAATTAGATACACTAATAAAATCATTCTTAGTTCAGTTTGTTGTACATTTTGTAAATCACACTTACCTCTTGGTATATGCTCAGTCTCCAGGCTGCTTTCTTTGATAGTTGCTTAGCAAAATTGAAGATAGCATTGACACAGCAAAAATTACATTAAGCACAATTTGTACTTTATGTAATGAGCGGTAGTTTAAGCAAAGTCAGATTTTCTGTTAGATAATTGACCTTAAAGTATATGGGCATTTAAAATGGTGGAACCATTTTCTCTTAAGCTTTGCTGACATTTAAAATAATAAGATGTAGGAAAATGGCATTTAAATCAATGAGTTGCATCTTTTTTAGCTCATTGCTTGAAATGTCAGTAAGCCATATGTAGCAGACATGGGTAAATGTATAGACACATGACTTAAGGCTTTTCTAACATTATAAAGTTTGCATGTGTAGATAAATTTTTAATTCCTAGATTTTCTATACCCTGCAGTTTGAAGTTAAAGCAATAATGGAGCTGGGGATTTAGCTCAATGGTTCTGCAACCTGCCTTGCAAGCGCAAGGACCAGAGTTCAATCCCCAGTACAAGAAAAAAAGCAGTATCGTCTAAATTTGGAGACTCTAGGCACAGAGTGGGCATTTAGACAGGAGTGGCATTAAATTGTCATTCTTTCAGTTTGTAGTATACTTCAGAAATGTAGGTCATCTTACCCTTACCAAGTGAAACCATTCATTCTATCCATTTCCTTTCCCTGTGTCCCTCAGAGAGGGGGGAAAAATAGTCAAGTACATAAGTGTCCTTCTCCGGTCTTACACCCCAAACACCTAAATTTGTAGAGTGACAGAGTTATAAAAGAAACTTTAAGAAGTGTTTTGGGTTTAAGTTTTAACTTATATTAACTGTTTATTGCTCTAATGACTAACTTCTCTGCTAACACAGTTTTTTTAGCTTTGTTTATTCAATAATGTTTTTGCTATTTCAGGGGAAAATGGAGCTGTATTTGTTACAGATCTTGAAGAAATTGAACTTCTCTATCAAAACTATGGCCAGTTACTAAATCTAGTCCATAGCCTATATTTTAATATCCTCAAGTTAAGGAGTTGTTTAAAAATAAAAAAATTGAAATTGTGCTTATCCTGCAAGACCTAAATAAACTGTTAGCTCTATACATTAAATTCCTCCTCTTCTCTTCCCTCCATTTTTTTTTTTTTTTTTAACTTTCTTTGGGGTGGAGGTTGAGACAGGGTCTCACTATGTAGCCCAGGCTGGTCTCGAGCTCACAGCAAGCCTCCTGTTTCAGCCTCCTGAATGCTGGGATTACAGACGTGTGCCACCACGCCCGGCTGTTTTTTTTAACTTTTTATTTTGAAACAATTTCACATTTACTGGAAAGTTTTAAGAATAGTACAAAAATGTCTTTGTACCCTTCACCTAGATTTACTAGTTAACAGTTTGCCACATTTGCCTTATTATTATTCACTCTTGTTTTTTTCTCTTTCAGTTACAATAAATACATATTTTCGTGAGCCACTTGATAAATTGCAGGCATCAGACCTGTCATACCTCATATTGCTAAATATTTTAGGATATTTTCCTGCTTTCTAAAAATGAGCATCCAGCCAGCCAGCCAGCCAGCCAGCCGTTCATTTGCATATGTATGTATTGGTACCAGGGGTTGAACTTGGGACCTTGTGCTTGCCAGCCAGGCAGCAGCACCACTGAGGTAAATCCCCAGCCCAAGAACATCCATTTATTTAGCCATCCAACATCAGAATTAGTGTTATATGATAGCTAATCTGTAAATCTTACTCAGTATTATGGTTTATATATGGATGTCCCCCCAAAGCATCCTGTGCTTATGGGAGGTGAATGGATTATGAGTGTGTGATACTCACTAATGGATTAGTCCTATGCCATGCCCCTCTGCTTTAGAGCCATCCAACTATGGACTGAAACCTCTACAGACTGGGATTCAGTGTAAACCTCCTTTAAGTTGTGGGTATTAAGTATTCCACCTCCTTGATAAAGTAAGACACTCAGATTTTATAGTTGTCTTAATTTTTATATTTCCCCCACTTATTTCAAACTCTTAAATTTAGAATCACTCATTGAATTTGTCACTATTCTTTATTCTCCTTTATTATGGGATGGTCCATCAGCCACTTAGTTTTAATGCCAGTGATATTTTTGAAGAGTCCTGTGATTGCAAACCTTTTAGATCTTTTAATAATAACAACAGGGGCCAGAGATTTAGCTCAGTGGTTCTGCCGCCTGCCTGGCAACTACAAGGACCCGAGTTCAATCCCCAGTATTAAAAAAAATAATAATAATAATAACAACAGCAACAACAAACAGCCAGATGCAGCACATTTGCCATAGGTTCGCCACCACTGGTATAGATCATGAGTGCCCAAACCCTTGGCTTGCCCGAACTACACTGAGTGATGAGGAATTGCGGGCCACACATAAAATACATAAGCTAGGAGTGGTGATACATGCCTGTAATTGTAGCACTCAAGAGGTAAAGACAGGAGAGTCCTGAGTTCTAGGCTACATAGTGAGACCCTGTCTCAAAACAAACTATATAACAACTATATAACTTCCCTTTAAAAATATTTTAATTTACTAAATTATTGTACAAAATAAGCTCAAATTTAATAAGAAAACTTACATACTGGTTCTGCTTGATAACAGTAATCTATCTTTCTCTCTCTCTCTCTCTCTCTCTCTCTCTCTCTCTCGCTCTCTCGCTCTCTCACACACACACACACACAGAGACATATGTCGTTAAATTTAAATACTGTTCCTGGCATTTTACTTGCCAAGTAGCACAGGAAGCACATCTGATACGTGAGGTTTCAACTATGTGTAGTGGATACAGGAGGCAAAAGGTAGCACTGTGTCCTCCCCAGCACTACATTCTGTTGTCACATATGCAGTCTGTGCTCAAGCACTGTTCAGTTGAATCATGAAGAACATGGCCAAGAAATCACATAATGTTAAGAGTTTACAGTCTTGTGGAGCCACATTAATAGCTTCCCAAGGCTATAAGCAGGCTGTGGGTGGGACATGTCTAGTATAGATCATTTGTTTTGTGGAATGTCCCTCAGTTTTTTTTTTAATGTTTCTTAATGATTAATCATCATGGCAGGAATACTAGGTGATATTATATCTGTAATGCATCATATCATGATACATTTAGATGATGTTAATTCAATAGGTGATGTTAACTGTAATCATTGGGTTCATGTCTAATATATTTCCTCACTGAAATACTAGTTTTCCTCGTAATAAGTAATTTCTGGGAAGAGACTTTGACACTGTGTAAATATCTTGTCCTCCTCACAGTTTCATCTATGGTATTTATGGTAATTTCCTGCCAATATTAGTTACTTTTTCAATAGCTCTAATAATTCCATTATTTCTCCTACATATTTAAGTTGGCTTTAAACTGTAAGGAAGAGTTTAGTTTCCCCTTCTCTCAGTTTGGAATGATATTCTCCTTTCTGTTTCCCTTTCTCTTTTACCTTTCCTTTATCCCCCCCTTTCTCTCTTTCTCTCTATTTTGTGGTGCTGGGGATCCAACTCAGGGCCTTGCCTGCACTAGGCAAGCACTCTGCCACTGAGGTACACACCACCCCTAGAGTCTTTACTCTTTTGTTCAGTGGATTTTTAGCCAATGTCCCAGATTTGGTCTGTGTGAGCCCCTTTAAGCCACTTCCTTAGGTCATTTTAACATATCCCCATCTTTTTATGAGCACTTTGTTTTCTGATACAAAATGTGCTAGGTTCTTCTTGTCCTCTCCCTGCTGTGACACTGGAATTCATTTTTCTAAGGTCTGGTTCCTTTGGTGTAAGGAATGTTTTGCAAGTCTCCATATGAATTCATTCACAAAGATCAGTGATTAAGCAACAATAGGCCCATTTTCTATTGCTATAACTGAATACTACAGACTAGGCTTATAGTTCTGGAGACTGGGACTTTCAGGGTCCATGTGTGTGAGGGCCTTGTTGCTGGTACACGCTACAGAATCCTGAAGTGCTACAGGGTATCACATGGCTGAAGGGCGCATCTAAGAGACAGAGTCTAACTGGCTTTTTAAACAGACTCACTTCCAAGATTTATTCATGAGGACTGTGCCTATGAATCACCTAATGTGCTTAAAAATCAATTCTCAAAAAGTCTTATCTGGTCCCATCTCTTAAAACTTCCTTATTGGAGGGCCAGGGATGTAGCTCAGCAGTACAGTGCCTGCCTGGCAAGCATGAGTTCCTGAGTTCAATTCCTGGTACCAACAAAACAAAAACTTCCCAATGGGGATGAAAATTTTTGTAGGAACAAACCACATCAAAAGAGTAACCTCATTGTCTTGATTTGTATATTTTTTATATAGGATAAATAGTGAAGTGCCATCAGTTCCTGGCCAGTGACAGTACAACCTTTGAATATTGTATAGAGAAGTAGTTAACAAGTAAAACATAACTGGTTTTTTACTAAAAGTATGCTTGCTTTTTTAGGGGGAAAAATACCTACATGAAGTTTTGAAATTAAGCATCACATTTCTTTTGACACTGAAAATGCCAGTTAAAATCATATTTTTGATTTTAAACTTTTAATTCAAGAGCTGAAAGTCAGTGAAACATTTGACATCTAGTAGCTTTAATACCGAATCTATTTTTAATGGCCATTAAAAATTAATGTAATATTTACATAAAAAGAATACAGTTTAGTGAATTTTAGTAGAAGTAGATACTAACACTAACAGGGTGGAAGATAGTTTCCTTACTCTGAACAGTTTTCTTAATGCCCCGTTGTAGTCACTATCCTTTGCAGACCCCCAAGCCTGTGCAATCACATTTACCTTTTCTCTGATTTTTATAATCCTATAATATATGGTCTTTACTGTTTGACTTCTTTCAGATTTTTTTGAGATCGATTACGTGGGTTTTATATATAGTCTTTGTTTCTCTTTGTTGCTGAGTAGTTCCACTTAGCATGACAAGTTGTCTATCCATTCACTTTTAAAAAATGGACTTCATAACTTCATGATATTGACTATTATTTCTTATTTATGAGGTTTTTGTTTCATTTTTTTTTTTTTTGTAGCTGTATCAAACCCAGGGCCTTGCAGACACTAGGAAGTGAGCTTTTTGAAGGCTTATATTTATTTCTCTGGGATCTGTACCTAGAATTGGAATTGAAGGGTCGTATTATATATGTGTGTGTTTAACTTCATATTACTATATGTTTTATAAAATGTGACTGGGCTATTTTGTTTCCATCATCAGCATATGATTGCTATTCCACATTTTGCCAATATTTAATATCATCAGTTTTAACATTAGGAATTCTAGTAGGTGTGAAGTAGTGTCTCATTATGGTTTTAATTTTTTATTTCACTGATAAATATTTAGTTGATATATATTTTGAAGTACAGTGTTTGAATCTTTTGCCTGTTTTAAACAACTTCAGTTGAATTCATAATAATTTTTTATAGTTTCATAAACTCTTTGATTATTTTATTTAAATATTTTCTCCTAGGCTGTAGCTTCCCTTTTTAACTCTTTTAAAAAGCCAAAAAAAAAATTTTTTTTTATTTTTATTATTTTTTTTTGGTACCAGGGATCGAACTTGGGTCCTTGTGCTTGCAAGGCAGGTGGTGGAACCACTGAGCTAAATCCCTGGCCCCCAAAAATTTAGTCTTGAAGTTCATCAGGATTTTGTCTCTCAAAAGTTTTAAGAGGAAGTAGTTCAGAACACTTGCTTAGCATAGGCAAGACTTTAGATTCAATCCCTAAAAAAGTTGTATTTTTTTTTTTTTTTTATAATATTCTCTTCAAAAAAATCTTTGTCTAAGCTGGGTGGGGTGGCACATGCCTGTAATCCTAGCACTTAGGAGGCTGAGGAAAGAGGACTAACTCCTACTCCTCCTCCTCCTCCCTCCAGCCCCCTTGTGCTTGCAAGGCAGGTGGTGGAACCACTGAGCTAAATCCCCAGCCCTTCTGTTACATTTTGATCTGGTACATTTCCCATTAATTTCTCTTTATGATAGGAGGTAAGAGTTGAGGTTTCATGTGCTGTAAGAAAATCTAGTTGTTCTAGCACCATTTATTTGAAAGGACGTCTTTTCTTGCACTGAATTACCTTGGCCTCCCTTAAGGAATATAAATGTGAATGTTTCTGGACTCCTGTTCTATGCCCTTGATCTGTGTTTAGACAGTGTTTTGATTATTTTATCTTTATATTTAGAAATCCACTAACATCACTTTTCCAACTTTTTCAAACTTATTTTGCTCATTTAGGTCTTTGATCTCTGAATAAACTTTAAAATTAACAGTTAATTTTTCAAAACTTTTAGAATTTTGCGGGGGATTTAGCTCAGCGGTTTGGTGGCCTGTGC
>NW_022900920.1:1599996-1684482 GCF_012274545.1 Fukomys damarensis
AAAAAAAAAAAAAAAAAAAAAAAAAAAAAAAAACTTTTAGAATTTTGGCTGAAGCTATAGTCGGTTGGGAGAGAATTGCCACCATAACAGTACCCTTTCGGTTTATTATCTTGGTATATCTCACTTTTTTTCCTGTCCTCTTTAATTTCTCTCATTAGTGTTTTACAGTGTCATTTCCATTAAACCTGAAGAACTTTTGGTAGCATTTCTAGTACCTCAGAGAGAGAGACAGCTACTTAAGTCGTAGAGAAGACCATAGAGCAATGGTGGTGAACCTGTGGCACATGTATTATTAAGTTTTTTTTAAAGACAATATGTTAATGTATGAGCTGATTTTTTTTTTTTTTAATTAAAACCTCGGCGTTCAGGTTTAATTTCAGTGTTGTTACTTAATGATAAATAAGTGGGTTTGAGGTTTCAGTTTGGCACTTGGTCTCTAAAAGCTTCATTGTCATTGCCATACAGTAAATACTCTGGTATAATTTGAAGGTATCGCCTTCAAAATTGAGGTATTGCCAGTGTAATAGTATGAGCAAGTAGAGGCTTTAAGAAGTGATTGAGGCTCTTTTCTTGGTAGTGGCTTTTAGGCCCTTATGAAAGAGATTTCAGTCAGTGTTGGGTTTGTTTGCTTTCTTACTCTTCTGCTTTCTGCCATGTGAGGATGTAATAAAAAGGTCCTGACCTGACATCAAATGCCATTGCCTCGATCTTGGGCTTCCAGCCTCCAGAACTATAAAACAGAAGATTTTTGTTCTTTGTAAATTATCCATGCTGAGGTATTTTGTTACAGCAACATAAAATAGACCAAGACATTTTATTTCAAAATAATTTTTTGATATTTTATTGCCATTTCTTCCAAAAAACAGTAGTAAAGGGTAACATTAGGTATAAAAGGGCATATTATAAAAGCTTTTAATAAACAACTTTAATATTGGACAAGATGCTTCTGATCCACTTTTTTACTTTTTGTACTGGGGAATGAACTCAGGACCTTGTGCTTATGGGGCAGTTGGCAACACCATTGAGCTAAATCCCTGGCCCCTGATCCACTCATTGTTATATCTCATCCTTTGCTTGGGGTGATGATGTGTCCTCAGCTTTGAAAGATGGGTGGTCAGATCACAAAGCATCGGCGGCTTTCTGTAGGTCTTTTTTCCCTGTACCTCTCCCTACTACTTTCTACATTCCCTTAAAAGAAATTATTTTTCAAATGGATATTGGAAAATCAGCAGAAACTAGTAAGACTATCAGAAAGCATAGCAACTGAAGACAGATGGTTTACACTTTATCCTGAATGTTGTATATACAGAATTCCTCCCTGACACTCTCCCCTACCTTGTCTCCCCCTACCTCACCTTCCCTTCCCTCTCTTTTCCAAAAACATAAAATAGCAAGTACCTGGGAACTACATGAATAACTTACAGAATTTAAATTGACACACATTAAATTCTACTTAGATAAATATAAAGCAATTACACAAAGAAAAGACTGAGTATTTTAAGGCTGTTACTTGTATTTAAGGTACTTTCTAGGCATAATAATGCTGTTCTAATTATAAGTGTATTTTCTTGCCAGTGGTGGTTGTACATGTCTATAATCCAAGCTAGTCATGAAATGCTACCAGGGCATCACGTGGCTGACAGGTGCATTAACAAGACAGAGCTAAACTGGCCTTTAAATCTCAATGAGAACAGTAAGAATCTGGCATGTGAGCCATGTTACCCACTCTCATCCACCTCACTCAGCTCAGGTTGGGTAAAGGAAGCTCTATTCTGAACAGGAAGAGTTCACTGAACAGCAGTGAGCATCTTGCATTATGTGTCATGTTGGAGATGCTTTCTTCCAGGCATGTGAAATCAAAATGACTGAAGCATCCTTCCCCAACACAGCCTTTATTCAGAATTTAATTCTTCTCAAGGCAAAATGTGCTGAGAATTGTGGGACTGAATTGCTCCAGCTCCAACTCATTCATTGGGCAGAGATTGCATACCACGAGGGACAAGTCAATATGAACATGGGCTACTATCCTAACACCCTGCTCATAGAGCAACAGGTGTCATTCTTAGATTATGTGTGGCACCATTCCAGCCCACGGTTCCAGTGAGGTGGCTCAAAACTTCTTCCATGGGGAAGAGTAGGTCTTAAAAACAGTGTTTGACCCAGGCATGGTAGCGCAAGCCTATAATCGCAGCACTAGGAAGGCTGAGGCAGAAGGATTGCTTTACCTTGGAGGACAGCCTGAGCCACATAGTTCAGGGCCAGCCTAAACTACAAAATGAGACCCTGTCTCAAAAAACAAACACAAAATAAAAACATAGCATTTTACAGCTCTTCCCAACGGGGGCTGTTAGGAACAGAGCTTAGAAAGCTCATGCTTTGGCCAGTGTATCTAAAAGTGTACCTTGATTTAGTATAATTGTGTGTTTTGGTCTATTAATCTGTGTTTATGTTGATTAACTTGATAAAGACTTGCATATGTCTGGTAATGGCAAAAAAATGTGTTATATACATATACTAGCTGCCCACGATGAATGTAATCACTGTATTGCAAACATGTAGCGATAAAGTTGAAAATTTTAAAAAGTATAAATGAGTTACATTTTGTAAAAAAAAAAAATAAATGGGATGTAGATTCTACTGATGAGATGGAATTTTAAAAAGGTAGAAGAAAGCTCATGTTTAAGGGTGTTGAAGATATTTGTGATGAAAAAAAATAAGAGTCTGCAGTGGTCCCGCCACCCTCTTCACAAGCACAAGTTCCCGAGCTTGATCCCCAGAACCCCCCACCACAAAGAGTCTGGTATAGCTCCATGTAAAGAGCAGTAAACAAAATGACAGACCTCTAACCAGTAAAAGACAACTAAGAAGAACCTTTCTAGGGTCAGGTGGAGGAAGCCTCAAGCACTTGTTACAGCCTATTCCTACAGAAGCATTGCACTTTTATTGGCCCAGACTATGGAACAATTTGTGCCCCAGAGTGTGGCAAAAACAATAGATCAACAAATAGTGGAAACTTAAATACCTGGATAGTGTGATGCCATTATAGACAGGTCAGCGTGAAGTTTTAACTAGCATCAGAAAAAGAGAATGTCAGCTCTCCTAGATAGAGAGACTGCATAATCAGGGCACCTTTCAAGATGTAATATGAAAAGCTACACACTGCTTGGGAAATAGACTGACAAAAGAACTAGAAATAAAGAGGGACATTTCCTAATGATAAATGAGCCAGTCCACCGGGAAGACATAATTACCTATGCACCAAACAAGAGGCTCCTAAAAATACATAAAATTAACAGATGGAATTAAAGGAACTAGATAGTTAAATAGTAATACCAAGACATGTCAGTATCCTTCCAAAAAGAGGTAGATCATCAAAGATTTGGAAGACTTGAACAACATTGTGAATCAGCTACATCTTTGCAGATGTAATCAAGTTAAAATGAAGTCATTTTTAAATAAGGTGGGACTTAAATCCAAGACTGGCACCCCTGTAAGGATAGAGACACTTGGAAACACAGATTCACTGAAGGGAAAATACCATATAAAGCGGGGACAAAGATTGGAGTTTCGGCATTGCTGTCTTAAACCAAGGAGTGCCAAAAATTGTCAGCAACCATCAGAAGCTGCAAGAAGCATGGAAGAGCTTCTATAGCTTTTAGAATGGGAATGGCCTTGGTAACATCTGATTTTGGATTCTGAACTATAGAAGTCTGAGATCTCTGCTGTTTTAAGCTGTGATCACATGTTACAAGCAACTCAAGGAAATTAATACTACCTAGAATGAGTAAAGAGATTGAATTGATTAATTTTAAACTTCCATCAAAGACAAAACCAGATATCTTCACAGATGACTTCTACCAAATATTCAAAGAATACATACCAATTCTTCAAAAAATTTCCAAATTATGAGGAAAAACTTAGCCACGAAGCTATTATCATAAGAAAACTATAGATGAGGGCCCGGGATTTAGTTCAGTGGTGCTACCACCTGCCTTGCAAGCTCAAGGTCCCGAGTTTGATCTCCGGTACCATACAAAAAAAACAGGAAAAACTATATACACCAATATAACTTATGAATAGCAAAGCAGAAAAATTCTCAACACCAAATGTGGAAACATAAGTATTATTCACCATGACCTTTGTGGGATCTATCTCTGGATTGTGAGGTCAGGTTAGCTCCTCAAAATCAAATAATTTAATATGATGTATTAATAAACTACAGAAACCACATGATCATCTCAGTTGACACCCTCCAAAAAATCATGTGACGAGATCAGCTACCTGTTTGTTTTTGTTACCAGTGATCAAATTTGGGACCTTGAACTTGTGAGGCAGGCTGTGGCACCATTGAGCTAAATCCCTGGCCCCACCATTTCTTGATTAAAAAAAAAAGGTAACCAACAAACTAAGAATAGAAGGGAACTTCTTCAAGCTGAGCTACACAAAATAACATCAAATTAAAATTACATCAAATTAAACATAATATCAGATTTTTTAAAACTCTGTACAGCAAAGGACAGTCAACAGAGTGAAGAGAAAACCTACAGAATGGGGAAAAATTGTCAGTTTTTCCTCAGAGGAATAATATCTAGAATATGTAAAGATCTCAAAAAAGAATGAGACCACCCAAAATAAAAGACCCATTTAAAAAATGGGCAAGTGAAATGAATAGACATTTTTTAGAAGAAGCACAAATGGCCAATAAACATATGAAAAGAAATGTTGAACATCTCTGGTCACTAGAAAAATGCAAATTAAACCAACACTAAGATTTCATCTTACATCAGAAAGAGTGGCAGTCACCAAGAAATCAAATAATAAATTCTGTGGTGGTTGTGGTGAAAAAGAACTCTTGATGGGAATGTAAATTAATACAACCCTTAATGGAAATCAGTTTAAAGATTTCTAACAAAACCTAAAACTGGGGCTGGGCATTTAGCTCAGTGGTGCCCCGCCTGCCTCACAAGTGCAAGGTCCTGAGTTTGATCCCTGGTAACAAAAAAGAAAAAAACTAAAACTAGAAATTCCATTTGACCCAGATACTCCCCTCTAGGTATCTTCCTGAAAGGGTTAAAGACATTATATTATAGCAGTATATGCATACCATGTTTATAACAGCACGATTCATAATAGCTAAGTTGTGGAAGCATCCAATATGTCCATCAACAGATCAAAGGATAAAGAAAATGCATCTATTACTATTTGGCTATAAAGAAGAATAAATTTGAGAAATTTCTAGGAAAATGGATTCACCTGGATTACGTTAAATTAAATAAATCCAGCACAAGTTTAAATACTACATGATTTCTTTCATTTGAATAATGCAAAATACAAAATAAAGAGCAAAATAAAAAATTGATTAAAGGAATCAGTGACATCTTTTGCAAATGGAAGTGGTCCAAGAGACCCAGGGTCAGAAGAGCAGGGGAGGAGAAGGGAGCATAAAAAGGTTTAAGAAGCATCATGTATATGTATGAAATACAATGAGTGTAATCACTGTTGTTGCAAATATGAAATTTAAAAATGTGAAAATGAGGAAAAGGGATGAGATGGAGAGGAGTAAGAAGGAATAAAAAGAATCAAGATAATGTTGAGTACATGTATGTACTCACTAAGATAAATGTAAACTTTATGTACTGCAGAACATGCACTTTAAAAAAAATCATATTAATAGCAAACCGAGCTGGGTGTGCTGGCCCACGCCTGTAATCCCAGCACTCAGGAGGATCGCTGTGAGTTCAAGACCAGCCTGGGCCACATAGTCAGTTTCAGGTCAGTCTCAACTACATACTGAGACTTTGTCTCAAAAAAACAAAAAGGCAAACCGAACAGCTTCCTCCTAAGATCAGGAACAAGACAGGACTGTGTACTCACCACTTCTGTTTAACATTGTTTAGGAGATTCTAACCAAAGGCACTTAGGCAATAAAATGTCATCCAGATTGCAAAAAAAGAAAATAAAATTATCTCTGTTTATACATGGTCTACAAATACTATTAAAGTTAATAAATGAATTCAAAGTGTAGAATACACATAGCATTGTTATTCTAGAAACTAAGCAGTGGAAAATACATTATTAAGAAAGTTCCATTTATAGTAGCATCAAAAAGAAAATATTTAGAAATAAATAGAAGAAATGTAAGACTGGCAAACTATAAATTACAGAACATTGCTGACAGAAAGCAAATACATGAGACATCCCATGTTTGTGGATCAGAAAAATTTGATATTAAAATGACATTACCTCTGACTTGATAAACTGATTCAGTGCATTTTCCATCAGAATCCCAGCTGATGACTTTGCAGAGATTGACCAGCTGATCCTAAAACTTGTATTAAAAGTCAAGAGACTCTCTAGTAGCCAAACTAACTTTGTAAAAGAATAAATTGAATAATTCACTCCCAATTTAAAAACATAATACCAAACTACACTGATAAAAAGAAAATGGGGGTACTGGCATAAGAATAGATAAAAACTGAATTCCAGATTTAAAAGTTAAGAATTTTTGACAAGGATCCCGAAACAATCCTGTAGGGAAAATAATCTAACATACAAAAAGCACTAGAACTGATTACTTGGAAGACAAGTGAAGTTAGACGTTATATAGCATATGCAAAAATTGACATGGACCATGGACCTGAAAGTCATACAAGTATAAAACTCTTATAAGAAAACATAGGAATAAGTCTTTTTGACCTTGAGTTAGCCACATTTTTTAGATGTAACATCAAATATATATGATCAAAGAAAACAAACGAATTCATTAAAATTAAAAACTTGTACTATTAACAGTGCCATAAATTAAATAATGAGAAAGCTCACAGGATGGGAGAAGATATTTGAAAGCCATATACTTAATTGGGTACTTGTATCAGGGTATGTCAAGAATTCTTGCAACTCAGGCCTGGCATGGTGGTGCACACCTGTAATCCCAGCACTTGAGAGGTTGAGACAGGAGTATCACTGTGAGATTGAAGACAGTCTGGCCTGTGTAGGAAGACCCTGTCTTAAAAGAAATTACAACTTGGGCCAGAGATTTAGCTTAGTGGCTCCACTGCCTGCCTCACAAGCACAAGGACCCAAGTTCAATCCCCAGTGCCAAAAAGAAATTACAACTCAACAACAAATAACCCAGTTTTAAAATGGGGAAAGGATATGAACAGATACTTCTTCAAAGAATGTATTCACATGACCACTAAGCATCTGAAAAGAAGCTCAGCATCATCAGTCATCAGGAAAATACAAATCTGAACCATGAGATAACCACTTCTCATACACTAAGATGACTGTAATCAAAAATAATTTCATGAATAAGTGGAGAAATTAGAACCCTTATACAATGCTGTTGAGAATACAAAGTGGCACAGCTGCTTTAGAAAATGGTTACCACCTCAAAATGTTAAACATAGATAATGTGACCCAGAAGTTCTGTTCCCAAGTATATATCTGAGAAAAATGAAAATACATACCATAAAAAATTTGTACAAAAGTGTTACTCATAGCCATACTGTGGAAACAGCCCAAATGTTGAACAGATGAGTGGATAAATGTGGCATACTGGTATAAATGAATGTTCATATGCCACTAAAAGCAGGTAAGTACTGATGAGTGCTATAATACATAAATACTTTAAAAACAGGAAAAAAGCGTTACATTAAAACAGATGTGATTCTGTTGACGTGAATGTGCAAAATAGACACCTACAGAAAGTTAGTATAGTAGTATAGTGGCTGCCCATTGTTGGGTGCAGGTTGGAGTAGAGCGGTTGAGTATCAGTGGCTACAGTGTTTCTTTTGGGTGTAAGAAAATGATCTCAAATTAGATTCTGGTGACAGTGATTTACAAATGTGAATAAAAACCAATGAATTTTTTATCAGGTGGGTAAATTGTATGGTGGGTAAATCATATCTCAAGGCAAAGTGTCTAAAAGCAAAACAAGTATTTGTGACTATAATTGATACAAATCAACTTAGTGATCCATATATTTCAGAATCCAGATTGATATAATTGATGATTATTTGATTCAAGAAAGAACATGTGAATACCTGCTTAGCAAGTGCTCAGCTGGTTGCCTGGTTGTGTTGCTTCAGATTAGAAGGTAGCCCAAATACATTAAGTTTTAAGTAATGTATAGATAACGTTGTTCGGTGTTAGACTTGATCTGATTGTTGAATAAAGAAATTAAGTACAAGTATATTTTATGCCGCGTAATGTCTCACTTTAAAAACCAGTAAATAAGGGTCAGGGATTTAGTTCAGTGGCACCACGCCTGCTGCACAAGAACAAGGTCCTGAAGTTCCATCTCCAGTACTGGGGGAAAAAAAAAGCAGTTAACAATGAAATGGTACTAAAGTGTAGTATAATTAAGGGCTTTATTGGACCCTAATTGATGCCCGTTTTCTCACTCCTGTAAGTGTTAAATTTATATCAAAGTTACACTGTTTTATGATTCATTCTTTAAAAATTACTTTGTTTAGCCTGTTCTTTAGAGGCTATTGGCAAATAACATTTGTAATGGTTCTCATTGTTTAAAAGACATAAAATACTTTGAAAATCGCAACAAACTTCCTGCGTCTTATATAGAAGTATAAGTAGGTGTGCTTAAAGTTTTTGAAGAAATTACTTGTGGATTGTAACATGCTTTCACTTCCTATTTAATTTCCTTTTTACTGCGGCAAAGTATTTCCTATTTGCTTATCTAGAGAACATTTATGTTTTTCATGATGAATATAAATGCATGAATTTATACATTGCAGTGATTTGAAGTAAATTATATGAGGTGTACTTTGCTTTATGCACTTATTTTCTGTAATAGTCACTTGTTTACTTAATAGAGGAGTGAAAATAAGTGGAAGGTATTGTCCACTTAATAAAGTATATCTGCAGTCTGGGAGTAGATGCTTGCAGTCTTTTGGATAATTTTACTGTATCATTTTGGAACTTTTTAAGCAGAGAAACATATTGGTGCACATTTTATGTGTAAACATGTTCCAGTATATGAATATTACAACAAAAGATATTGAAAGGTTTATACTTAGAACATGCAACACATTCTATTTTTTAATGCCCTTTTTTTAGTGGGCTAGTTTTACCTGTTAATTTTACAGTCCATTAAAGGATTGAGAGTTACTGTTTGTAAAACGGTAACCTAGGAACAGAATTACATAATGGGATACACAGTATATTCTTTTTGGATTTTCCTTCATGGTAGTCCTTTCAAAATGTTTACGATTTGTGTCTAGAAAGAAATAGAACTTATACTAGAAGGACAAACATGATCCTCAGAAGTGATACTTGAGATTTAAAAAAATTTTTAATCCTTAAAACATTCTGTCTGAATTGATTTGTCTGTGAACAAGTATATTTGAATGCTCAAGGAAATATTTCCTCAAGTAGTTTAGTTTACCCGTTAATTCTGAACAGAACTCTTTTTGGTTTTTTGAGACGGGGTCTCACTATGTAGTTCAGACTGACCTGAACTCACTATGTAGCCTAGGCTGGTCTTGAATTCACAGTGATCCTCCTGCCTCAGCCTCCCGAGTGCTGGGATTACAGACATGCATGAACAGAACTCTTAATTGAAAAACATGGATAAAATCCACCTAAATTATAAGTTTATTTTCATTTTGCTTTTATACTTTGTGCAGATAAATTTTCTTGTTTAAAATTTAATTATATTAAACTCATGTTTTTATTGTCTTTAATTGTGCATCTGTGATTTTTATTTTGAAAGGGGAGAATTTTTTGTACAAATATTTCACCAAATATTTTTACAGGGACACTTAGTCCGCCTGGATGAACCAGCTTCGGGAGCTGGGCAAGAAGCTCTGCTTAAACAAGAGCAAGCAAAAATCATTCGATTCGAGAGGCAAGCAGAAGAGTTCCTCAATGCAGTCTTTTATAGAAAAGGTTGGTTTCAGTAAAGAATGACATTTAGCTTCTGCTAGTCTTGTATTTATCTCCTTAAATTGTCATTTTAAAAAGTGTTCTTAAAAATATTTTCTTTATTGATGATACTCTTTATATTTTTCTGCTGTATTCTTTTGATAATGTTAAATTTGGAATAGAGTTAAAGCAATTCCTGTCCCCTCACCTTTAACTTTGAAGATATGGTGAGTTTTAAATAGTTCAGGAAATTATTATGAAAGTGAAAATGTTAAGTTCTTAGGAATTCTGTGTTTTGTTTGAAGTTTTAAAAATATAAAGTGACTATTTAAATCAATGATAAATATAAAATTTCAGTAACTTCAACCTGATATTTTATTTGGAGAAAAGATATAGTTATATCTTAGTTACATTTGGAAGCATTTTCTTCTAGATATAGTCATATTTCACTAAAATTTTTTTAATTACTAAAATTAAGGTAAACTCATAATAAAACTTGTCACCATACATTTCAGGTGACATTTAATTAGCTCTACCTTTGGGGTTTTTCCATTTTATCTTTTAAACTTGTGTGCTCTTACTTCTGTTTTTGGTTTTGTTTTTTTTTGTTTTATTTATTTACTGGTACTGTTACTATTGCTGTTGCTGCTGCTGCTGTTATTGCATAGTAGGGATTGAACCCAGGGCCTTGCACATGTTAGACAAGCACTATACCACATAGTGACATCCCCAGGTGCCTCACTCCCGCTTTTCCCTCCTTTTTGCTGCAGGATCTTGTTAAGTTACTCAGGCTGGCCTTCAACTTGCAATCCTCCTTCAGCCACCACACCTGGCTACATTTCTTTTAAAAGGTAAAGAGGCCTCTCTAGTCACAGTGTTTTAGGACTTAGAAATTCTTCATGGAGACATTCAGTTCTTTCCTCTTTACGTAAGGCATAATTACTATTAACCATTAGTAAAGTTCCCTTCACTATCCATTCCAGTGAACAGTTTTTTACTTTTCAAAAAATTAATTCTCATTGGATTTGAATTCTTAAGTTAGACTTTTCTTTTACTTCCAAGATAGAAATTATTAATAAAATTCTTGTTTCCTACAAGCCCCCAGTAATCTTGAATGTTCTTAATCTGTAGCTGACTCATAGATCTCATTTTCTTTAATATGTCTTTGTATGTTCTAGTTACACATCAATTTTTCTGAGAATTGCCTTCTTTCTAAAGTTTGAAAGGTATATTTTCACTATACTCTTTAAAAGTCTGATTCCAATGAATTATTTTCATTCATATAACAGCTAGACTTCTGCTTCATGTGATGAGTATTCTCGAAAAACAGTATGAGGTGAAGTATCACACTAAATTAAGAAGTGCATAAATTATTGTTTTGGGGGGCACATTTCTGTTTGTTTCTTCTTCCATTATTCCTCTAGGCAAAATCTCATGTTTTAGTATGTCCTTACTTAACTATTTACTTAGTTCAGGCATAAGTCTCCCATCTGAGTCTCCCAGGTCACATTATCATTTAAAAGGCCCTGAATTCCAAAATTATGTTCAAAGTAGTCATTTCCTTAGTTTTATAAACATTTGATTGTTTTATTAAAATAATTCACATTTAAGGTGTAAGTGACTGACTAGTAGGTTCTATCAGTTGAAGTATCTTTATAGCTTTGAGAAATACATAGTTATCAATGTAGCATGTTATTATAAAACGCTCTGTTACTTGAAAAGTACTATTCTCCCTAATTTACAAAGTGTGATCGAACCATATAGTGAGTGTTTAAATTTTTTGAAGTATTACAGTAAAAGGCACTGCCATTAAACCCCTCAGAATACTCTCCCTTGCTTCAAACAACCACATTTATTCTATTGTTTTGTGGTTTTTTTTTGTTTTTGTTTTTGTTTTGGTCCTGGGGATCGATTTGGGTCCTTGTGCTTGCAAGGCAGGCAGCCAGGCAGCAGAACCACTGAGCTAAATCCCCAGCCCTATCTTCATTCTTGTTGCTTTCTGGAGCAATTCTGAAAGTCTTCTTTTGTGAATGTGTTCAGTTGCTCTCTTATGGCTACCTCAGTTTTCTCAGCTGATTCAGAACTTTTAACTTTAACTTTAGGGAAAAGCCAACGTCTCATGGTGCCAGATTCATGAATCAGGCAGGTAAGGACACACTAATTTTTTTTACAAGCCTGCTTTTCCAGCATACCTTATAAAAAGATAGCCACAGAAGAGGTTCTAAAACTGATTCAGAAAGTAGCAAGAATGATGGGATAAGTGTGTTCAAATCAAGGGGACCTAATGTCTTTTACTGCAATACATTTTTTAAAAAATTAAATACCATATATTCTGATCATATCAAGTACATGGAGAACCACTTCTCATCCTTCCCCCACACATACACACATATACCCCCTTTGATTTTTTTTTTTTTTTTTTTTAAATAGCTCAGGCTGGCCTCTGTCTCATGGCAGTCTTCCTGCCTTAGCTTTCCTTCTGAGTGCGGGCCATCTCACCCAGCCTGTTTTTTTGTTTCGGAGTTGTTAAATAAGGTCACTTATAAATAAACAGATTCCTACAGAGAAATTCTTAGTTCTCTTAGTCCCATCCCTTTATGATAGAGAAATATAGTAAATTAAAGTTCTCATTAAGCTTTATTATTTAGAAGTTAAAACTTTCAGACATGTAACCATGGAGGAGGAATTCTTACCTTGAAATTGGTCTCAAGGTAGATCTGGTTTTTTTTAAAGTGAGGTTTTATATTTATTAAAGATAGAAAAAGAAGTACGCTCTCGAGAGTGAGTGCAGGCCAACTAAAGTAGGAAAAGAAATACACTGTTGAGTGCAAAACAGGCTACTGAAAGAATTTACAGTGGCCACAAACAAGGTTAATGCTGCCATTTTTTGGATCCTCCATTCTGACATCAAATCTAGGCTCTCATGAAAAACCTGTTTGATTTCATGCTAAAAGTATTGAAGTTTCTGTGATTGAGTCCAAGTGCAGGGCTTAGACACATGTGTCCTATATATCTGTGCCTGATAGGTCATAACTACTTGCCTAGTTGGCTGACTGTGTCTGATCTCTTGCCTCAGTTTTCCCTGAGAGACAAAGATCCATAATTCTTTGTGGGTTGCTGAGGTTGTGGTGGTCTCTGTCTTCATATAACTACTTCCAGCTGAAAGGGCTATTGGCCCTACCTGCTGGGGATTGTGTTCTCTCCACTACCTTGTGATTTTTCCCAGCTGGGGTGAGAAGAAATGGTCATAAAACCATGAGAAAAGAGAGCCCAAATATAAAGAACTGTTGAGCTGCATGTTCATTGGGAGAAAACTTGGTTAATTTGTCTAGACTCATTGGCTGTAGTCTCATTCACCATCTGAAGCCTTAAATGAACATTTATTTCTACTAGTCGTGCAGCCCAAATATGAGAAGGAGCGGAATATTCCCTGGTGTATCTGAAATGGTAAACTCTGATGGATGTAGCTATTGGGGATTTCTGTGCGTTCTGTGGAGGAGAAAGTATGGCAAAGAAGGACATTAGATACAGAGACTGAAAGTTGTAGCCTTCCTTGCAAGTTTACAGACTCACTATGGATCTAAGTAAAAACAGTTATGATATAGGTGCCTATTTAAGTCGGTTTAAGAGTCATTAATGACTCTACTTAGCTTGCATTCAGAGCAGTACTGGAGTCTTGCTTCTTGAAGAGGAGCCTCCCAGGTCTTGTAGAGCTTCACAGGAGAGGGTGGTCTTTTTTCTTCATACAGCTCAGGTGGGCCTGGATTTATCCCCTGGCTCATGTTGCCAAAACTATGTTAACAGGGGTTGGGGGTGTCATGGGATCCTTCTAGAAGTTCTGAGATACTTGTCCTAAACAAAGAACTAGTGAAAACAAGCACAAAAGGTAGCAAGGTTTTACATTTATTAAAGATAGGAAAAAGAAGGCATGCTTGGCAGAGTGAGTGCAGGCCAATTAAAGATAGGAAAAGAAGTACATGTGGAAGAGTACAGAGCCTTAGGGCAGTTTTTTTCTGTTTTGTTTTGGTTTTTTGTTTGTTTGTTTGTTTCCTAGAAAGTCTTGCTATGTAGTTAAGGTTGTTCTTGAACTCATTATGGAGCCCAGACTGCCCTGAAACTCTCAGTGATCCTCTTGCCTCAGCTCCCTAGTGTGGCAATTACAGGCATGGACCACCACACCCACCAGTTTAAGGATAGATTTTTAAGAGATGGGAATCCTTTGAAATTTTTATCTGTTGATAGATTAGCATAATATTCTCAAAAAAGTGTGGGGGGGGCTATTTCCTTAGAATAGGAAAATTCCTTTTCTCTTGCCTTATATATAAATATTGTTTTTGATTGCTTTATTAATCCTTTTGGAAGTATTACCAAGATGGACATTTATATTCTTCAATTGAGTACTAAAAATGATCTAAGTCCAGGGAGATGACAGTAGTCTGAAGAGAATATTGTATGTTTGAGTAACCCATCTAAAATGATTGAAATTAGAAGAGTTTTTTGTTTTTTTGGTACCAGGGATTGAACTCAGGACCTTGTGTTAGCCCTTTGTATCCAAATAATTATATATATATGTGTGTGTATATGTGTGTGTGTGTGTGTGTGTGTGTGTGTATTGTGTGTGCGTGTGTAATTTATTTATTTAGGGGTTTTTTTTTGGAGACAGGGTCTCACTATGTAGAGACTGACCTGGAACTCACTATGTAGCTCAGGCTGGTCTCAAACTCACAGTGATCCTCCTGCCTCAGCCTCTGGAGTGTTGGGATTACAGGCGTGCCACCACCACGCCTTGCCTATATTGTGTATTTTAACTACTGGTGTGCAGAGCTTTTGGATAGCCAAGTAGATAACGTAGATGCAGTAGAAGTAGGCTTTAGTAATAGGGACTCTATAACAAATTCTAATTTACAAATAGTATTGTATACCATCTTAATCCAATTCTTAGCTTGTTTTGTCCCTAGTGTTAAAAAATTATATACTTACCTAAAAGTTAAATCTGTATTTTAAAATGTGCCAATGGCTGTGATATATTTTTCTGTAATTTTATTCTGATCTCATTTGTTGATTTTATTTGATTTAGTTGTACATGTTTCCCTGGGTAAGGATATGTTTATAGAATTTGTTTCTTAAGTACAACAATGCATTGAAGAAACTTTCAAAAGAGAAATTTAAATAGTAGAGATGTCATTCATAAAAACTGAGTATTTTTTCTCATTGTGTTACTCATTGGGCTGATAGAGCCAGATAATACTGTGGTCATTTAAAGGTAGCAGTTTATGGTCGTCATCCTAAAATCTTTCACTTACCACAAAGTTCTTTAATGGTATGTATTCATACTGAACACAGATATCTTATAAATTATTTCATTTTGCTCCCTGTTTAGACATTTTCCTCTTTTCGCTGGACCCCTTTTCTTATGAACTCAGTTCATTCCCTAGGGCTGGTCAGTTGCCTTCAAAGTCTCTCTTTTAGATCACTCTTCCAGGCAGATGTCAGTATCCTTAGACATTGGCCCAGGATTTCTCAGTTAACTTCACACAGAAAAGGTTGTTGTAATGGTCCTTCCAGAACTCTTTAAGGGTTAAATCTGTGTCTGAGACCATCTGGAAGCACAAGTGGCTGGCATTTGGATCGTAGTTCAAGTCTTTGGTCATAAGTTAAAACTTAAACTCTGGTTGTAACCCAAGTCATTCATATGTCAGGCCAATCGTAACTCGAGGGTCCACTGTATTACATAGTCTCCAGGGAGAAAGATACCACTGATACCTTAAAATTTTATACAGTATTTCATGTGGGGATTGCATGCTGTATAGGAGAAAAATGGATCTTAACTAGAAAGTTAAATAACTATTAACGAAAAAATTCATTGGATAGAAATATTTAAAAAGCAATATAGCTAAAATGTTTACTGAAACATTTGAAGAATTATTGTCTGGAACTTCTGAATCTCACCTAATTTTACCTTTGGATTCTCACTCTATATATATATAGACTCTTAATATGATTTCTTTAATAAAGACAAAATTTAGGATTATACATACTTCTTAATAGTACAGAAGCATTATTATTTATAGAGTAAACCTCATTAAACTTTACAGAATTAACATTATGTGTATCTTCTGGTATTTAATGTTGACTTTTTGGGGAGAAAGGATAAATTATTAAGAGTCCTGTGACATTTTGTTAATTGACTTATTACAGACATCTTAGGTTTTAGTAATAATAAAAACCAAATGTGTAACTTTATAAGTCAACCTCTTTAAGTTCCTCACCTCTAAAATACTGTGGATATTTGCCTTTTATAGCTAATCCTTTTTTTAAAAAAGGCCCATGTAAGCGAGGTTTTCTGATAACTTTATTAATAAAGGACAGAGTATGGTGCAGAGTCAAGGACATAGGTCCAGTATTAAAATAGAAGGAAGTATTTTATTTGAGTTTATTGATACCATCTACAAATTTGTAGAGGCTATTTACTCTTTAGATCATATTTTTTGGTCTTTTTAAAAGGACTATATTTGACTGTTTTGTTTATTACTGAAATAAATCGAATACATACTTCATACCAGGCAAGACAAGGCATACAAAAGTAAATAAATAATAGTCTGTGCCCTCAGGAAGCTTCATCTCTGGTAGGCCAATGAGGTAATTATAGAAATGTATGAATAGTGTATTTATACAAGGCACTTTTCTTTATCTTACCTCATTTGAATTTTAAGATCTCCTTCAGTTCTAAACATTTATGAGTTCATGTGGTCTTATTTTAAAATAAGCATTGAAAACTTAGGTGTTTATTTCATTACTTCATTGGCTGCCCAGTTAATAGGTAGCAGTGTATACTAAAACACTCATGGAGCTGGGTACAGTGGCGCATGTGTGCAATCCCACCTAGTGGGAAAGCTGAGGCAGGAAGGATCACAAGTTTTAAGCCCAGTCTCAAAATGAGAAGGGCTAGGGTGTGATGGGTGTGCTCCTGGGTTTGATCATTACTACAGCTTAAAAAAATAAAGCAAGTATGTGGTTTTTCTTCAGCTTTCGAGATTTGGCATTTAAACTCTAGCTCAAGTATTAAAAAATTGTGTTTCCCAGACAAGTAGTATCTAGCAGTTTGTTAGAAATGCCAGTCCTTGAGCCTCCTATAGAACTACTGAATTGGAAACTCTGGGTGTAGGACCCAGCAGTCTGTCTTTTCAAGGTCCCAAAATGATCCTGATGAACAATTGAAATGTGATGACCACTGTCCCAGCCTATCATGGATCTTTAAATTATTCTCTTTTTATGACCTTGTTATGCTGTGTATCTTTAATAGGCAGTAAATTAAGTAGTCACGATAACCCATTCTTCAAAAATTTAAGAGGAAAAATCTAGAGGAAACCTGATGTGACTGTAGGTGGTAAAAGGGGAGTACTTAATTCATAAGAGAAAGGCTTAGGGGTTTCTATATCAGGTAAGTAATTCTTGTCCATAGGCTACATACTATGTATCCCTTTATTTAATTTCATGATCATAGAGAGATGTTTAGAAATATTTTTATGAAAAATTTCAGAAATCTAGGGGGCTGGGATGTAGCTCAGCGGTTTGGTGGCCTGCCTTGCAAGCCCAAGGACCTGAGTTCGATCCCCGGTACCCTGCCTCCCCCAAATTGTTTTTTCAGAAATCTAGAGCTCAGAAGGTTAGAGGTTGAGAGTGTAAATCAAATGGGGATAATTTTAGGGTATTGCATTATAAAAATAATGAAATCTTATGTTTTCTTGAAAGATTTTTCTTTAAGTACATTGTCCCACTTTAAAAGTAAATAAATCTTTGTTTACAGACAGTCCCTGGGTCTCCAACCCCAATATTCCCCTAGTGGCCCGTGAGATCATGCAGCGAATGATCCAACAATTTGCTGCTGAATATACCTCAAAAAATAGCTCTACTCAGGACCCCAGCCAGCCCAATAGCACAAAGAACCAAAGCCTGCCGAAAGCATCTCCAGTCACCACCTCTCCCACGGCTGCAACTACTCAGAACCCTGTGCTCAGCAAACTTCTCATGGCTGACCAAGACTCACCTCTGGATCTTACTGTCAGAAAGTCTCAGTCAGAACCTAGTGAACAAGGTATGGTTTAATGTTATGGTTTCCTATATCCAATCAGAAAATTTTGATCTGCAGAGGAAAAAATATTGGCAAGTAGGATATCAATAGCAATAATAGGATTGAAAACTAAGATGACTCTAGTCAGGTGTGGTCAGTGCACACCAATCCTCACAGCTACTCAGGAGGATCACATGCTCCCAGGAGTTTGAGGCCAGCCTTAGCAACACAGCAAGACCATGTTTCTTGAAAAGAAAAGAAAAGAAAAAAAAAAACTAATGGAATTCTTGAGTTATTTCTGTCTATATAGTGGTGGAAAAGCACTGATGAAGTCATTAAACCTTACTCATCAGTAGTTAATAGCCATGACTGATGTGTTTCACCCAAGGAAATCAGGTAGTTGGTTGTTAATAATCTTTTAAGTTCAATATTTTTATGAGCATTTTGCACTTTGTAAAATATATCAATTTTTTAAAAACACTTATGAAAAATTAAGTTTGTCTTTATCCTTGGTGTTCTAAAATTGGTACCTACCCAAGAAATATGCTTTTACTTAAGTTGAAGTTATACTTGGAAATGAGATAAAAAGGAAAAGCATATTTTGTATGTTTTATTTGCAGTTAAAAAAAAAAGCTATCAGGGTAAGAAAAGAAAGTAGAAGCCAGGCATGATAGCACACACCTATAATCCCAGCACCTAGGAGGCTGAGGAAGGAGGATTGCCATGAGTTTGAAGGCAGCCTGGACTACATAGTGAGTTCAAGACCAAAAAAAAAAAAAGAACATATTATAGCTGATTAAATGTATTCAGGGTTTTATAAGTACTGAAACATATACACATGTATTGTTTTATGAACTAACCTTGAGTATTTTCAATTTGGAATTTGTTAGTGAGAATCCAAATTAGTGAAAATTTTGAGGTTATCAGTTCCTTTTAACAAAAGTTTTTTGAGTCTCTGAAATTTTAAGTAAATTAATATTCCTATTGCTTTGTGATCTCCTTTGACTTTTTTCACAAAAATCAAGTATTTCATTCTACCCACTACAAATAATTATAATTTGGTGATATCTGCAGCAGTGAGATTTTATTGTCATACAAATAAAGATTATGAAATAAATGAATTTCTTGGTGTTAAATATATTTTTATTTTGAAAAGCAAATTAACTCTTTGGTTTTTTTGTTTGTTTGTTTTGTTTTGTTTTGTTCTTGGTACCGGGGATTGAAATTGGGTCCTTGTGCTTGCCAGGCAGGCAGTGGCACCACTGAGCTAAATCCCTGGCCCAAGAAAATGTAGCTCTTAAGAACCTCTTTGAAAGGACTTTTTCTTACAAGTAATGTATAAATGTTTTACATTTAATGAACTGGCTTTAGTTTCTTATTAAAGAATATACAGTATTCTTAGAGTAATCCCATGTCAGCCCCGCAGTCCCTGTTTGGGTATGGTGAACAGCTAACACAGTACCTATGTTCCAAGAGATTTCCCAGTAGTAGTTCTCCCAGTTCCCTGATCACACTGATCTTGGTACTTTAGGTTACCATATTTGTAGAGTATGCTTTTATAGAGTTTTATTGAGGATTGTTTTCCTTGGCACAGATTGGTAATTTTCATTAAAAATCCCTATGTTCTACAAGGGCAAAGGCCCAAGTTTGATCCCCTGTATCAAAAAAAACCAAAACAAAACAAAAAAAACCCCCAACATCTTTGTTCTAAATATTGCACTAAGCTGAGTGTGTGGTGGTACACTCCTACAATCCCAGCACTCAGGCGGCTGAGGCAGGAGGATCACTGCAGAGTTTGAACCCAGCCAGTTTGAGTTTAGGAATAATTTAAGAACTACATTAGGTGTGGTGTTTTTTTTTGTTTCTTGTGGGGTTGTTTTTTTTGTTTTGTTTTTTGAGCCATATGACAGCATTATAACCTATAGACTTCAAATGAAACAAAAACAGTTAAAATAGTTCCTTAGTGAATTTTAGGAGTTTTTACCTTGTCCCAATATTTTAGTAATAGAATTAAATGTTTCCTATTTGATAAGGTAAATTGCCTTTTTGATTTAAAAGTTTGTAGATAATACTGTTTTTAATTGGAATAGTGCATTTGCTCTTCAGATGTCTAATTAGGCTAGATGTCTAGTAGAACGCTTGATTATAGAAGATTACATTTGTTTGTTGAAGTATTTAATAACTCTAAAAGGCAAAACTTTTCTATATGAGAGTGAACTTTTTTAAATTTATAAATTCCTTGCATTTGTATTTCTAACAGCCTGAAATTGAGTTACATTGTTCCCAGGCACAAGTAGTTAAAGTAGGTTCTTTCCTGGGTTGATAAATTAACATAACTAGATAGCAAGACCTTTCTGCTGGCCATCTGAAAATCAGAGGCATTGCATTTATCTTGGTTTGTTAATTTTGGACACAGTTTTAAAAAGTTGTCCAGACCCAATGTGCATGATGGTACATGCCTGTAATCCCTGAACCCCAGGAGAAGTGCTGGGATTCTCCTAAAACATGAGAATGTCAGATTCAGGCCCAGCCTAGGCAGCCTAGTGACTTACTGAGATCCTGTCTCAAAATAGAGAAAGAACCAGAGATGTAGCTTCATTGAGGCTGAGAAAGGATTGCACGTTTGTGCCTGACTTGGGAATTAAGTGATGTATCGAAAGCCTATCTCAAGAGTGGATTCAGGCTACAGCTCAGTGCCAAGGCCCTGTGCTCAGTTCCAAGTATCCCCCCCACCGCTCAAAAATGTCTCCAGACAATGAGATTTCTTTCTAGATATGTTTATAAGGGGGAAAATGTCTTTGAGGGGCAAGAAAGTCTTCTAATTTTATATGTTAGTAATATGAATTTGTGATTTAGTGTAACTTGTAGGTTACACTTTCAAGCTCTTACCTGTATAAAGACTATTTCATTCTTTCCTTTAATGTTGCTTATCAGTTTTGATACCTTCTTAAATTAAAAAAAGGCCTTTGTAAATGCCAGCATTTGAATTTTAAATATCTAAATTTTTTTAAAAGATCAAATCCATGTAACACTTTTTTGCAGCTATAGCCAAGGAATAATTTAGATGCACACAAATTTATAAACCATTAACAACTGATTTCATCTTATGGACTATTCCTATTTACTATATGTATGTAATTTAACCATGTAAACATTTAAACATTTTTTTCTTAAATTTTTCTATATTCAAATTTAGGTACTTTTGGGTTTCAGGTAGATTTAAGTCTTGAGGAATTTGGTTTATAGTTTGTATAAACTATTGTGGAACTTTAAAAACTCATATTTGAAGCTGGGGGTGGTGGCTCTGGCCTCAGCACTCGGGAGGCTGAGACGCGAAGATCACTGTGAGTTCGAGACCAGCCTGGGCTACATAGTGAGTTCAGGTTAGTCTCAACTACATAGTGAGACCGTGTGTCAAAAAACAAAAACAGTAACAACAACAACAAAAAACTGATGTTTGAATCAAAGTAAATTAGAAAATGAAATCTGATAAATTCTAGAGCAGAATCTCAGTGTAAACTTCAGTTTCCAATATCTCTCTTGCTTTATCTTAGCAAATTCTAAAACATCCCTTACTTTTTGTTTTGCTCTGTTAATAAAATATTTAATCCTTGGAGAAATTGGATGTACTATGTTTTGCTAAGTTTATGTTGCTTCAGGAAGAAAACACCCTGATTTTGTATTGAACTTAATAATAAATATATGATGGGAGTATTAGCTTAGTTCAGTAGGCTACAGCATTTTCGTTTTTAGCCTGTTGAGTTCATATTTGTTCCAGTTTTTAATATCATCAGATTTTTCTTTGTTTCTCTTCAGACGGTGTACTTGATCTTTCCACTAAGAAAAGTCCATGTGCTGGCAGCACTTCCCTGAGCCATTCTCCAGGCTGCTCGAGTACTCAAGGGAACGGGTAAGGGAAAGTATCTGTAGCCTTCCACAATTTCATTCAGATAATTCATCAGATTGATGCCAGTCTCCCCTGCTGTACATTTTTAAAACCAACTCTTTGGAGTAACAGTCTTGTAGGCAGGCCTTTTGTAAAATAACTTCTAGTCCATCCGTCAGCTAAAAATACATCAGTGAAAGCTAGAATTGGCTAGAATAGACCAATTTTGCTAGTTTAATATAAATCATGAGTGTGGTAAGAATATGTCTTTGGGCTTTTTGTTGTTGAGTGTTTTGGATTGTGAAACTAAAGCTAAATGAGTCTGAAGTTTAGATGTAAAGGCAATAGTATGATGTGTGCTGAAGTTGTGTACTGAAAATTGAACTCTATTTTACTTGGTAGGGTTTGTGTTTGTGTTTATTTTTGTTTTGACTTGGTTGTGGCTGTTATTTTGAACTGCAGTTTTAACTCTGGCAGTTCACAAAAATACAATTGTGTGTTTGTTTGTTTGTTTTAATGTAAAATTGGTTATAGATGTCGCCAAGATACCTTATGCTGGTAAGATATGATTGCATACTCAGTCTGATAACTTAGAAAATTAAAGTGAATTCTCTCACCACCTAATTTTATAATTTAAGAATTGTCTTCATTCTCCCTATGAGTATTTAGTAACCATTTAGAAAAGTCAAGAATTAATGATGTTTAGGCATGTATTTAGACAATGAAGGTATTAGAATACTGTTCTAACCAAAGACCAATTTTATGTAGATAATGAAAATAACTGGTAAGTTTAAATTAATATTTAATTTAGAATATGAAATGGGGAAGTTATTTAGATATTAAAGGAACAAGTGGACACTAAATGGATTAACCTTTTCCAGCTTACTCTTAAGTTGCCATTCCCTTACTGGCTTCTAAAACGCCCCTTTTATTTTCTCTTAAAATTGCATCATTTTCCTTTTCATCACCTTTTCTGTTTAAAAGTATTAATTTGATCCATTTTGTACAGTTTACTAGGTTTTGTTTTTAACCCTTCTTCTCATTGTGGTTTATATTAGATACAAGTTGCCCTGGTCCCAAGAAACACTTGAGTTGGGTAATGAAGGATGCATATAGTAGAAGCCCAAGTATAGTTTACATAAATGAATCCCTTGCTTAAGATTCACCTTAATTTTGGCTAGCAGGCCCTTGTATTACATGCTTGAAGTTGCTGTGTAATTCTTCTGACTGGGAAGTGGTGTTTTCTATTTGTACCAGCAGTACTGTGACCATCTTTCAGTTGAATATTCAGTGTTATCCTTATTGTATTAATAATGACAATAATCCCTGTAGAGTTTTGGAGAACATAGCTGGTTTGACATTGTTTCTGCAAAGATCTACTTGGAGGCCTCATTAATGTACCATTCCCCTTGTGTATTGCACTGCCAGTTGCCAGTCCTAAGATTGATAACTTTTCTCTATTATGAAAATGAATTCATTTTATGTAAGTAGCGTTTTTGAAATAGTATTTCAAAGCTTTCCACATGAAATTTCAAAATAGACATTAAGTATTTTGAGAAGTTTTTCTTAGAGAGAAAACTGCCACAAAATTGTTTATCTCTAACAATACTTTAGTAGAACATAAGGAACAAAATTTTGGTGAAAATAAAAGAGTAATTTTATGCTTGAGCCACTCAAATCACAAATGGAAAATCATGATACTCATAGTGTTTTAAAAGAAAGGAGTGTGGTAAGTTACAATGCCGTGGATCTTTTGATTTCTTACGGTTTGGTGTTTTTTCTCCCATTGGGGCTGGATGCCATAGATGGATTTTTTTTCCAAAATAAAGTAAATGTTATCTGGAATTGTTTGATTTTTATGGTGAACATCAACTTGTTTCTGGGATAAACAGACATTATCAGTGGATTCCAACAGTATAAGTGATCCAGTTTTATAGCTAGTTGTCATAAATGTTGAATTAAAATAATTGCATTAAAATAGTTTGGCTTACTCTTTTATTATTGTACTTGTTTAGTGGTAACGTCACATTGGTAATACAATTCTGTATAGATCTTTGGAGACGGATGATTACTTTGTAATTAATAATTAAGGTACTATTTTCAGACAGTTGCGCGAAACTTTTTCTCCGAAAATTTGTGAACCCAACCAGAGACCAGCCAACAGATTTAATTTTTCTTTGTCCAAATGCTCCTGTTTTTTTTTCTTTTTCTTTTTTGTGAACAAGTTTTAAAACTAACTGCTGAGATCATTTTTTTTTTAATTTTTAGAGAAAAATAAATAAATAACACAAAGTGATGTTACCCAAGCAAGGCCTTCTAATAAAGGAGTGGTCCCCTCACCCATCCCTCCCTACCTGTGCAAGTCCTGCTCACATCAGTTTCCTTCCATTCAATTAGGCGACCTGGGAGACCCAGCCAGTACCGCCCAGACGGACTTCGGAGTGGTGATGGGGTACCTCCAAGAAGCTTACAGGATGGAACCAGGGAAGGTTTTGGACACTCTACATCACTCAAAGTTCCACTGGCTCGATCCCTGCAAATTAGTGAAGAACTACTGAGCAGAAACCAGTTGTCCTCAGCTACCAGCCTGGGGCCATCTGGATTACAGAATCATGGACAACACTTAATATTATCCAGGGAAGCCTCTTGGGCAAAGCCACATTATGAATTCAACCTCAGTCGTATGAAGTTCAGGGGAAATGGTGCACTCAGCAACATCAGTGACCTTCCTTTTCTTGCAGAAAACTCTGCCTTTTCAAAAATGGCACTTCAAGCAAAACAAGATGGAAAAAAGGATGTGAGCCATTCATCTCCTGTAGATTTAAAAATACCACAAGTTCGAGGAATGGATCTTTCTTGGGAGTCTCGCACTGGTGATCAGTACAGCTATAGCTCTTTGGTAATGGGTTCACAAACGGAGAGCGCGCTTAGTAAAAAATTAAGGGCTATTCTTCCAAAACAAAATAGAAAAAGCATGTTAGATGCTGGACCTGATTCTTGGGGCTCAGATGCTGAGCAGTCTACCTCTGGACAGCCATATCCCACCTCGGATCAAGAAGGAGACCCTGGCTCCAAGCAGCCTCGGAAGAAAAGAGGGCGTTACAGACAGTACAACAGTGAGATACTGGAGGAAGCAATCTCAGTGGTTATGAGTGGAAAAATGAGTGTTTCCAAAGCTCAGAGTATTTATGGGATTCCTCACAGTACACTGGAGTACAAAGTAAAGGAGAGGCTGGGCACTTTGAAAAACCCTCCAAAGAAAAAGATGAAATTAATGAGGTCGGAGGGGCCAGATGTTTCTGTAAAGATTGAATTAGATCCCCAGGGAGAGGCAGCACAAAGTGCAAATGAATCAAAAAACGAGTAGGAATACTGTAGAGTGCCAATTACTGTACAAACTGGGTGAGCACTACTGCATCATTGTTCGGCTGTCATTGCTTGTACCTAACTTCATTACTGTGACACTTGTTTCTTTGCAGATTTTGCATTGACTTGTGTGTGCAGAGGTGAAAGGTACATTCTGAATGTTGCATATTTTTAAATTTCCATGTGCAGTATGGCTCGGAATATTGTTTGGCCTTTTGCATGTTTCTCTACAAAAGAGAATTGACTTACCTCACAGAACAGATTCATGGAAGTGGACTCCTTGCTTGTAGAGCCTGCATGCTTTCTCCCCCACCCACTTAAGTTATGTTTGCCTTTACTTAAAAAAAAAAAAAAAAGGAGAAGTCCCCCTTTTAAAAAAATCACCTCTGTCATACTAGGAGCTTTATTACAAATTGGAAAGCCATCTTTAAAAATTATTCACATTTTTTTCTTCTACATTTCAATTAATTGAAGGATTTAAAAAATTAAGAACAATGAACCTTTGAATTTCAAATTTTTTGTCATTCAATGATAAATACTTATTTGGGTCATTTATAATTATGCCTTATAATTTTATTCTCACTATTAAGTTTACTTAATGAATTAGCATTTTACATAGTGCTCACCCAGAGGGGAAGGAGGTAGGAGATGTGCACACACTACCTTCAGAAATGCTTCGGTTAATTACTTTGAACACTACCTTCGCTGTAATTTTGTTTAAGATTTTCTAAGGATAGAATTTGGTCTCACCAACAAGTGAGGATATAGCCTTATCTCATGGAGGACGAGCTCCCTTCTTACTCAGGAGCAGTCAGGGTACAGTACATAAAACAGTGGAGGACACCTCATTTTAATGAACTAGTTTTCTTTGTATTTTCCAGTCCTTTACAAAATTGACTATATATTCTTACAGTTGAATATTATTAACAGCAACTAGTTTCAGTTACTTAAGATTTGTTTGGGGAGTGGGAAAAATAAGGAAAGAAATGCTTGTAAAGAATTATGATGTTGCAAAAATGATTCTTAGGTTTTACATCCTCAGTAGTCTGCCGGTTATCCACATTGAAGAACGATATAAGTTTGTAGTAAAGAGAAAAAAATACAGTCCCAAGGCGACCTAATATGATTTAGGTTGCTTATCAATTCTAAAAATAGTTTAATCAGGAGTTAAGCTCATTGGAATTTTTTTTTTTTAATCTAAATGTTAGTTCAAGGATGGGAGAACTGGTTTTTGGTTTTTAGTTTTGTTGATCTGAATTTTTGTTTTCTGGGCATCCTACATAATACTCCCTTAACTTTTTCTGATAGCTGTTATTCGTGGTTGATTAGCACACATTTCAGGACTTCTGAGATCGTGCTTGTATAAGCACTCCTTGAAGAACATCTAGGTTTTTTTTGAGATGGGCTTGAAAATTACAGTGCTTAAGTTTCAACAGTTTGTTTTCCATAGTTTTTGTATGAGTTACTGATAAAGCCCATGAATTTTTTTTTTATAGTAATCAAATTATTTGTACAGAGCAAAATGCACACCATATCCACCCTGTACTCTTAATCGGCTGAGAAAAGTGGTCAGGCCTTTCTAAATATTTCTGAACCAAAATGGAGTTTTGTATAAAATTAAACATGGAGTGTTGATTAGACTAAAGTTAGTGATTTCAGGTGGTTGCTAACAGTTTAAGGAGAGGAGTAGGTCCAGATATTCCCAAAGCATAAATTCTTACCTGAAACTTGGAAGCAGTTAATTAAATTAGGTTAAGGACAGTTTTTCCTCAGCAATCTATGTGTCAAAGGTTAGGCACACCATTGCTGTTGTTAAAATACAAGCACTCCTTATTCTTGATAATTAACTGGGCATGGGTTCCTCTCTTGATTTGGTTATTTTGTGTAGCAGTTTAATCAGTGGGCAACTGAACCCATTTCCTCCTGGCTTTCTAGTCCCAACAGAAAAAAAACAGTTCGGATTAGTAAGAAGTGTATGACTCTGCAATATTTTCTAGCCTAGCTGGAAGTTGCAATAAAAATACATTAAGAAATATATGGTTTTCATCTGCAGTTGAAGGAAGTTGTAGAAAGTTTGCTGTAAGCAAAGGGTGAAGCTTATAAAGGAATGCTTCCTTCACTCTACACTCAGTTTGTCAGCACACAATTAATTGTAGCTGTGGTGCCTTTTTGCACAATGTTTGGGTTATTCTGTAGCCCAGATTACTGCAGAAAGGTCCTTTGAGAAATTAATTTGTGCTTGTTTTTATTCCCTCTCAGAAAGACATCAATAAGGCCCATTTTAAAATCTGGCCCTAAAAGTTGAAATTTTGTAAAGTTCTACTGTTCAGAGAGGTTTAATCCTATGTGGTAGTCTATATAAGTGATGTATGAGTTGAGTTATGTAAATTTTGTCATTGTAGTGTACATGGAGTGATCATTTTACTAACATAAATATTTTCTATGTGTGTTTCAGTGGATGACAATCGAGCAGCAGAAGAATGGTGTGCCTACCCTTTAATGCTGCAGTTTAAATAAGAGAACTTGTATTGTGTCATTTCAGATTGTAGGCTGAGAGTTGTAAATAGTGAAAATTTGAGTACTTCTATTATTTGTTTTGGTTAGAAAGTGAATTTTAAAAACAAACCAAACTCTAAACTTTCTCAGATTAAAAGTCCTGAGACCTGAAGATTGTAATATTCATGTCTGTGAAGCTTTTAAACATTACACTTGAGATCAGTCATGACTTGATATTCAGGTAAATTTTCTTTTTCAAGAAGCTTTTGAATAAGCATATTTTCTCCAAAGTCTTTCTGTCTCTGTTTGTGGGGTTTTGTTTTGTTTTTAGTGTAGATTATTTTAAAGCACTAATTGCATTACATTGGTAACTGCAATATAAAATAGCCATTATTGTTTTGTGAAGCATGGTTGAAATTAGATAGTGGTCCCTTTTAAATTTCATGAGCCTCTCAAAAACCCTTTAAAAAAAACAAAAAACAAAAAAGCTGCTGAATATTTGAAAAGATATATATTTTACCTTATTGTAGGTTTTGTAAAGTTAGTTTGTAATATTCAGGTGCACTTTTAATGTTAAATTTTGTGTTCAGACTTCCATTGTACCACGTATTTCTTGGAGGTGGCTCATCACATGGCTGGCTGTCAGTCTTTGTGTTGCAGTGATCCCTTGATATTTGATTTCTTTCTTGATTTGCCACTATGCTGTATTGGCACTTTCAGTGTGGATATTATAGTTTGGGGACATCCTCTCAAATGTGTAATAGAGATCGGTCTCTTCACATGCTTAATTTCTGCTAGTCAGAGTTCTGCATGTCCCAAAAACAGTTGATCATTTTTATGATATGCGAAAGTGTAGTTCATGACTGTCTTTGTCACAACAGCCTTTTTCCTACTATATTCCCACACATGGATGATGGCATTGCTCAAATTATATAACATTATTTGAAATAATGATAATGAATAATGTATTTAAAATCCTGCATTTTTAATGAGAGAACATTAATGTTACAGAGTAGATAACCTATGGTGGCACTATTAAAAACTAATTCTATTGGAATATCTAGTTGCTACTTTTATCATTTCTGAAACAGGATAGTTATCAAGCTTGACAGAAATGTGTTTAACTTTGCTCAGTAGGCTTACAAGTGACTCTGAATTATTTTTGTGATGAACTATCCACTTTTTTCTGTTCCCCAAATACCATAAAGGACAAGTTCTCTCTTTCAGGAAAAATAATTTATATTTGTGTATAATACTTTTAACATTAAGTTTGTTGTTATTCTGGAGTTTAGAAGTCGCTTGATAAACCTTTGCAGCAGATCATGAATATGAGTAAGGCTTTGTGTGATAGTAGGGTCCTTATGTGAAGTTAATTATGTTCAGTTCTGGTGAGCAAGCTCAATCAAGTGTGAAGTGTGTATTAGCTTTATTTGGTACATTTTTCCTTTACAATATTGAAGTGCTTTAGAACTCTGGCTATCTTATATAAATCATTACCTCAACCAATTGGCATTTCTATTCCCAACATTTTACCTTAGCTACAATATGACGTAGTTAAACAACAAAAGGCACAATGAGATGTTTAGTTCCCAATTTTCTGGAGAGAACTCTAAATTAGACTAAAAATGACTACCTGTTAAGGCCCATATCATAGCTACCTTCTGTCATAAGGCAGTACATAGCAACCTTTAAGCTACTAGTGAGCTGTGTTTTTTTCCCCTACCCTAAGCACATAGTGCCAGGCCTGGTTTAAGCCTTTATGATTCTCTTACATTTAATTGACCCATAATAATTAAGTTTGAATTTATTTGGTTATTTTCATAAATAGATGGATGAGTCAGCTCAGTGTCAAAACCTGAAATTAAATTGACTCATTACAGAGTATATATATGACAGGTTCATATCATTTGCTTCGCAACTATTATCTTTGTAGATCTGATTTTAAAACCACAAATTTTTTACTTTCTAATTCTTTCAACAAATGTTATGGGTTGTTTTCATATGAAGTACTTTTTTCTATATAGTCAGGTTGCTGTCATTGGTGATAGAATATGGCAATAGATTGAAATGCCCTACTTAATGTTTTGTAGTATATATTGAAAGTTACAGGTTAAATTTTGACTTTCATGAAGATATCAATTATTATTTTCCTTGATACCTTTTCATTAGAATTAGATCTTCATTAATACTTTAGTCAGGCCAGTATTATTACAGACTTGATGACTTTAACCAGACAGTCTATTTGCAAAACTAAGCTACGTAAGAGAATTTTTAAAAATCCAGTTGCTTTCTAAATGTACGCAAAAGAAAAAATGTACAACTGTGGTACAAGGAATACAAACCTCCAGACTCTTAATTTTTAGATTATTTTGGATTAACTCTGTCCTTGAGACTTAAATAGGATTTGTGCACATGCTGACTGAAAGAAAAATAGAGGAATTATTTGCATATCTTTTATTCCAAATAGTCTCACAGTTATGTTTTAAAGCAGCAGACATTAGCCCTCTACTATAACCCTATAGCTGTGTTATGAGGAGGTTAGGGGAGAGGGGTGGGACGTAGGATGAATGGGCAAGTACATAGACTTCAGAGAAAAGGTTACAGATTCTGCCCTATTACAGTAAAAGTGAGTGACAGGACAGACATTGTAGTAAACTTGGGCCATCTTCATTTGCTAAAATGTCTTTTACATTGTTTGAAAATAAGACTAATTAATATTGATTTGATCAATAGTAAAACATGAGCTAATTCTGCAACTGTTTGAGGGGTAATTTTAAGGTTTTCAGTTCATTTTTAGCTATATCCATAAAAACTGAAAAGCAAGCACTTTTAGTTATAGATTTATTGGATGTAGGAAATATTTTAAGCATAATATTTAATCTTTATTGTTTGAATGTGGAAATGAACTCTACTTCATCTTGAACTGTCATTGAACAGGTTCAAGATGATTTTTTTCAACACTGGAAATGACCCTACACACATACCAAAAAACAGAAAAAAAAGAAAAAAATCTAAAACAGTAAGACATATTTAAAGATCCATACCTCTTAAACTTTTTTAGATTTGTTTGAGGAAAAAAACTTATGAAACTATGTCCAGTATTAGTGCAGTCTTGGGTTCCTTGTTCTGCATAATTGCACCCTTTCTCAGGTATGTCCTGAAAACATAAATTTTAAAATGATCTCTTTGGAGATTAGATTCTCAGTGGATAGTGTGTAAGGGGACTGGGGGTGGGAGGGGCAAGGGGTAGTTGGACACAGGACACTGACACAGTAGAGCAGGGATTTTTAACAGTCAATAGCCAAATAGAATTTCAATCTAGAATATTTTTACCCCCTCAGAATGAGTGAAACAACTCCTATTATTTGGTAAATACCAGGTGCTATACTCCTGAAAGTCTTTCATCCAGGTGACCCTTTTCTGCTTGGTAAACTTTACTGTCACTAGGAAAGCACTTGTCCAAAATGTTTAAATACTAGAAAAGGGATAATTCAGCACTTTTTCTGTTACAACACTAAAGTCTTAATTTATCTTCAGAGTCTTAGGTACTGTAAGTTTTAGGATGATTGTTTTAAAATATGAAACATACTACATACTATGGGATCAGATCACATTTATATAAATAATTCTTATTTTAACAAAAGACAGTAACATTTTGTACCTTTCTAGCAATTCTAAGTGTTTGCCTCATTTTCCCCATTTCGTTAAGCATTTTGGGCTTAAGAATTTGGAATTTGAGAAAAAGCAAGGGGAAAATTCCCCAAAATGAAAAATTATTATCAGGCCATTGTAGGAAAATAAATCATTATGAAAATGGGTAGGGATTCTCTCCCCCTTTGAGTCTTCAGGGAATGAGCAGTATTTAGAATCTTTGGCTGAAATTCAAGCCTTTTTACTGTGTAAATTTTTCATACTAATTCACTGACATGCTTTTTACATCAGAGGACTGAAATGGATCGTAATGTTTTTAAGTTGTGGAAGGGTATATTTCTAAAATGAAGGGGGGATAATTAACTAGGTTAGTATTACCAGCATTAGTAAGTTTAAGGAATTTTAGTATGTAATAGCAAAGTGTTTGATTAAAAGTCTAATCCTATATTGCTAGTCGAAATTAGTTACATTCTGATCTAGGAAAACTAATAGTCATTGGATATTGATATGCTGTGCTGTCAGAAAACCAGACTAAGATAGAAACCTTTATCTGACTCCCACATGTTGCTTGTTCTGATGGGATGTGTACTTTTACAGCAGCTTGTTGCTGCTTTGAAAAAAAATGCATAAACTGTACCTTTGGATCGTTTGCGTATAATTCTTTTATAGCCTCCACTTTAAACTGTCAGACATTGGTATTTTATCAGTCCACACTGTTAATAAAACTAATGTTCTTAGAAATCCAACTTGTACACACTGTTTAAAAACCCTCAGGGACAGTTTACACACTCTTCTCACTCAATTCAGGTACTTTGATGCTATTCTTAAACTTAACAGTGACTTGTATTTTTCTGTTTTACTTTTATTTCGACGTGCTGGTAGCACATCTTTGATGAATGTCAACTTAAAAACTCAGTTCAGGTATCCAGGTATAACTCAGCCAAACAGATTTTAAAGCTGCATATAACTCTCCAGCACACGGTGCCTCACGCTCTTATAGTGGCATTCTATATATTCAGTTATTACTACTGAACAGATAATACGGGGGTTCCTGTTAACAGCGTATTTTTTTTTAATGTGCGTAAATGTGTAGCACATGCATGTATACACATGTGGTTAAACTATATTTTTAAATGCCACTAATAGCCAGCACAATTAAAAGACATTCCTGACTGCTTCTGTAAACTGTAACAGGTGCAGTTCCTCCTTGATGTGGCTCTTGCTTCTTCACCATAACTACTACTAAATTCAAGCACTGGTCCTTGGGTGTCTGACCTCTACATTCTAGTTTATGCAATGTCTTTAGAGAATTCTGTGCACTGGCCACTGTGATGGAACCATTGGGCCAGGAGTGCTTTGAGTTTACCAGTAGTGATTCTGCCAAAGTTGGTGTTTTAACATGAGTATGTAAAATGTCAAAAAGTAAGCAGAGGACTGCCTATCAGCAGACAGTTTTGTCAGTGTATTTTATAGCCTTGAAGACCTTAGGACAAGTTTTTTCTGATGTGAAATTCTCATTCTAGTGTTTTAGTCCTATACATCTCTGATGATAAGACTTGTCTCTTTAAAAACTGTTCTGTAGTACTGTCTGTGATTAACAAAATAAGTCATTCCTCTGCTTTGATATTTGATATTTTACATTTAAAAGAAATTCTTCATTTATAAACCCCATAGCCTTTGAAGATAAGAAAAATGGCATCTTTCAGATTTGTAGAAGTTCAAGTGTCATGCAACAAAACAGGAACCCCCTTAACTCTTATGGACCTCATTTCAATATACTGTTTACAGTTTGACGGAATTGTATAATTTAGTATTTCTCTTGTACTGTAGTTTATATTTATTTACAGATTTTTTTGTACTGTGTGATTTAAACTTTTTGTTCCTTGCTATGATCAATGTTTATGTAGTAGAGCACTTATGATCACAAACTAAGTTTTTTGATTTGATTGCACTACATTAAATTTTTTTAAATGCAGTTCTGATTTTTGACTGGACTAAAATAAGCTGTGTCTTAATGTATGTGATGAGTACTTAAAATTTTAATCCATGTGGTCCCCCCTTTTTTCTTTTTTCGCATTGTATGTCAAAACACTAGTTCTTTCGTGCATGTGTAAATCTAATGGTTCCATTGTATTATTTGACCATGACATCTTGGAGAAACATTCCCAGCTGTAATGTTGTGTATGGTAGTTCTCACTGGATGCTAGACTTTCAAAACCACTATTCTTCTAATAAATTTTGTTGTGAAAACTGTTTTAAAAGCTTGGTTTCTACTTTTTAATACTTAATGTTTTTTTAAAAAATAATTACAAAAGGTGTAGGAGAAGTATACAGTGAACTGCATGTAATCATAGCTGATAATTATTATAATAAATTCTTTCCAGATGAAATCTCTTAGACTGCTAGAAGTTGCTGCTGCAAAACTGTAGTTCTATATAAAAGGGCAGTACTACTTGGGACCTTGGTGTCTTTACACTAATTTGATTACTCCTCTTGGAATACCTGTGTCTTTTGGTTAAACTTTCCTTTTGGTAGTTTTCTTAGGATACAGTTTTTTACTGGCCGAAAATAACAGTTTGCTAATTTTGGTTTTGGTTTTGGGTTTTTTTTTTTTTTTGGTGGGGGGCATAAGTACAAAAGCAACATTGTCAATTAAGGTTATGATAGTACTTCTGATTTTTTTTAAGTACTTCCGATTCTTGAATGGATGTTTATCAACATTTATTTTGTAGTATTTGGAAACTAGGTATAAAGAAGTTCTGTTTTAGAAAGTGGTTCTTGTAAAGTGAGTGGAAGAGTAGTTGAATTACAGTTCCTAAAGATTGGAAGATGACCAAAATATTTCAGAAAGCAACCTTTTCAAGCTCTTGATGTAGTTACATGTAAGCAGATATTTTATATTCAAAGATGAGGCTGCTGTGATTAGTTGTTTTAGCTTAGGTTGTAGTTAATAGTTTTTGTCTCAGATTGGCTGTCTTGTTTTAGCCTTTGGTCTTGGTATTATAAGTGTATTCATTGGCCTCATTTGTTCCCTTCATTCAGTTACACCATGTATTTATAGAATATTTTTCTGGAAACCTAATTATTCTTTCTTTGTAAATTTCAAAATGATAGCTGTTTGATTCTCGTCACTTTCTGCCATTCTGAACTGGTGTCCATACGGTATAGTATTGATTTTATAGGCAGGTATAGTATGATTATGGTCTAGCATCTCATATTGAATTTGTTTAGGTAATCCTATCTTCAGTTTCTGTTTTGCTCTTTAATTATGATCTTATTTAAAGAAATGATTTTTTAAACAGCTTTTTTTTTTTTTTTAGTCTGATTCTGCTGTTTTGGAATTAATTCTGAGGCCCTGTGTCTTAACAGGTATGGCACTCAGGGAAATTCCATAACAGAACTGGAGTTGCATAAAGGAAATGAAATGGAAGAAAACAGAAACAGTTGTTTATGCCACATCCGAATTGTAGGCTATTTTTCCTAAGGACTGAATTTCTCCCACCATACATTTGTATTCAAATGTAAAAGCATACCTAGGTTAGATGATGTTAGATTTGTAGTTAAATGGGTTAATTAAGTTAATCAAATTAACAGTAAATTGTTATATTCAGTGTCCACTTTGTCATTGTTTGCTTTCAAAAGATAAGCATTTTAAACAGCATTTTATTCATTGTATTCGCCTTACAAGTTGTTGAACTTGCTGTTTGGGGGAATACAAGTATTGCATTTACAACTGAACTAGAAGTCCTGTTTTTAGAAGTTAGTGGAAAAAATATTTTCAAAACAAAACTGCATTTCAAAAGAGTTCATGAGTATTTAACATTTTAAGCCATGGTTTGGTTAGAATTTGGAACGTAAGCAAAGCCATCAGTTTGGGCCAAGGATGTAGTGGTAGAGTATTTGCATAACACTCGCAAGGCCCAGGGTTTGATTACCATCACTGGATGAAAAAAGTAGATATACTGAATTTGCAGATTTTATAGGAAGATGAGAATATTGTTTTGTTTTTTGACTAGTAGTTTAAAAATATTAATTATCCTTATCTTTCAAATTGGTACACTAAAAACATCGATTGCTTATTTCGTCTGTAAAGAGTAGTCTTCTCTCTCTTTTTTTTTTTTTTTTTTTTTTTTTTTGGTACTGGGGTTTGAACTTGGGTCCTTGTGCTAGGAGTCTTAATTCTTAAAGACTCATAGATGTGAGACAAATGGGATTGTTGGGAAGTACAGTAGCAGCCCTTGAGTAATAAGGTCTTAGAAACCCAGGTCATACCTTTGTATTGCCATATTTTCTAAATTGAGAAAAAAACAAATCAGGATGTCCTTTTAGATGCCTCTTTTTTTCTCTCATTGAGTTTATTGGTACATTTTAGGTGTACAGTACAGTTACATTCATGATTGGGATCTTGTACCTTTACATGACAGGTCTTGGTTCTTATTTTTTCCCCTTATCCCTGCCTTCCCTTCACCCCCTCCTACTAGACGTCTTTAAAGCTAGCTTTTGTTAAGTTTATATTATCACTTGAGTATGAATGTGGTGATATTTTGCAAAATGAGTTTGAGCAGGTATTTTTTATTCTAAGTTCTGTTATTTACAGTTTATCTTTCTCTTGGATTCAGGCTAGTTCTACCTTGAGTATTAGATTGCAAACTCCCAAGTTCTGGGATTACATGCATGCACCACCACACCCAACATTTTAAGGTATTTTTACCAGGAATATTTTGCAGTAACTTTGGCTAGAGATGAATTAAAAGGAAAGTAACAAAAATAGCAGATTCTTATGATTGGTGAGTTGGTATAGACCAGTCTTCAAAATCGGATGCACATATATAATCAGTCTGAATTAGAATCAGGCTTTTAAAAAATACACATACACAGATCCTACACTAGAACCACTGAATTATTTTATGAAAGTGAGACTTAAACATGTTATTTGTTTTCTAAGTATTCCACAGGGAAGTTTTTGATTATTTCTTTAAATTGTGGTTTAAGAAAAATAACAAAATTCACTATCTTAACCACTTTGAAGTGTGTGATTCTGTAGTGTTAAGGATATTCATTCACATTGTTGTGCAACCTCAGGAGGTTTTTTTAATCAGTTGACTAACAGGACTCTTGATTTCTTTCTAATCATTCATTTTTGAGATGGAAGGGAACTTAAAGGACTTGTCCCTCTTCACACAATGAGTTGCCCCTCATGATTATAAACCTTTATACTTAATCTGTACCACTCTGGCACTCTTGACTTAGCCTTGAATTGGTACAAGAGCATTTCACCTACAAATTATCTTTTATATTTTTTTTAACTAATTAAATCCCAAACTAGTTTGACTCAGATAAACTGATTTTTACTATGAAAATTAGTGGTAAAGAAATTACATTTGAAGCCTGTGAAAGTATTAAAAACATTAATTGGTGCCTTCAGGAAAGCCTGCATAAAGGAAACTGATCTTGAAGAATAGGTAGAGAATAGAGGGGAGATAGCCCAAGTTTAAGAGGGATTTTATGAGCCTAGCTTGAACTCCCAGCCCTTGAACTCTCACTGTATGAATAAGTTATTCAGTATTTCTGAGCCTGTCTTTTCTGTAAAAGGGGCCTGTACCATCTAGCTCATTGCTTTGCTGTGAGGCTTAAATATGATCCTGTGTGTACAATACTTAACACTAGCTCAGGCTCTTTGCAAGTGTTCATAAATGAAAGCTCCTGGCAGGTTTCACAATTACAGTGAGACCTCTCACAAACAAAATTAAATGGAGTAGAAGTTGTTCACAAGCAGGAGATATTTAAGATTAAAATTGTTTTAAGTTACATAAAATGTATATACATTTCTATTATATGCAAAAAGTTTTTGTATATTTTTTTGAAGCCTAAAATTTCACATGCTTTGTGATTAGCAGTGTAGATAATACAAGAGCTAAATGTTCACATTTAATTATAAAAACAGTAGTTTTCCAATGGAAGAACTTTGGAATTCTGCTTGTTTAATATGATTTCATTTTTTATCAGATGGGAATTATGTACATTTGAAACCAGCAGATCAGATTATAACTAACATAGTTTAAAGATGTTTCGGGCCGGGGATTTAGATCACTGGTTCCGGCGCCTGCCTTGAAATCACAAGGACCTAAGTTCGATTCCTGATACCAAAAAAAAAAAAAGTTTAGAGATGTTTCTCTCTCCCTCCCTCCTCTCCCCCTCTCCTCTCATTCTCTCTCCTTCTCTCCCTCCATACCAGGGATCCAACTTGGGACCTTATGCTCGTAAGGCAAGAGGTGGAACCACTGAGCTAAATTCCCAGCCCTAGAGACGTTTCTTCCAACATTAATAAATTGACTTAAGGGTTTTTTTTTGGAGGGGGGGCTGTAGTTCACTGTAGTTTAAGATGGCCTTGAACTCACAGTGTAGCCCATGCTGCCCTGGAACTCACAGAAGTCCTGCCTCAAACTCCCAAGTTCTGGGATTACATGCATGCACCACCACACCCAACATTTTAAGGTATTTTTACCGGGAATATTTTGCAGTAACTTTGGCTAGAGATGAATTAAAAGGAAAGTAACAAAAATAGATTCTTATGATTGGTGAGTTGGTATAGACCAGTCTTCAAAATCGGATGCACAAATTGCAACCTATTAGTATGTTACAAGATCAATTTAATGAGTCCTAGCCAGCATTTTTTTTAAAAAGAGAAAGTATATAATAGGGATTATTTATTGAAATTTGTATGCCATTATACACACGTAAATGATTAGTAGGAAATGTGTGCTGCGTCACTTTGTACAGTATTTGTTATTCTTGGCCATGTGCCAAACTCGGTAGTAGCTTTTGAAAGCCATTATCTGAATGATACCTTTCCGTTCTGGTGTTCCTGGTATCTTGGAGGGCACATGAGAAACCATATATGTCCTTACTTAGCACTTTACATACTGACATCCTGACCTTCAAAATTCCCCCCTTTTTCTTCCTTTTGTAAATTGAAACAAAAATTATACGTTGATGGGGTACCACATGATATGCTAATATATGTGTAATTTTCAAGTTAGGGTAAACATATCAGTCTCTTCAAACATTTATCATTTCTTTGATGAAAACATTCAAAATCTACCTGGGCATGGTAGCTTACCCTGTACTCAGAGGCTATGGAAGGCAGATTGCTCTGAATTAATTCATGGCCAGCCTAAACTATATATAGCAAGACTCTTGTCTCTTCCCCTCACCAAAAAAAAAATTTCACATCTTTTCTTGTAAGGCCGGGGATATAACTCGGTGGCATTGCGCCTCCCTGGCAAGCACAAGGACCTAAGTTCGATCCCTGGTACCAAAAACAAAAACAAAAATAAACAAAAAACCTTGCAGCTTTTTAGAAAAATACACAGTATATTTTCTGTAGTCACTTTGTAATGGAGCACCAGAACTTTATCTGTGACTGAGGTTCCCCTTTTCCCCCTTACTTTGATTTGAGCACTTTTTCACTGAAAGCTGATTCATAGTCTTTTTCCTCTCTGATTGTTTGTCATAGATGTCTCCTTTGCCCTTTTTAATCTCCTTGAAAAATGCATTAGGAAAATGATTTTTACTGCATGGTAACTTGGTTTACTCATTACTTATTTAATGCCTATAATAAGCTGAGCTCCAAGCTGTAGGCACTGAAGCTACTAAGTTACAAAAGGACAGAGTCTGACCTTAAAGGAGATTCACAGTGCAGTGAGAAAACCCAAACTAGGAGAGTAGAGTGGGAATGTGTAGTGTTGTCCTCAGAAAAGGTATTAAGGAAGATGGAGTATAAGCAGTAAGAAGTTCACAGACGTTTTATACAAAAAGTTGACAAGATCAGATTTGGACTTTAGGATGATGGCAGTTCTGATGTGAAAAGCTCTAAAATGCAAAACTAGTGGTAAGGAAGCTTTTAATATACTATTTTCCCAAGGGAAGTCAACCCATGTAGTTACACTGGATAGTGTATATGGAAGCAAGGGAAGTGATAAAATTAATGATAAAGATTGAAGTGAATGAAACTAAACTGAGGTAGAATATTTAATATCAAATATCTAAATAATGGCCCTAATCTTAGATCTGTATGTGTAGGCATGCAATGTTACATTTTTGTCTTCCAGCATTCCTGAGTAAAAATGTGAATATAGAGCTGAATCTATTTCATCTCTAATCCTGTACATCAGTAGTGGTCTAAGTGTTTCCAGAGAGGGGTACAGTCAGGGTGATTTTAAAGGACTAATTAATTCCTGGAGCACCCCAGAGAGAATGGTAGCTGTGAAAAACACTTTGCATATTGGATGGAGAGATGCACACCTTGTAGTCCCAGCTATTTGGAGGTTGATTCAGGAAGATTCCTTGAGCCCAGAAATTCAAGACTAATCAATATGAGCAACATAGCAAGACCTTATCTCTGAAAAACATAACTTTGCTAACCTTTTTATTTATATTTTAAAATACTTTTTGGTTTTTTGAGACAGGGTCTCACTATGTAGTTGAGGCTGACCTGGAATTCACTGCAGCCCATGCTGGTCTTGAACTCACAGTGATCCTCCTGCCTGAGCTTCCCAAGCGCTGGGATTACAGGCGTGCGCCACCACACCCGGCTCTAAAATAAATATATCTCTTTTTACCTCATCTAACATTTGCAACTTGAACAATTGAGGAAAAACACTATAAATCTTAGCCTGAGTCTTTTTTAAATGTTTTACATTCTGCCAAGTCATCTAAATCCTTTGAATAATTAAATTATTGAGGAATTGTGGCAGTTTTAAGTAGTTTACTCTATGACAGTTGACTATATATGACTTGACTTACTGTAAGTCAAGTTTTAGAACGTCATAAACTAATATGTTTTTGTAATTTTAGTATGTGTTTTTAGGACCACAGAGTCATATGGTCCTAAAACATAAGGTTTCTTGAGAATCTGAAGAGAGCATGAGAAAAGTTGGGATATGGGAAGTCCCATAAAAATCCTGAAAAATTTAGAACATCAGATGTCTGCTGATTAGATATATAATCTGCTAGGCAAAAAGAAACTTAAGAATATTTGTCAGAAGCATATCAGTTTATTTCTTGAGAGGAAGAAACATTCTGAGCTCTTAAGGGAACTATTTAATGTCCTTTTGTTTGTTACCGTTATAAGTTCCTCCATATGTCCTTTAGCTTTACATTCTTCCACATATTCACTGCCATGCAAGGTGGCATGGGTTTTTTGTTTGTTTGTTTTGTTTTGACATGATTATTATTCCAAAAGTAGTACATACCTATTGTAATGGAAATTTTGTCTGGTTGCTGACTTTTCTCAGTCATACCCTGGACAATGTAGGAAGAGCCTTCTCCAGTGCTTGTTCTCTACTGGGCCTTTCAACGGATTTATTTTTCTTTTTCCTGCCTTTAAAGGACCATCATGATATATGATGCATTTTTTTCTCACTTGGGGAATTAGCCCCTTTGACTGTATTCTGTTTAAGCAGTGGTATTTTTCTAATCTTATTTTTATCCTGGTGATTTAAAATGAGAGTTAAAGAGCATTTTTCCCCCAAAGAACAGCATAGATATAATTTCCACCTGAGAAATATAAAAACAAAGAAATAGCCCATCCTCATTGGCTTGTCATGAGTTTATATAAAACTGACCTTCTAAAATAACATTTATGCCTTTAATATCAGATATCTGTCTAATCTAGTTTTACTAACTTAATAAGGTTGAAATCTCAGTTCAGATCTGCCCCAGCCAGAGGTTTGTCTTCTATCTGAAATTACTGTATTACCTCCAAAAGGATATTTCAAAGTATCACCTAGGAGTTCTTGAGTTATAATGTGTATTGGATTAATAATTTAGATGTATGCTTTCACAAGATCAGTAGTTACATTTATAGATATGGATATAACTTCTAGTAACTATCTTTTTTTGTTAATTTTTGCTATCCAACCCAAAATCCCATGTCTTTTATAGCCTCTGTTTAAATCCTCCTTTTGTTTAAATTGTGTCAAACATTATGTATTTTCTTCTTCTATAGTGTTACCTATACGATGGTAGTGTTAGAAATAAAAGTTTGGTGAAGGAAAAAAAAAACTTTCAAAAGTAGTCTGTCACATATATCTGTTTATGAGACTTTCACATTCCTAGAGAGAATATCAGGCATTGGACCGTCATGCTTAATGACCCCCTTGCTTGACTTACTGCTCTCCAAGTAGTCTTTTGATTATATTTTGGCTTCTAGGTACATCATAGCAGTAATGGTGAACCTTTTAGTGATGAGTGCCCAAACTACAACACAAAACCCACTTATTTATCACAAAGTGCCAGCACTGCAATTAAACCCAACATATATTTTTTAGAAAAAAACCAACATATATGTGCCATAGGTTCTCCACCACTGGCCTATAGGTTGAAAACATGTTTAAAAATGGCCACAAAAGTGGGTCTGATGGCCCATCCCTAGAACCCCAGCACTGGGGACTCTCGGAAGGATGGCTAAGACAGGAAGATCACCTCAAGTTCAAGGCCAGCCTGAGCTTCATAGTGAGTTCAACACCAGCCTTGACTACATACCAATACCATATCTCAAAAAAAAAAAAAAAAAGAATCTCCTTTAGACAGGAAGATCACCTCAAGTTCAAGGCCAGCCTGAGCTTCATAGTGAGTTCAACACCAGCCTTGACTACATACCAATACCATATCTCAAAAAAAAAAAAAAAAAGAGAATCTCCTTGATATTTTTAAAATTGTAATTTAATAAATTTGAGTTTGTTTACAATAAAGAAAAATAAATATACAAGCTTTAAACTGCATTTAACTTATTTGCTCCGAATAGTAAGAAGCTTCTTAGGAGTATTCAGCCCTGAGATACAGAAAAACTAGTAAAATACAGTTTTATGCCCAGTAATTGCAGCCCAAGTACTTCTTTTGTCCCCCAGTTTAGATTACTGATTTGTAATTGATGAACCTTTTGTTCTTCCCTGCTTTGAGTAAACTTGGTTAAGAACACTAAATTTAGAAAGCTGTTACAAAGGATTGCATGACTTATTGTCATCAGTAATGGCTCCTTGAGATCCCACTTAGATGGTGAAGAGGTAGACCCTAAATTTGACCTGCATATACACACTCCATCCTCCATGATTCTTCATCCTCCAGCCGTCCATGGAAAGGCTCATTTTCTTAACTCCAGTTTTGAATACTGCCTTTTCTAACTAATTTACCTAAATTCTATCTAAATTCAAATTTCGATCATATCAACTATCCAGAAAACACATTACCTGGTTTTAAAAGATCACTTTTTTTTCTGTGATCTTATAAGCTTTATTTCTCACAACCTATGTTACTTTTGCCTGCCTTTTTACTATTTCTCCTAACCAGTTCAACAGTTTAGAAGTTTAACTATATATGGTTGAAGTAAAACTTCATAGAGATTGAAAAAATATTTTCACATGCACGCCCACCTCCATTAGGTATACACAATTCTGTCATAGTTTCTGGCTATACCTGTATCCAGGTGCTGAAGATATACAGGTGTGAGATAGCCAAGAACAGATGTATTTCCCAGCATAGATCAAGAATTTATCAGCAGACTCACCAAACCTTGAATACTCTTAGTCTCTATGCTTAAAGGGCCAAAAATGAGAAAGTGAGCTGAATCATTTCAGATTATGGCAAAAAAAAAATACAACCTGTGCACTATGAGGGGGAACAGAATGGGTTTTTATGTTTTAAAAGAATCAAGCCAAATTAATTTACAACTTTTAGCTGTAACTTATGCTGTTTAAAGCTTTCTTTCCCCTACTGTTTTCTGGGAGTACCTTTTTCCTGATATTAAGATTCACTCCCCTCCAAACATCCTTCACTATCATTCTTGGTCTTGTTCAGTCACTAAGAATGTATTTTGATCACTGATGTTGCCACTCAAGCAGTCTTACCAATAGTTAGGCATTGGTGCGAATACATGATCACTCACTCCCAAATTTGAAGCTCTCAAATTTGTTAGCTCAGTTCTCTGCTGTATTTCTTCTCTATTTGATCTTTGACCCTAAAATAATATAAGCATTGACCATCCACCACTTATATTAACAAGAATGCTTTCCTTCGGGAATTTAAGTATTGGAGCATTGACTCAGGAGGTGAGTTTGGTGGGGTCTAACCTCTGATCTAGAAAAACATCATTGAGTAAATCATTAAAGACAGGATTGTGAAACAGCACATCTTTCTCAAACCGTGCCTTTAAAGTTTTTATGAATATTATCTTTTACCACACCCTTCAGAATTAAGCATTGAGCTGAAGATAGATAAAGTGGTCAAGGTCATACAGCCATTTTTACCAAGAAGATAAACTAATTCAGGTAGTTGAAAGTCAGGTTCACCTTTTTCTTTTATAGCTCTTCCTCCAGTTTATCAATCCAAAAGTAAAAGTACAGTCTTTCTGCTTGAAAATAATTCACTTACCCTTTACAGCAAGTCCTTTTGTTGGGCATTGAATTCAAGTGATTTCAGTGTCTGGGATTAATTTTTGTTCTAGTAAAAATCTTAGGTATGAAGAATATGATATGATTCAGACTATAATCACTGAACTAAAACAGTGCTTCTGCTTAGGTGGTATTGAGGAAATGACCCACTGGGGGAGGGGATCACCTCCCTCGGAATCCCCTACTAGCTGCCTATGTCTGTATTTAGACTCTTAAGGCTATTGGCAAATGTAAATAAAGATGAGGACTTAGACCAAACTGGTTAAACACTAATTTTTTAAAAGACATGAATAGTGTGGGGTGTGGTGGTGCACACTTTTAATCCTAGCACTTGAGAGACTGAGGCAGGAGGATCCCCACAAGTTCAAGGCCAGCCTGAACCGTATAGCAAGATGCTGTCTCAAAATAAATTTTTATAACAAAAACAACAGTAATAGACTTAAGTTTCAGGAAATTGAAGGTTAACTCAAATTAACTAAGTTAAATAGAAAATTAAAATTCATCTAAACTTAAATCCTACTGAGAAAATTTTTAGGAAAAAATCAAACTTGTATAGGAAGCTGTATAATTAAGAGGTATAGCCAAAAGCGATTTTATTACTATAGTTGTAAAGTTAGTTATTATAACAGGGCCTTTTAATGATACCTGACAAAGCTTAGTATTAATGTGAAGGCTCTCAGTTATAAGTAAATCTTCTGATGGGCTCACGTGTGTGTGTCCAAATTGCCTACCAAACATCTCAGATTCCAAACCTTGAAAACAACGCAGTCTGAACAGATTAGAATTCATCAGAAACATGCACACCCCAATAACTACCAGCTTTGTTGCTTGTGTTTCTGGCTCAGTAAATGCCGCTGCCCAGGAATGAAAGCCAGGAAGTATCCATGGTGTTCTTTCCCCTTCCCCCCTTTTTTGCTGAGGAAAACCTGAAATGTGGTCCTTACTTATACTCAGACCTACATCTGCTTGGGAAGCTAAGACAATGACAAGACAAATTAAGTCAGTAAAAGATAAAAACTCTAGGATATACAAAAATCCATATAATTGCCAATGAATTTTACAGACTACTATCCTTTAGGATTTCGAGAAAGGATATCATCAATCCAGGCAGGGATAATTTTGAGCTGGACCCTGATGACTTGATAAGAGTACTTTTCCACTTGCTTCAATGACCTGTGGTTCACTAGTACATTGTCTTGATCCTCTTTGCCTAAAGGAAAATATGGGAATTACCTTCTGTTGATAACATCTTCTTTAAAGCCAAGTTTGCAGTTTTTGTTTCCTAGGCTTCCCAACCATTACTCTTCAGCTACTCTTACTATTGATACAGCTGATGTGTCAGCCTGTCACATCTAAGTGCTGTCCTGACCTGCTCCAGGTTAGAGTTTTAGGGTCCTAATATTTCCTTATGCTTTAGCCAAGAATATACTTCCCCTTCCTAGATTCTATGAAATACATAATACTGACCTATAGTTGTATTACGAAGCATGGGACAACAGCAGATCTAAGTCTCACAGACATAAAGGAGTTGGATGTAACATGTAGATTAGTCATTATTCAGTTTTTTATTCTATGCAAGCATAATGCTTCCTTAATTTCCTTCAGAGAGTTCTGCCTTCTTATTAGGTTCATGCCTTGATTTCATTTACCTCCAGGGGTATTGTTAATTCCATGCACCCAAACCTGCTTTCAGAATATAGATACTGGCATGGGGTATAATCCAGATGATTTTTACAAAGACTTAGATAATGGCTGTGCTTCCCAATTTAGGGAAAAACAAATTGATCTTTTTAGCTTTTTTTCTTTAATAAAATGGTATATTTGTTAATCTTTTTCAGTGATCTTATTAGCCTTTCCCCCCTTTTTTGTGTATTTCTAAAATATACTTGGAATGTATTTTTTAATTCACTGAAAAGGCAGTATTATTCCCTTTACTTTAGTCACTTTTCTTAGAAACACAGGAACATATACAAGAACCAGGAATTGAGGAATGAAGGTTTCTGAGGAGGTAAAGCTGTCATTAAAAAATCATATACTCAAGGTCTGGAGTTTGAACCCCAGTACCGAAAAAGCAAAAAGAAAATCATGTACTCATAAAACCATTCCTCAGGTCCTCATTTAGAGCTATTCTTTTTCACTTAAAGTGCCATTCTAACTCTTGGAAATGATTTCAAAGCTAGTAAATGAAAGTACACCCTGCTAAAGGGAAAAGTAGGGCTGCTAAGATTAGCTGTTATTTGGAAGTCAATAAGAAAATTTTTGATAAAATACAGATGACTAAGTGTGGCTTTTTTAAATTTAGGGAGTCAGTTTACTTGACTAGCTCCCCCAAACTATCAATATATGAGTTCAGTCCACTAAAAATGATTACCTAACGTCAGCATTCACTCACATAGTAATGATCCTGACGATTAAGAAAAAAATTAATATGTTCACAGATAATGGAACTTTATAGATGTATTTTAACTTTCAGATATATTTTAAAATTTTGCTTGGTATGATGGCACATGCCTGTAATCCCAGCTACTTTGGAGGCTGAGGTAAGAGGGTCACTAACTTGAGGCCAGGCTGGCCAATTTAGTGAGACCCTGTCTCAAAAAATAAAAAAAGGGCTGAAGATGTAGCTCAGTGGTAGAGCATTTGCCTAGCACTTGCAAAGTCCTTGGCTCAGTTTCCAGTTTTGTTTTGTTTTGTTTTTTAGAGATAAGGTCTCACTCTATAGTTGGCCTTGAACTTTCAGGCAGTACTCCTCCTGCCTCAGCCTTGCAAGTGATTATAGGTGTGAGCCACCATGCCCAGCTCATTTTTCAGTACTGTACTTGAAGTATAAAATTTATCTAGAAAATTTGCCTTTTTTAGGAGGCAAGAAAGAATTGATGCACATCGTTGATCCCCAACTTATTTTTTAAACATATATATTTATTGCGGGGGTGTGCCGGGGATTGAACTCAGGCCCTTGTGCTTGCAAGGCAGGTGGTGGAACCGCTGAGCTAAATCCTGGGCCCCCCTCCAGCTCATTTTTATTGAAGCTTGTTTAATTTGGTAACTGATGTTTGTAGGTTTTCTCTTGCATCAGTCCTGATGGGCAAATGGGGCAGTTATTCAACTAAGACCCAAAATGTTCAAGTACTGGGGGCAAGGTATCACAAATAATAAGCGGCAGTACTATCCCCCAGTGTCTCACAGGTACCGTGCCCTGTAATACACATTGTGCTGTTGCGTCCACCTGACAAATAGTCCCTAAGTACCTCTTAGAAGGGTCTATCAACACAGCTTTCTCCTGATCCCTCCATGAGATTGAAAGTCTGCAGCTGTAGAAGCCTGTTGAGCTCCCTTGTACATCTCGTTGCATCCAGATGTTGGAAACAATTGTTCTCATCCAGGAGTATCACTGGTGTCCTACCTGTTTCAAGAAGAAAGTGTTTCCCATTCTTGCAAAACAAGAGTTTATTCCTTTGACTTTCCAGATGTTGCATTCAAAAAATTTTTTTATTCAAGTACAGTGTACAAAGAGAAAAGTACACATACCGTAAGAAAGCCAGTGACATTTTCTAGTTACTTTTGGTCTTTTCTTCCTTGGTATGGTTTGGCCCCACTGCTGGCCTGTACTTTAGGATATACCATTCCTGTGGAATATTTGTAATATTTCTGTAATGATGTTTTGTTTGTTCGTGTGTGTGTGTTTTGAGGTTTTTTGTTGTTGTTGTTGTTTTTGTGTAAGTGTTTTTGTTTTTTTTTTTGGTACTGGGGATCAAACTCAGCACCTTGTGCTTGCGAGGCAGGCAGCACCACCACTGAGCTAAATCTCCAGGCCTGTAATAATGTTTTTCTTGATCACAATTCAGTGATTAGTGCTGAATTTGAGGTAGATATTTGCGAAAATATTTTTGGTGTCTCAGTCTGTGGTTCAGCCTAGGCTCTTTCAGAAACCAGTGGCACTGAATAAAACTACTTTATTGCTAGTTCTTTGGTTGGTTGATTGGTCTGGTTTCTATTAAGATGAGCTTCAGGTTATTTATTCACCATTTGGTCTTTAAAGTCTCCTTGAGTTAGGAACAGAGAAACTAAAATTGTCCAAGCACCTGCTCTTTTGTGGTTTAGACTTCATGTATTATCTAATATCTCACAGAAGTCCCTTGAGATACTGATAATTCAGTCCAATTTATAGATGAGGAAGCCAAGGTTCAGAGAGGTTAAATAACTTGCTTGAGATCCTGTAAATAGTAAATGTCAGAGCTAGAACTAGAATCTAGGTGTCTCCTATTCCTTAGTCTGTAACTACACTGCCAATGGAGGATGGGAAGGTAGAGAAGCAGTTCAGGACTGGGAGGTAAAAGTCAAAGATGGAAGAAGAGAATTAGAAGATAAGATCAAACATCTGTTCAACACATTTATTAAGCTGCCTTTTGCCATGTTTCACACTCAGGTAATAGTCTCATGTGGAATTAAATCCAGAGAGAGGGTATTGAGTAGCTGTGTCAAACTTGAGGGTAGTGGAGCACTCCAACTACCTGGGCTTAGTAAAATCCAGACATTTGAAAGTACAAAGCAGCTTTTCAAAACTCTTGCCTAAGGCATTGCCTGTAGCATGTCTTGAGTCTAGTATCATCTTTTCCTGCCCCCATCCTCAAACTGCCTGGGTCAAGCAGTAAGAATTTGTCTTAGTTATTTTAGGTTCTTTGGGCTGGGGATTTAGCTCAGTGGTTCTGTTTCCTTTAGGGACTTGAGTTCAATCCCCAGTACCAAAAAAACAAAAGAGGTTCTTTAATGTAGAATGACTTCTTGTGGATGATTGTAAAGTATTTATTGAAAATCTGGGGAATGTGGTAAGTAGGACTTGTATGATGTTTTTTGCTAATTTGACTTGCAGCAGCATTGTACCTTGCATTGTCTCACTGTGTAGTGTACAGTGTGATTTCATATCTGTTTTCTCACTTAGCTAGTTGGTACTTGCTTGTCCCTCATCTATTTAATATCCCTGAAGTGTGAAATTATTCACTTCTATTGGTGCATGCTCTAGAAAAGGATAAAAAATTCCCACATCATTTACCAGTTGTCAAGCCAATTGGTTTTACTGAGAAATCATCTTAACCACTTAGCAGTCCAATTATTTAAATATGGATGACAAAAAAATTGCATGTTTTTTAGTTAATTTTTAGGAGGTAATATAAAAGAGGTATAAGGTAATATAAAATTATCAAATTTATTCAATACAAGAATCAATTGTTTGAGGCTGGGTATTTAGCTCAGTGGCACTGTACCTGCTTCACAAGTGCAAGGTCCTGAATTCAATCCTCAGTACAAAAAAAAGAATCAACTGGTCGAAATGACACCTACATATGCCATACCTAGGGATAGTATATAAACTTGTTGCCTAAGGGGTACTTGGAATAAACTGTGAAGTGGTTAACCTATTAAATTCTCTAAATACTTCTAAGTCAAGATTTATAGTATAGTGTGGCTGAATTTATGTCAGTGTTGTAGATTATTTAACAAGAATACCTAGGCCCAAAGCAGAAGTGCACGTTGTGTATCCCTTGTCCAGAATGCTTAGGACCAGAAGTATTTTTGCTTTGAGATTTTTTTCCAGATATGGGAATATATGCATATAATAATAAAGTATCTTGAAAGTGGGACCCAAGTCTAAACACAGAATTACTTTTTTCATGTACACCTTATGCACATATCCTAAACATAAGCTTATATCGTATTTTTTATTTTTGTTTCTTTTTCTTTTGTTTTTGAGACAGGATCTCACTGTGTAGTCCAGGCCAGCCTTGAACTGACTGTTTGCCCAGGCTGGCCTTAAACTCATGATCCTCCTCCCTGAGACTTCTGAGTGTTGGGATTTCAGGTGTGCACATCACCATGTCCAGCTGTATATTTTTAATAATTCTGTACATTAAGTTTGCTGGTATGGAAATTTCCACTTGTGCCATTATGTCATCATTCAGAAAATTTCCTATTTTAGAAATTTTCAGTTTGGAGATGTTCAACCTGGCTATATTGACCAAGTAGAGTTAGTAGTGTAGCTAGAATTGGATTTTTGACGAAAAATTATTTTAAATATTTCTTCTCTATAAGATAAAAATTTTTTTCTGAATGATCATTTTAGTATTAAGAATATTGTTTCAAAAATTTAGACTAAGCTTGCCTTTAAATTAGGTACTCTTTTATTGAATCAGAAGTTATATGGTGAATTTATTATTTATTTATTTATTTATTTATTTATTTTAATGTGATTAATTTAGAAGTGGTTTGGCCACAGTGCCTACTCTCTTTACAATATAATTAACATCTAGTGAATTTTAAAATGTGAAATTGGTCCTTTAGGAAATGACCATACTAATTCCTTCTTTCTTTTTGTCTGTCTAGTGAGAACTCAACAGAAACGCTAGCAGTAGATTCTAACAATCAGTCGAAGTCCCCCCTGGAGAAGTTTATGGTCAGACTCTGCACTCATCATCAGAAGCAGTTCATTCGTGTTCTGAGTGACCTGTACACTGAATCTCAGTCAGACACTGAGGACCTGCAGCCTTTGGATTCTGGAACAATGGATGCATCATCTTGCAATGCTGGCTGTGCCCAGCTAAGCAGCAGACATAAGGAAAATGATGCTATGTGCCTCGATAGGAAGTCTCCTACTTCCATAGATTTGTTAGTAGACTCACTGGGCTCTCAAAGCTCTCTGCATATGACAGAACAGGTACTGAAGGAGTCTCCTCCTGAGACAAACTGTATAGATGGAAGAGAAAATGCCTTGACTGTTGTCCAGCAAGATTCCTCTGAACTTCCAGCCATTCATCCTGATTCTGGCAATTCGATAGATAGTTCCACTCTGGGATACCTCACTGCATCTAATTCTTCCTCATTGAACTCCCACTTCATTTCTAAAAGCTTGGAGGGGCAAACCACTGGACAAGAGCGAGACTCAAATGTGAAAACATGTGAGGATGGTAAAGACCATATGCAGAGTTCAGCTTTAGTAGAAAGTCTAAATGCAGTAAAAGTGGCTGAGAATAGCGAGGAGGGCAATGACTGTATTGTTTCTCAAAGAAATTCATTCAGAGCTTTATCAGAAGAGACATGGGACTCAGGGTTTATGGGGAACTCACCTAGAACTGCTGACAAAGAGAATGCTTTACAGTGTAGCTCAAAAATACCACTGCACCAAGATTTAGAGGCAAATGAACAAGATGCAAGGCCAAAGCAAGAGAACCATCTTCACTCACTAGGAAGAAATAAGGTGGGTTACCATTCACATCCCAGTGACAAGAGCCAGTTTGATCATTCCAAAGATGGTTGGTTATCCCCCAGCCCCACACCATCTGTACACAAAGCCTCTAATGGACACTCACGAACCAAGATGATACCAGCTTCCATCAAGACAGCTCGGAAAAGTAAAAAGGCATCAGGGTTGAGGATAAATGATTATGATAACCAGTGTGATGTTGTTTATATCAGTCAGCCAATAACAGAATGCCACTTTGAGAATCAAAGATCCATGTTATCTTCTCGGAAAACGGCCAGAAAGAGTACTCGAGGATACTTTTTTAATGGTGATTGTTGTGAACTACCAACTGTTCGCACATTGGCCAGAAATATACACTCCCAGGATAAAGCAAGCTGCTCCTTATTAGTATCACAAGTTACTAATGTGACTCCCAAGCAGACTCTAACAATGTCAGCCCCTAGGCATGCAGTAGATGTGCAGCTTCCCAGAGAAGATAACCTTGAAGAACCTTCTAAGGAAATAATTTCCTTCAAGGAGGGAGGCAGAGACACTTCATCTGCAGAAAAGTCTCAAGAGCCAGAAGTTTGCCCCATAATAAATGAACCAAATCCCAGCAGCTCTCCTAGGCTGGGGGAGACAACAGCCCCTAGCCTGATATGTTCTTTGCCTGCTTGCCTCCCTGAAGAGGATGTGCTGGAAGGCAGAACCGTGATCTCAGCTTCCACAGCTAGTGTGGTGTCTCCCGAACAAGACCAGCAACAAGTTGCCTTGCCAGATGTGGAGGTCATGAGTATACTCCAAGACTGCCACTTGGTTCCTCCAACTGAAAATATTTCTGGGGAAGGCAATGAAAAAGTCCCTTCTAGGCCTGAGTCTCCTCCTGAAACAGTCAGTAGAGAAGAAAAGCCTCTGTTCTCAGAAAATCAAAGTCCTCCTGTGGGCTGGGAGCCTCCCCTGAATCTGGTACAGGGTAAGCACAAGCAGAGCTTCAGTACTGAGGTTGAGACTGGAGATACTCAAGAGCTACATACTGAACCATTCCTGAAAGCAAGCAGCACTTTTCATAATGAAAACCCCAGTAAGATTGAGGAAGGTGAAGCAACATGTGGTACAGAAACACTAGAGGGGGGGGAAAGCACTATAAAATCCTCTTCAGAAAAAATTACCTGTGATCCAGACATTGACTCACCTGAAGAAAACTTGGACAAGAAGAAAAAAGGTAAAAAGTTCCCTGAGGCCTCTGATAGATGCTTAAGAAGTCAGCTTTCATATTCTTCCTCTGTTGATAGGTATCTAAGAAATCAAGGTTCAGATTCTTCTTCTGCTTTTCCTGAGATCAAAGTTTCTAAAAATCCTGGAGCAAAGCATTCTAGAAAAGAAGAATACCCTGCTGGGACAACACCTGAGGGCTTTCCGAATGATAGTTTTTGTACAGACATTCTAGAAGAAACTGAAAACACAAATGCCAATGAATGCCCCTCTGAAAAAGAGGTTGAACAGGAGGGTGGAGGAGGAGGAGGCATCATTACAAGGCAGACTTTTAAAAGCATGCTGTCAAAAGAAATCAAGAGGGAACAAGGAGAGATCTCTCCTAGCAGGGATCCCGTAACCACAGTTGGCCAGCCACTTCCTGAAGAGAGACTGGAAATCTATGTTCAGTCTAAGATGAGTGAGGAAAATGCTCATGTGCCCTCAGAACACATTCTTTGTAAGAGGGACCCAGAGCAGTCAAATGAGAGGCCAGGACACATTCCCACACAGGATGTGGAGGCAGTTTTAAATGAAGTAGACAGTGAGGACAGCCAACATAAAGATGGTGCTAACCAGGCTCCATCCAGCTCAGCTGAGATGGCAGGTAGTCTAAGTGGTGATGCTCCTGGGCCACCAAAATTGGTACCAAGACCTAAACGAATGACCTCTTCACCCTATAACTTGAGACATGCTTACTCTCTGGACTCCTTGGATACTACAAAAGTTGCTTCAAAAAAGGAAGCCACATCAATAAGCCCAATGCCAAAGGAAAATGAAGCTTCTGAGAGTGCAGATCCCATAGATGAGGAGGATGTGGACACAGTGGTGCATGAACAGCCAAAGTTTGTGGAATGGTGTGCAGAGGAGGAGAACCAGGAGCTCATTGACAACTTTAATGCCCAGTACATGAAAGTTCAGAAGGGGTGGATCCAGTTGGAGAAAGAAGCACAACCAACACCAAGAGCAAGGAATAGGTCAGATAAACTGAAGGAGATTTGGAAAAGCAAGAAAAGGTCACGGAAATGCAGGGGTTCGTTAGAAGCTCAAAAGTTTTCTCCTGTTCAGATGTTATTTATGACAGACTTTAAATTATCTAATGTTTGCAAATGGTTCTTAGAGACAACTGAAACCCGGTCTCTGGTCATTGTGAAGAAGCTCAATACTCGTCTTCCAGGGGACATTCCCCCTGTCAAGAATCCTCTTCAGAAATACTCTCCTTCCAGCCTGTATCCCAGTTCACTGCAGGCTGAACGTTTAAAAAAACACTTAAAGAAATTTCCTGGAGCTACTCCTGCTAAGAATAATTGGAAAATGCAGAAACTCTGTGCTAAATTTAGAGAGAATCCTGACGAACTAGACCCAGAGGACAGCAGTGATGTCAGCCTCAGTCCTGATTCTGAAGACAGTATAGAGGAAGTCAAGGAAGATAGAAATAGCCATCCTCCCACAAACCTGCCTACTCCAGCCAGTACACGGATCCTCAGGAAATATTCCAATATTCGAGGAAAGCTCAGAGCCCAGCAACGATTGATCAGGAATGAGAAAATGGACAGCCCCATGGGTGTGGCAGTGGAAAGTAAGCAGAGTCGTAAAAGTGTTTGCATCAACCCTCTGATGTCCCCCAAGCTTGCCCTCCAGGTGGGTGCAGATGGGTTTCCCGTTAAGCCCAAGAGTACTGAAGGAATGAAGGGAAGGAAAGGAAAGCAGACGTCTGAAATCTTGGTTAAAGCTGAAGTTCAGAGTAAACGGAAGAGAACAGAAGGCAGCAGCACCCAGGACTGTAAAGACAAGGCCCTGACAGTGAAAGCCGGCAAAGAAAAGCACGTTGATGGACCCACTAAAACCTCTTCTGCCAAGAAGTCATCTGTAAAGGACAGAGTCAGCCAGCTGCCGAAAAAAATGTCTTTGAAAGAGAATAAAGTGAAGATTCCTAAAAAGTCCTCTGGGAAGAGCTACCCTCCCTCCAGGAAAGAAAAAGAGAATACAAACAAAAGACCTGCCCAGCCTGCCACCTCAGAAGCGCTGATGAAACCTGCAAAGCAAAAAGGATCAGGTGAATCTTCTTCCAGGCCCCAGAAAGCCACGAGCAGGAAGCCAAGCCGTGGGAAGACTAGTACCAGACCCTTGACAAAAGGCCCAGGCAACAGTGTGGCCCAGAGAAAGCGAAAGCTCAAGGCAAAGCTAGACTCTTCCCATAGCAAACGGAGACGGTTGGATGGAAAGTGATGGAAGGATGGCAGCAAAGAGTGAAACTGTTCTATAGAAGTAACCTTTTATTTTGCATTAACTAAATCTGCTTTTATAAGCTTATCAAGCCTTTCAAATTACAATAGAAAACACCACAGTTTGAGATGTCAGAAAATGCGTCTCAGGTAGAGAAGAGAACTTGTAGAGTCCTTCTCTGAGATTGAGTAAGGGAAGTTATATATTATATTCTGGTTGTTCCTTGGGTTTTAAACTTGGAACCAAGCAGTTTCTGTTTTAAAAAGTACAGTGCCTTATTTATCCTTTTTGTTTTAAAATTTACAAAAGCTAAAAAGCTGATCTATGTGATTAAAGGCTTGTATTTTATACTTGATGCACAAGCACTTGTACTGTAGCCAAGAAGACCACCGTCATGCACATGAAAGGAGCTTTCAGCAGCCACCCTGCAGCATCTGCTCCTGAAAAGACACCCTCTGCAAACCACAGCAGCAATTTCCCTCTCTGTTATGTTTGTTTTTTGTTTAAGTGGTATTTGAAAGCTAAACCAAATCATTTTTGTGGTATGTGGAGAGTGCAGAGGATATATAATTATAGAAGATTAATATTTCTGTTACCTTCTTTAAAAAATCATATTCATTGTTGGTCACTATTCTCACCTTTTTGTTTTGTTTTTGGTCTTTTGTCATTTGAGAATATGTTCTCTAAATCTCATGCCCATGGGACAAAAAGTATGTCACAAATACTCATTTTGGTTTACAACCTCTAAAACTTATTTGCATCCCCAAACTTTATTGTCTGTATTAAGCCTTGCAAGCTTGCTAGCATTCTAACAGGTATTGTCCTATTTTAGAAAAAATCTTTTTTATCTTGTAGCTATAATTTGATGATTAAGATGAAAGTGATTATTCCTATTTTTTCTTACCCAGAGTACTTCCCTATTCAGAGAAGCCAAAATATTATTTCTATTAATAGGAAATTTTAAGAATATGGGTGTACATGTGCATTTGGATGCATTTGCATGGGGTTATCAGCTGCAAATGTCTCCCAATCCCAATTTTACAGAAAATTGTTTCTTCCCCATGTAAGGTGTTTATGAAGCTGAATAGTACAGGCCAACTTGTTTAAAAGTGGCCCAGTGACTCCATGTGCATCCTAATACCACATTAGCACCAGATTCTGAGAGGTATGAACAGCACAGTTATGTAGAATCAGAGCCCCTGGCAGCTGGAGGAAGCTGTCCCAGCAGTACAGTTGGGTCCTCTCCCCTACACACAGAACTGAGGTTCAGCTGGAATGCACCAAGTGAATGTATTTGTCTGGAGTGGATGTCTTTTTAGATTGATTAGTATCATCCTAAGTGGTTAAATGCTAATAGTATTAACCCTCCCCATATCTCCTCCATGTGGTCTATTCCATGGCCCAGAAGTGAGAATTACAATATTTGTAATTGATGTTGTTTGTCTTTTTTAGGTAAAGCCTGAAATGGGCCCATTGGCTTTACTCAGTGCCTATGACATTGCTGTGCTTATAGCTGGTGTGTACTTGACATTTCCGTTGAGCCACTTCAAAAAAAAAAAAGGCTTGGTTGTTAAAGTCTCAGCTTCTTTAACATTGTTCTGTCACCATAACAGGCTAGTATGTACAGCTGTTGCTTTGTCCTTCTTTTAAAAAAAAAATTCCATTTAGGTTTTGGATCTCTAGATAAATCCAGATTTATTTTTTCATGCAGAACATGATAAAAACAGGCTGCCTGCCCCATTCTATTAAAGGTTTGCTGTATGTGATAGAAACTTCTGATTGAATAGGACTAGGGAAAAGCATTTGGTTCATGAGAAATTTGAGAGTTGTGTTGTATTTCACAGACAGTGAAGTTTACTATCTTTAATGAAGCCCTGTGTTTTTGTTGTTTTGTGTGTGTGTATGTGTGTATGTGTGTTTAATGTCTCTTCTATCCCATGAGTCTTGTTTTTCTTTTTATTATCTTTGACTTGGGCCATTCAAGAGCTACCTATATTAGTGAAACTGCTGAGTGTGTGCGTTGGCAGCCCTTTTTCAGCATTAAGTTGCACAGAAGCATTAATATGTTTTGAGTAAGTTCATTTAATCTTAAATCTTATTTCAAGGTTTAAACAATTATCTTTTCATATAGTTGTCACTGGATACTGTTTTTGTGGTGACTTAAAGAGCTGATGTTTGCCAATGTCAGGTGTGCTGTTTCCTGTACATAAGAGGTGCTCCCTTGGCTGCTTATAGGCTACCTTGTAAGGTGCTTGGATTAGGTTAGGGAGAGGAGTGAGATAGTAAGATGGTGGAACTTTTCTAGTTCCAAGTTTATGATTCATTCCATTACTTTTCTAAATTCTTTTTTATTTTTAGAAGTTCACTTCAAGATAACAGCCATCTCTCTCATTCTAGGCTGCATTTAATGAAGTTTGTATATATTTATACACTTATTGCAATGGATCATCTTTAAAATGGACTTACACTTTTCAGCAGTTTCTACATTTAAGTAGAGAAATTCTAAAAAGTTAGGAAACTTAAAACTTTAGAAAATTTTTGGTTGAATCTCATCTTGATTCAGTTAATTTTGCTAATAGAAGAAAACAAAAATAAAACTTGAAGGCCAACTCCAGAAGGTCCTCTTGCAGAAAGATCCTCTTTCCAGCATAGGCGGGAAATGCTGTCTCTCAGACACCTCAAAGCCCAGACTTGATATGAACTCCAGTTTCCTCTCCTTTGAAAAGACCTCCTTCTTATGGCCATTTTCAAGTATGGCATGCCACCAGATGTAAAGGCAGTTTGTCCCGTGTTCTGGATCCCGAATCACAAAGGAATTCTGCTCCAAGGCCTATAACTCAGTGAAGTGACTGCCTCAGTGGTGGGGCTTAAGTTGATGACCAGAGATCTGACATTCCCTGAGTTTCTAGAGGAGCTAGAAGATATCTGGGAAGACATCAGTGGAGTTGTATCATAGCTTCTCCAAAGCTGGGCCCTTTTTGGGAGATACATTTCCTATCTTATCAGGCTCTCTAGCAATGGGGTTGCTCCTTCAGTTGAGGTCCAGAGCCTCACTCCATCATTTCCTCAAACAGTGGCAGTCCTGCAGTACAACAAGAAGGCCACAAACCTTTCTTTACTCATGTCTGCTAACCAGCACTTGCTAGCCCCTGGGATTCTTTATTAAGAACTTCTGTATAGCCCTATCTAAAACAGTAATCTTTGAGTGTGAGTTTGTGCCTCTATTCCTGTAATGGTACAGAGAGAAAGGGGTGCTTTAGTCATCCCTTTACATATGTTGCTTTCTCAAGGAATCTTCTGTGCACTACATACTGTGCAGGTGAATTTCTCACTGTTCAACTATGTCATCAGTAAAATTCATCACTCCAAGACAGTTCCTTTGGATTGAGGTTTGCTTCCCACTTTATAGTAGATTCTGCAGTGAGGGCAAAAGCTATAACTCATTTATGGGCAGCATTTCTGTTGATCAGTGGACCTAAGATCCCAGAAGGAAAGGATGGCATGGTATGTGATGCGAGCAGAAGATGTTCTAGTGTTAACCACCATCCAGTTTGATGTCTGTGACAACACCTGGGATGGGGCTGGAATTCCCCCCCAGAGGCTGGCCAGTAGAGAGGGCACCACCTTGTCCTTTTTGTTTTCAGGTTAGCTGGTATGGGATTCTTTGAACTGGTTGTTAGTTTGTGTAAAGTTTTGTCAGAACATATCTTTGCCCGTTTGCTTATTGATTGTCTGTGGGGTAGAGCAGAGAGCCACAAAGCCTAAAATGTTCTCTAGATCTTTTAAGAATTAGTTTGCTTACCCCTGCTTCAGAAAATAATAGCTTGCTTAGGAAAAAAAATTCCCCTGATTTCTCTTTTGCCTCTTACCCTTTTTCTCTTCTTTGCTTCCTTTCTTCCTTATCCTCGTTTTATTGTTTATTATGCACTTCTTTGTTTCTTACTGCACACATACTGATAGAGCGCAGGGACTACCATCTCTTTAAACCTGAGCTGCCTTAACACTTCATCTTCGTTTAACTCACTCTTCATAGGACCACATTGAGGCCACCTCAGATCATAGGGTCAAGTTTTAAACTCATGGCCAGATTGGATTTTAGAATTCTAAAAATAGGTGTCCCCGATCTCTCATTTCACTCACAGAGTTTTAGTCATCTGATTCTGGCTTCACTTCTTATTTATTAAAATAAGCCAAGACTTTGTTTGTGTTAAATTACTTGAACGTTCTTTAGTTGGACCTTTAGTCCTCCAAACATCACATTTAGATGAGGGGAAAGGCTTTTCACAGAGTAAAAAGAAAGTCTGACGTACCCAAAACATTGCTTGTTCTTATGTTTTTGGTCAGCTTTTAGGAAAATAAAAATATATTGGAGTTGATATCTTTTCAGTCACACTTTTGCAATAATAATTTTATTAAAAGTAAGCTAACAAATAAAAAATTGAAGCATTTGAAGTATTTTGGAAAAGAATAATTAAAAATGTTAATGTCGCCTGAGTATGACTGAGAAGCTAAGGATTATATCTGTAGTTCAAATCCAGTCAACTTCGTCCAAGGTGTTTTCATCCCCCAAAAAACTCATGTATGCATTTCTATGCTATTTTCCCAAATGAGTTGTCATGTCATTTAAAAATTTTTGTCAGTGACTTCCAAGCTGTGCTTAATTGTTTTGAAACATTTTGCGGAGAAGTGTGTGGTGCTGGGGATCAAACCTAGGGCCTCATGCATGTTATGCAATCACTCTACCATTAAGCTACACCCTCCAGCCCAATTATTTGAGTTTTAAGCTGTTACTCTGTGACATATTATTGTTTAATAAAGTATGAAATTGCATTTATGTATATCACACCAGCAAGGAAATCTTCATATCCAAGCAGTACGTGCTCTTCCCCATGCTTGCTCCCAAATTCTTTTCAGAGAAAAATAAAATATTGTATTTAAAGCAAGCAGAATTTGGGGAAGCCTTTTGAGATAGCCTTGAACGTAATTTAATCCTTGAAACATCAGAACAGAGTCCTGTCTTCTACACTGGTTAGGTTGGGAACCTTGAGGGCCTGACCTCTTTGCTGTAGATGTCATATTCACAGAAACCCAAAGCACTCTTTAATACTGCTCTCAGCTCAGTGCTTTGCATTGCTATGCTTCCCCATGACCCCGGAGAACCACCTTGGGACTCTTTGTAGAGGGTGTTTTTTGCTCATACTTTTGCCCTTGAAATTGAAACATAACTGGTCATTTCCTTTCACAACCACCTCTCTGTTCAGTCTTCCTTTTCCCAGTGCTTTGGTGGCTTATCCTCAGCACTGAGGACACATCCTTTGCTCCCTCCCTCAGAGGGGCAATGATGCAGTCGTGTCAGTCTGATGAGCACAGACACTGAATCTTTCTTACTGAGCGACTGTCCCAGTCAACACAGGTGTTCCTTGTGCAAACACAAAAACATGGATTGCCCATTTGAAAACAACCAGGTGCCTGTGGTATTATAATCAGGTTGGATGAATAGATTTCATCTTTTTTTTTTTAAGGGTTTTGTTAACTTATGTGGCCCACACTAAAAAATTTACTACCTAACGTTTTACAGCACAACTTTATGAATCCCTACAATAGTCATTCAAGATTAAATTCTGTGGAAAATTAGGCACACGTTTTTTTGTTGTTAATGTACCACAGTGTTACAACAGTTCTTTTAGATTTTAGGGTATCTTATCTTTTCATCCCAGTACACAGCTGCTGTTGCACATTATTCCTAAATGATTTTCGTGTGAGTAAAAGATATCCCCCTTTGCTGATTGAATATTTATTGATAAATTATGGGTGTATAGTCTACTAGGGTATATAATTAAAACTAAGAGTACAAAGTCTTCTAAAGTTTCATTGTGATTCATTTTTATGATATGTTCATTTTACGAATCACAGTGAACTTGATTTTGGTAGAGACATTCCACTATGGCAGTGCTTACAGTCTACTTACAGCTTAGAATAGTGCCTCTCCCTGAAAGTACAGGGTCTGTTGGTTTTGCCCCTAGAGCCTTCCATGTCTCTTGTATCTAGGATATTTGCAAGTTTATCACTCTCCAAGCCTTGGTCATTACTTGTGAACTTAAATGACTGGTCTTTGCTTTAACCTTGAGTCCAGATCACACATTCTTTAAATACCAGCATGTTGTTGGCACCTTGTTGACACACCAGCAGCTTTAGACTGGAAAAAGTTCAGGGCTCTTTGACCTGGCCGTTGAAGCCCACCTCTGGTCATACCAGAATCACTGCCTCATGGGAGAGCCATCCTTGGGACCTTGTCCATCTCCCTCTTCTGCTTAAGTCACTAACCCACCCAGGTGACATCTTCTCTGGGATATTCTTCCCCCTCCCAAGTGCTTCACTGAACACACAGGAGTAGCATTGTTCTCTTCCTAACTATTTTAGTATTTGATGTTGGATCCAAATACCATTCAGTTAACTTTTTTTCTATCCCAGTTGTCTGCTGTGCTCTACACTGCATGTTGTCTTGCAGCTAATGCTGCAGTATTTGGGAGCTAGTTTGTGGGAAAGATACTATACAAACAAAATTCCCTAATTTTGTATATTTGTACCACAGGTAGGCATTATTTTGAGAGCCACTGTAACTTAAGTTTATTGATTTCACTAGTGGTTTCTGCATTCTAACTAGCTCTAGAAGACTATTAGTAACTGGTTTCAAATATATATATATATATAATGCATATTTATACACACCACTGTGGAATTTGTTTCAGTGTGTAAATAGTGATATTTTCCTGTTCAAATGCTTCTATACAAAGTATTTATTTTAACAACAACAACAAAAAAAACTGTCAAAAGGGCTTTCCAAAATTTGTTCTTGCCATCCATCCTCCTTAACCACTGTGCTCAGCCATTGAACCCTTAACACAGTGAAGACAGAAGGGTGTAGCCTTGAAGCCCTCACTGTATTTGGACAGATACAATATGAATTTGAAATCTGAGCTCTTCTCCCCACTGTCATCCCATCCCAGAACAAAGTGGGTTTCTTGCATATACCATTGACAAGTTTCAACTGCTCATATCCACAGCCTGTGCAGGAGCCTTAGTTGTAGCCCGTAAGGAAATCCAAACCTCTACCTGTGGGATAAGGCGAAGCTATTAGTTGTCTGAGGACAGCATTGAAGTGTGTGCTTCTAGTCTCATTCTCCTGGGTTTATGATCGTTACCTCTTCACACCATCATGGGAGATAAGTACACCACCTTCTGCACTTTGACAATACTTGTGGCTACCTTGGCTCTCATCTTCCTCCTCCCTTTCCCTGTCTCAGCAAGCATTTGTGCAGATGTGGGCCAGTTGCAGCTGTAACTGATGGTGACAGAATGAGACCATCTGTTCTAAGATGTGTTCAGCTTTACTTCTCAGGAGTCCCAATCTGCACCCTACTAGTAATGGAGCCAGTGCTTTTTGATAATGTCCCATTCCCTGTGCTCTGTTCCTGGGCACCCTTCCTGCATCGTGATTCTCTTTCTGCCTAGCTGGCTGAACTGAGAACTACAGGTCCAAGATGCTGGGAGCTTTGGAACTAGTTCCACAGGGATGGTCATCTGTTTGAACCATAATTTATATTTCCTTGTGGCATCCCTATATGTTTTCTAAACAAATGAGGATGCTTGAACAGTGATGCTGGAGGATGTTTTTCTAAGATACTATTTGTAAGCAAATCTGATTTTAAGATAAATGTGAATGGTAACTAGGTGCCAGGGAAATTTAGCACTGAACTAGACAGTAAAAACTTTTTTAACCTTTGCAGAAAGAAATAGATTTTGCTCTCATCTAAATGTTCACAGGAAGTATTGTACATAGTTTTCTAAAAATATTTATTACTTGTGCTGTATACGGATTCATGTTCTGAATGATGTTGGTTTGCATTGTAGTATTGTAGAAGAATATATTTTAAGCAGTGAACTTCCTTTCATAACATAGTTCACACATGGAGAAAGAATAAAAGCCAGCAGGTTGAGAGCTGTTTGGGGCCTTTGATCTGTAATGTAACATCATAGCCAAGCTTTAGCTTTAACTGCCCCTCTTCTCATCTGGTTATAATACATATATATATATATTATATATATATATATAATGGTTGGTGGTCAGTGCCCAGATCTGCAGAGCAGATTTCCAGGTGTTCTTTCTGATGTGTTGCCCTTAAGCAATAAGACCCTAGGTGATGACTTATTTTGGGGTCCAGGTTGCCCTTGTCTCAGAGGATTGGGTGAGGGTAAAACAGCTCTTGTGGTACCCTCTTGCCTTTGCTGGAGAGGTTGCTGTACTTGAATTTTTGCTTCTGTCTGCACGCTCCCTCATGTCACAAAACTCCAGTGATAGATGAGAAATCTGCCTACACCAAACATGTCAAAAGTGGTCACATAAATCAAAAAGCAATTTTCCATATAGTCTAGAATCTAGTTAAGGCAAATCTAATTTGGCTATAGAGTAAATGCAAGAACTTTTCACAGGTGAAATGAAGTGGATAATTTAAAGACTTTGGCTATGTCTGATCCACCTTTAGAAGCTAGCTTGTTTCCGACAAGCCTCCCAGCCCTGGGCTTAACACCTCTGCAGCCCCTTTGGGTTCAGCCCTTTAGGTCAGTGTGAAGAGGCAGTCTCTCCATCTCCTCCAGCGTGTCCAGCTCAACAGGTTCCTAAAGCTGTTTAGCAGCCTCTCCTTGTGACTGTCCTTAACTTTGTGAGAAAGAAATACCCCACACTCAGATAACCATTAATAAAAGTAATGTAGTTTTTTAGGCTTTTGGAATGTCTTCTCTTTTGTATTTATGATGGTGTTTGGAATTTTTCAGTAGTTTTGTTTTGTTTTTATAGGTTGAAGTGGGTGCATTAGGATAAAACTTTCCATTGCTGAGCCAGATAGCAAGCAAAGAGGAAAGAAATTGACCTATATTGTATGGTTGGGGAGGTGACTACTTGTCGGGGGGTGGGGGGATTGTAGATTTTGTGGAGGTAAAATAGAACTCTGGCCTGATGCTCTCCAAGTCTTTAATACTTTGTAATAAAAATCCCCTTCTTAGCCTCAGTCTCAATAGAAGCCTGCTGTTTACCCTCAGGGAACAAGTAGTTTTCAGAATTGAGCTCCTCCAAGGTCTTTGGCCAATGCCTGTGTGTATTGGCAGTTTTGTGAACTCATGGCGTTATTTTCTCATGTGCATTATATTATGAAATTCAACCCCAACCTGTATTAAAAGCACAGCCCAGGGTCCTAATTGAGGCTAGTCAATGCTTTTAAGGAGCCAGGAGGTCATTGGAAGCCCATGCAATTTAACTGAAGCTCAGGTGCCATGTTGGGTTTTTATTGTTTTTAGGCCAAGACCGTTCAGAATAAGTTTAGGGGAGGGGCTGCTGATCTAGCTGTGGATTCAGGGAGCTCTAAAATGAATCTCTACGTTCCTTTAAAGATCTTTCTGGTTCCTCCCAGTGTTGTCATTGCCGAGGTCAATCTGTAGTTGTTAAGATGTACTCTTTTGCTGTCTTGTAAGTCTTAGCCAGTGTTCCAGATGCCCAAGGACAGGGCTTCCAGAGGACATAGCCCTTTCCTGGTACCAGGTGTGTGCTTGTAGTCTGAAGGCTGTATTTCTAAAAAAAAAAAAAATGACATTAGAAATTCTGCAAATGGTAACCTGGAGAAAGCGTGCATCTCTTGGGCCTGGATTTCCACTGTTAGTCTAGGAAAATACTGTGTCTTTAATGGATGAAAATTCAATGTATGCTGTGAATTTGTTGGTTTGAAACAATGAAAATTTTTCATTAGACAATGTTTACATACCTCACCTGAAAAACCTTTGAGAGTGTATATATGAAATTTAAAAATATATTAAGTTGCTTTAAAACAATATGTATAGTTATAAAAGTTGGAGTTATTTTAACTTTGAATATGTACCAAGTCTCTTAAATCTCGAATTCTTGTAGACTTTTTGTGTGTCCGTGTTTTACTTTCCTGTTATACAATGTAGGAAACTGTGTTCTTATTATTGGTAAAGGGGCCCCCACTAAAATCCAAGGTTGGAAGGATTTCCTGTGTTGTTTCAAATTTTGTTTGGTTTTGAGGGATGGGGTATGGAGCTAGAGAATGTGTAGGAGGGATTTCTCTAACACTGACATCTATTCCATGAGCTTTTTCAAGGCGCTTATTTTGTTGCAGCATATTAAATTTCTTTGATATTATAATGTGTTTGTGTTATCACTGGAGGGTACAGAATGCAATGAAGTTGGGCATTTGACTTGTAGCCTACTGCCAAGTTGGCAAGTAGCCAGAAGGAACCCAAAATAGTACTCCTCAACCATGGTATTGGGGCTTGAAATATTATGTTCTGCTCTAAATCAGAAATCATTCTGTAGCCGGATGTGGTGGTGCATGCCTGTAATCCCAGCACTCGGGAGGCTAAGTCAGGAGGATCGCTGCGAGTTCGAGACCAGCCTGGGCTACATAGTGAGTTCCAGGTCAGTCTCAACTACATAGTAAGACCCTGTCTCCAAAAAAAAAAAGCATTCTGAGTTTTGCCTAATTTTGAGGGGAAAAAATGAAATGGATAAATAGTTGGGCTTACCCTTGCAGTGTTGGAAAGATGCCAGTGTTTCATCCTGAGGGTAGGGAGCAAGAGTCCAAGCTCACCACAGGTGCCCCAGCTAGGGCTACCCCAGTCTCTGTGGTCCCTGTGGGGTATGGCAGAAAGTGGACAGAAGGTCCTTCCCTTTGCTTGCCTTTTTGTTCATCATATTCCTTCAGTTCTGCTTGGGGTGGGTCAACCTAGGGACCCAGTGGGCTAGTGACCCAGTGGCCATCCTTATGCAAAACTAAATCCAGAGAAGATAATCCACTGCCCATTAGGACACTCCTAAGTTGTCTTTTACTGAGAGACTGCAAAACTGTTGGTCCACAGAAGTATTTTGTTTAGCTGAACTTATACACACATAGTGTAAGCTTTATAGTATAAAGAGATTTTTGGCTTCTCTTTTTAAAAAAATGATTGTGATCTGACAAAATTAGTTCATGGTATGAATCACCTTGGGGCTCAGTAGATTGGCAAATGTTGTTTAGGTCAGTTCCTATCTGTGTCAGTTGCCATTTGTCACTCTATACTTGGTGTCTTATCAGAAGTAGCAAAGAAATAATGGACCATGAGGATATTACCCATTTGATCTAAAGTAACCACTTGGCCACCCCAGTCACTTGAACCTACACCCCTACTAAACTTCACTGTTTCTTGCACACTCCTTTTTTCCTCCAAAAATCCCTAATTGTTTTGAAGGCACTGGATTTACTATCACTGCATTTTCAAGGTGGCCATGTGCTGTTGTGGCTATTGTGACCATTGACATGGCTTATGGGGAATCTGCCATGGTCCTGGAATCCGAGGAGAGTCAACCTGGTCCCTTTACCATCAAGGACCTGCCACTCTTCTGCTACGGTCCAGGTCACCCACACACTCAGATCTAGGATCCTGCAAAATCTTGAGCACAATTTTCTGGTCTGAGAGGTGATAAAACCCCTAAAGAAGTGTTTGCCTCCTTTCTCTACTGATCCCTAAAAACCACTGGCCTAGAGACAGGCAGTAGGTAACCTTACAGGATATCTGAGAAGACACACTGCTTTCTAGTCTGTTTCCCAGATGTTCTGAATCCCTCAAAGCCAGGTTAAATGTGTGTGTGGCTTACAGACACACATAAAATGTCAGTGTAACAGCAAACACTTGGCACAGATGAAGATAATCTGCCTCCCCAGACCAAGCATGCTGTGCCCTTTTTCCTGTTCCATCAACAGACCCTTGAGGAACTGTGGCCCCCAGATCCCTTTCTTCAAAACTGATAAACCACCTTTGCTACTTCAGGAAGAGCAGAGTTCCAGGGCAGACACCCTCCATGTGAGGAGTATAGCCATTGTGGGTCCTAGAAGTCCTTGTTCCCGGAGGGTGAATACTGGCAGTAGCAGATTTACCTCGGCGGAGAAAGACAACCAGGCAGAATCCAAGTGAGTCAATGTCATGTTCACATGGAGAACAACAGATGATATCAACACATACTAAAACAATACTTCAAGGGAAGGGCAGATGCGGCTCCCTCATGGGCTGTTTTAAGCCAGTCACTAAGTCATTCCAAACAAGACCACAGAAACCTGACACACAAGTTCACAACCACATAAGCATCTGAAAATCAAGACACTGAATGTTGACTTTAACATATAAAAATACTATAACAAAATGAAATACAAATATATATATTAGAATCTGTAAGCTGTATAAAGAGAGACTTTTGTAGTTAGGCTAACAGCAGGCAGAGAGGAGGCAAAGGTGGCCTTTTCCATTTTCTTAACACCATCGGAGCCCCAGCCACTGTTCCCAGTAAGGCTGCCCAAGCATCGTCTCCCTCAGTAATCATTGCTGGCTCTCTTCAGTTCACCCTTAAAGGAAACAGCCAGTGGTGACCACAAAGCAAACTGAAGATCTTTATCAAAGGGTGGCAAGATTTGTAGGTGATTTCTTGAAAGGATGATTTTGCAGTTGCTTTCTCGCTAGACTTGAGTTTAGTATGAATGGAACTGATGACCCAGGCCTGTCGCAACTTGCAGGTTGGTGGCCAAGTTAGAGGAAAAGTTGACCCTGGGATGCATGACTGTCTTCGGCCCCTTGCTGCCCTCATGCTTGTGGAGGATTCCAATCTTGACACAGTGAAAGACCGGTTTGGAGGGGCCAGGAGTGCAGCTATAGGTTCACAAAGTGCTTCCTGGGAACCAGCATGCCAACCCCTCCCATCCCACAGCCCTGGGTAGAGGTGGCAGGTACCCTTCCACTTCTATACAGAAGCCTCCTTCCAGCAGTACCGCTCAAGCCTGGACATTGGCTTCTTTGGGCACTGGGAAATGGTGATGGCCAGGGAAGCTAATTTCCCTTGGGCTGGTGAGTCCAGAACACATTGCTGACAGGAAGGGGCAACCCAGCTTCCCTAGCACTTTTTTGCCCTCTGCAGCCTGGTGCTACTACCTACTAGTATCCCAGAAACTTGGAGTAAGGGGGGGACACTATATGGCCCTTAGAGAGTCCCCAAAAGACCCCAGGTGCTATCCACTTGGGAGATGCAGGAACTACAAGAAAATAGAGCCCGGTTCCTTGGGGAAGGGCTATCTAGCCATGAGAACACTTCTGTGCAGAGGAGGGACTTCTCATCCCAAGGTCCCTTGACCCTGTAGGAGGCTCACATCCTCTACTAATCAGCACAAAGGGCTCACGTTGATGCCCATATGGGCAGGAACACAGGTGCAAGGCCACTCCAAATCCCATACTCAAATCCCCAGATGGAGGGATCTAGGAAAGGGAAATACTCTTCTCCTTTGCCCACTAAGGCTCTTCCAGGGCTATACCCTCTTGGGATAAATCTCGGCAAGAAGAATGTGACCTTTCCTCCCTCCTTCAACTCACGGTTAAGCTTAAAACCCATCTTTCTACACTTCAAATGTGTGGAACAGATACTTCTATCAGAAGATCATGTAGCCAGTGGCTCTTCAAACACAGCCTTCATTGCAAACAAGGGTGAGGAACATTGGGCCAGTATCTCTGTGGCTGGAGCCCCACTGCCTGCACTCTTCCCAGGCATCTTGGTTGCTCTTGTAGTGCTTGAGGACTAGTTCACATCTGCCTTTAGGGATGAACACTCAACAATACCCATTCCTGGGTTAGCCACACAAATGCTGATGTAGCCCACAAAAATAGATCTTCTAACTCCTTAGGCCTCCCTTCTGAGGAAGCTGGAGAATCTACACGGTTCCTTCCACCTGCCCACCACCTCATTTTATGGCTGAGGAAGTCCATTTGAGAGCAGGAAGTTTCATCCACAGTAAGAGCTGTCAGTCCCCCCTCCCCCGCTCTATCCTGGCCTACAATTCAAGGGGCTCAGCGCCAGCCTCAATAGAGGAGATTCCGCACCCTGTCCCTCTGCCAGAAGCTCAGAGGCAGCTTGTGGGTAGCTGGTGGCTGGAGAACCCCAGGTCCAGGACCCTCTTCTGGGCCAGTGTTTATTCAGCTAGGACCAACAACCCTCTGCTCTCTTCGGTGGAGTCTGCCACTCCCAGTACCCCTATTATTTCCTCCACAAGAGCCCCCTTCTAGAACTACAGTGGTTATCCTACACTTTAGGATTCTGAGGCCTGGTCCTAAAAACCACAACATTCCCAGCCCCCTTCTCAAACAATGGCAAGAGTGGGACCGGTCCACTGAAGAAGGAAGAGTCAGTCCTTTCACTTGCAGGCAGAGGGCTGCTGCCCAGCTCCCCAGGGAAGCAGAGGGGCCAGGGGATTCTGAGGACCTGGGCCACAGGGTAAGAGGAAAGCTGCTTTGGAAAGGGGTCAGCTGCCTTCTGTAGACCCGTGCAGCAGATACAGAGGGTGCCACCATTCTGCCCTTCTATGGCCTGACCTCACGCACACATTGGTTCAACAAATATTTATTGAGCGCCTATCTGTGCAAGGCACTTCCAGAGAGGGCAGCCATAGCTCCATCCTGCCCCTCTTCTGGGCTGCAGTGCTGCTAGGTCCCATGCCCACTAGGGCCCAGGTGCTGCCTCGGTGATGCCCACGCCCCAACCAGCTGCCGACTCTTCCTGCCCTGCCTGTGGTGCTGCCTGGTCCATGCCCCTTATACGCAGAGGGAACAACCACATTTGGTGGGCTTCTCCACCTCCTCGGCAAAAGAGATCCCGTCGCTGCACTCGAAGGTGAGCTTCCTCTGCTTCAGCCGCAGGCCTAGGCAGCAGCCCCGACCTGGGCACGTGCCCCGACACTCCACCCACGATAGCGGGCGCGTGGTTTGGCAGATGGCATAGCCCCTCTGGACCTGGTGGAAATCCCGGACAGGGTCCCCCCGGCATTCGGACTCTGGATGGGACAGACACCAAGAGAAACCCTCAGGGCACACCCAGGGGCCAGCTGCTGCCCTGTGAGGCAGAAGAAGGCGAGGCAGCATCCTACAAGCAGTCCAAGTGCTCTTACATCCACTTGGCACCCATCATCCTCCCACCTCTCATGCATGCACCTGCACACTGCTGCCTCCTGGGATCCCCAGTGTGGTCAGTGCTAAGGAGAAACTGTAGTTGCCAGGCCCCTCAGGGATGGAATGGCTGTCAGGGTAAGGTGCTTCCCCTTATGTTACAGAGGTATGCAAGAAAAGCTGAAGAGGGGAAGGCCCAGGGGCCCTTAAGGTGCCTGAAGTCTAGATTTCTCTGCCTTGTCCTTCCCAGCCTCAGCAGTCTGGATGCCAACAGGAGTATCTTGGTCAAGCTGGCCAGGAAAGGAGTCCACTCCCAGGTCCCAAGCTGATGGGGCCAAGATGTGGAGGTCTGGCCAGGAGCTGTTACATGGGTGGTCTCTTCTGTAAGGAGAGACCTTAGCCAGAAGAGACTGTGCCCTGGGGAGATGGCTGGGGCTCAGAGGGTGGAGGACTGCAAAAGTCCAGGAGCAACCTAAGGTACAGGAGAATGGGGAAAAGGGGAGAAGTGTAGATGGTTTGCCAAAGTTGGGAGGAAGAAAATGTCAAGTCGCTACAGCAAGTTATGGGGAGGAGGGACCCCAAAGAGGACATGTCAGGAGGGGGGCCCCTGACCTTGCTCACACAGCTCGCCTGAAAAGCCAGGGTCACAAACACAGTGTGCCCCCTTGGTGGCCGAAGCCTGGCAGTGGCCATGCAGGCATTGCAGGTCCCCACAGGGCTCCACCACTGCCCCAGCCTGGTTGCACAGGGCCCCTGAGTACCCCTCCCGGCACTGGCAGCTGTAGGAAAGGGCATCAAGGGGCACACATTTCCCATGGACACACCTGGAGGAGACAGAAAAGGCACTGTGAGGACAGGTCAGCTCAAGGCCCCGCCCAAAGGTGTCCTGACCCTCCCAGCCTTGGCTTCACAGGACTTCGTTCCCAAGATTTAAACCAAGTGAGCAAAATGTGATTCTATGTTTGCCTTTTTGGGGACTTTTTTCCAGTTAGTGAAAACTGAAAACCAGAAAAGAAAAAAAAAACAAACTATAAAATCCTGTGGTAGGCCTCATGTTCCAATTTGAGGATTTAACAACATGGGCTCTCACCATGGGGAAAACATACAGGGAAGGGGCAGGTGGGCATGGGACAAGGCTCCCTTAGCCCATCTCAGACTCACTTGTGGCCATGGCAGGGGCCATCAGCTGGCTGGTCGCAGTGCAGGCCCCCCCAGCCAGCCTCACAGTGGCACATGGGCCCTGGGGTGGCATTGGGCTGGCAGATGCCATGCAGGCAATAGAGTTTGCGGCAGGGTTCACAGCCTGGTACCACACCCGGTTTCATCTGTGTCTTGGTGAAGTCCTGTAGCTCGTTATTTATGTACAGGTTTCGGATGCAACCGTGGAAGCTGGTACCATTAAGGATCTGCCACATCCGGAAGGCTGCCGAGTTCACATCCACTGGCATCCCTGGGTGGGAAGGAAGTAAAGTGAGTTGAGTCAGGCTCAAGCCATCCCTGGACCTACCTCTGAGATCCACTGTGCAGCTCCACAAGTGTCCCCTTTTTCCCTTGGCCTCTATCTTTCTGTCTCTGTGGCCCTGCGCCACAGGCCTGTGCCATCCCAGGGTGCCAGATTCCTTGCCCAGAAAACATGGAAAAGCTGCTTTCTACAGGATCAGTGCTAGCATCAGGCTTGGCATGGTTAGAGAACAGCTGGAGCTTGGGGCGCCTGTTCCTGAAGTCAGACTGCCTTTACCTAGGGCTTCTTCCTTATTTCTGGGATACCAGCTCTCACCCCTGGAAACCCCAACCAAAGCAAAGGACCTGGACTGAGAATGCATGAGAGAGAGAGAGAGAGAGAGAGAGAGAGAGAGAGAGGGAGAGAGAGCTCTGTTAAGATAGCCCACAGGCCTGCCTCTCTACTCAACTGAGAAATGACTGCAGGTGGTGGACAGGGGTCACCCAGTCTGCAGTGCCCATATGGCCAGAGGGGTGTCTCCAGCTGGTGTATAAACTCTATACTGAGTCTCTTGGAGCTGCTCTGGCCTCTTGAGGGCCCAAGATTGGAAGTGGGTCCTGAACAATTAGGAAGCCTCTTCTAGTACAGAGTCCAGAAAAAGGTGTCTGTGGTATGGGAGACAGGTGGGAAAGCCTAGACTGTCATCACCCTTCTTAGATTGGGCCGGGCAAAACACATCCTGAGGTCCAGGTAGGGGAGGAAAATCCTCCAGGAGCTTGGCCACTCACTGGGACAACCCGTTAGACAATGGACATTTCCCCTACGATGCAGGGCCCTGGGCTAGAGTGCCAGAGAGGCTCCACCCAGGACCCAGTCACCATGCCCCGATGAAAAGACCCGAGAAAGGACAGCAGTGGTCTCCACCAAGCCAAGTCCTCACCTCCCACATAGAGGGGTGCCTCACTGTTGAGTGTGTAGTGTTTGCCGAAGTTGTCCATGGTCATGGGACTGCCGCCATCGATGGAGAGGTTCACCATCTGGTCAAAGGTCACCAGTTCAACAGTGTGGAACTGCCCATCATTGATCATCTCAGCACTGGAAGGAGATGGGGTACCCCCACCCCAGGGAGTGGGCTTCAGTTTGGACCATTGCTGGCAAGGAACCTCCCCCAGAAAGATCACTGTCCCAGCAGTTGCTTCCCAAGGGACTGAATCCCTTAGGGAGAAGACTGTGGAGACTCAGTGGACTATAGCCAGATGCCCCCCCAATTCCCTTCCCAGGCCCCAGAGGAAAAGATGAAAAATTTGGGGAAGAGCCCCTGCTGTTCGGGAGCCTCCTCTGTGGTGAGGATGGGATGGGGAGGGAGAAATTGCAGCTCAGGCCTCAGAGAGCCTCAGAACCAAGGTGAGGCTGTATGTGGTGGGTTCACATGTCCTTGATGCTAGGGCTGTCTAGGTCTCCAGTAGTCCCAACAGCCAGTTGTACTCAGCCCAGGAGATCCACTGTGGTGTAGCTCACCCCAAGGGTAGCAGGTGGACTAAAGAAGCCATACCTGTAGATGGCAGAGCTCGGGTAGCTGCCTGGGTCGTAGCTGACACGCACATGGCCCTGGTACAGCTCAACTGCGATGTGGTCATTGTCCCCGTTGTACAGCAGAATTCCGTTGTCCTCTGCCGTGGAGACCTGATGAGCAAAGGTACTTTCTCTCCCAACCCACCCCTTACAGCAGCAGCACAAGAGGTAAGTGGAACAGAGACTGAAAGAACAACATTGTATGCAGTAACATCTGCTGTGCTTGGTGCAGGCTGAGGCTAGCAGCTCTGGCTTCGAATACCATTCCCTGTCAGTCTGGCCAGGGTCAGGCTGGGAGGTGGATGAGCCAGCTAAGGCCTAGGAACTATGTGCCAGCAGAGCAGGTAGGAATCTTAGACAATCCGCCCAGGAACAAAGAGGCAGACTGGGACCACCACCTCGTACTGGTGGGGAGCCCTTGTGTAGGCTTCATGGAGTCTGCTGCACAGGGTGGAACTACAGAAGGGACAGGTTTAGGAAGGTTGTCTCAGCCAGTGCTGTCTGACCTGAAAGGAGGCACTTAGGAGGTAGTGACTGTTGTTGGAAGTGGATTTTTGTTTGAGAAGGGTATTCCTCTGTCTGTCTCTCTTCCTACTTCTGGGAAAGACCCTAACCTCCTAGTCCATAGGGGCGGGCATATAGCCTTGGCGGGCCCACTACCATCTCCTTGGTCCCAGCTGCTGGTCCAGGGCAAGTATGTGACTGAAGCCAGGCCCATCAAAGAGCTTCCCCGAGACTGCTGACATTTGTCTAATTAGAGTTGGAAAGGAAAAGCCCCTTTCAGTCTAGTCTGGTAATGAACTTCTGGGGATATCAGGATAAAAATCAAGGATGTACCTGAGGTAATGGTGGGATTGGGATTTTAGTGAGTTTTGTATTGTTGAACAATTACTCTGGCTGTTGTCTTGCTGTGTGGACCATAGTGGGCAGGATTCTGGAGAGGTAATATGGGCAATAGAGCAGAATAAGCATGTTTGAGAAGCTAAAGGGTTCTGAAGAGAAGAAGGCAAGGACAAAGACAGGAAGAAAGATGTGGCATTTGGATAAGGAATGGACTTTGGGAGAAAGAGTGAGATGACGAAAGAGGGGTTTACATTTTTTATTGGGTAATGTGTACAATCCACTCTAGTCTCCCTTCAAGACACAGTTAGCAAAATATCCATATATTTTATGAGTGCTGTTGAAGTGGGACTTATTTTTTATCCCTCAGCATGCTGATCCTCTGAGGTGGAATTGAAGATATGAAAGGGGCAATCTAAGGAACACCAGGAACCTTCGGTTAAAGACATAACCACAGAATTAACACACATTCTGGCCACATGAAGCAAGCCTGTCTGTAGGGTTGGAGACAGAAGGTGAGGAGCAGTTGAGATGAGATGGTGGGACAGGATCATGGAAGGTTTGGTTTTCTGGATCCAGTCATCCATGAGACCACATCTACCCCTGCCATGGTGTTGGCTCAATAACCTTTCCAGTTATGTTTAAACCAGTTCAGGCTGAAATCCTTAGCCTCCCCCCACCATTCTAACAGGTTCCTTCCAGTTCCCCTGGCAGGCTCGCAAACTGATGCTCTGACCAACGCCAAGGTCCTCTGCTCCCTGACTCCTTTTTGTGACCATACCCCTGTGCACGCACCTGTAGTGTGATGTTGGCCCGTGGCCAATTCTGCAGGTCAGTGAACTGCAGGTAAGTATCCCGATCCACAAAGTTGACACTGAGCAACTTCTCACACTCAGGACCACCGAAGCCTGGGAGGCACTGGCACACAGGCCGGCTGCCCTGGTCCACACAGTTGGCCCCATTCTGGCACTCAGTCCCCTCACAGGGGTTCCTGGGGGCAGGTGAGCGGGGAGAGATCTCACAGAGCTGTCCACTAAGAGGAAAGGACATAAGTCAGAGAAGACAGAGCCAAAGGAAGAAGGGATGTCTCCTCTCCCACAGTCCTGGAGAAAAATTCACTGAACACCACACTGTTTTCTGAGAGAACCAAGAGCCAAAAGACTACTGAGAAACAAGGGCGTTTGGTCCTTGGTCTAGCAGCATTGACACTACTAGGCACTTGACAGAAACGAGAACCCCACTGAATGCACTTTTTAACTAGATTCAGGTGATTCCTGTGTACATTAAAGCTGAAGAATCATTCACTGCTCATGTCAATAAAGTTAGAAGGCAGGTTTTATTATATAGAAATGAAAACAGACTTATGACAGAGGCAGGAAGAGAGAGTAACCCAGATGACTAAAATCTAAATTAAAAGAAGGAACATTACTACCAACCTTGTAGAAATAAAAATAACAATAAGGGCATATTATAAGCAACTGTATGGCAACAAATTAGATACCACAAATGACATGGACAAATTCTTAAAAAACACATAACATTCAAAATTTTATTCAAGAGTAAATAGAACATCTGAATTGACAAGTAAAGAAGCTGAGTTAGTAATCAGAAAATTTCTGAAGCCCAGATGTTTTCTACCAAACATTTAAGGAAGAATTAATATAGGGCCAGGGATTTAGCTCAGTGGTTCTGCCACCTGCCTTGCAAGCACAAGATCCCAAGTTGAATCCCTGGTACATCCCCCCACACACAAAAAAGAGAAGAATTAATATAAATTCTTAATAAATTTCCATTAAAAAAAGGAACACTTCGTCACTCACTGCATGAGGCTAGCACTACCTTAATATCAAAACCAAAATGATATCAAAACATTACAGACTAATATCCCTTATAAATATAGGGCATGGTGGCACATGCTTGTAATCCCAGCACTCAGAGAGGCTGAGGGAGGAAGATCACAAGTTCAACCCTAGCCTGGGCAACTTAGTGACTCAGGAAACCCTTGTCTCAAAATTTTACAAAAAGGAGATGTACCTCACATCTTCACTTGTGAAGGTCCTGGATTCAGTCCCTAGCACCACACACCCACCCACACACACACACACACACACACACACACACACACACTCCTCAACAAATCTAGCAAATCAAATCCAGCATAAAAAGTATTATATACCATGACCATTTTGGACTTAGCCCAGGAATTCAGGGTTGGTTTAATATCTGAAATCATTTAATGCAAAGCACCATCTCTACAGAATTGAAAAAAAAAATAACATATGCAGAAAAAAATCAGAAACTTCAACATCCCTTTACAATAAAAAAAAAAAATCAATGAATAAGGAATAGAAGTAAACTCCAGCCAGGCACAGTGGTGCACACCTGTAATACCAGCACTCAGGAGGCTGAGGCAGAAATATTGCTGTGAGTCTGAGGGTAGCCTGGGCTACATAGTGAATTCAAGTCTGGCCTGAACTACATAGTGAGACCCTGTCTCAAAATAAAGAAGGAAAAAAAGAAAGAAAAGGAAAGAAAGGAATTCCACTGAACTAATAAAAGCAAACTAACATACTTAATGGTGAAAGACAATGCTTTACCCCTAAGATTAGGAACAAGACAAAGATATATGCTCTCATAACTTCTATGAAATAAACTAGAGTGTTTATCAAGAGCAGTTAGGTGAATAAAGTACACTCAAATTGGAAAAGAAGCAAAACTATCTGTATCTGAAGATGACATGATCCTGTTTAAGAAAACCCTAAGAAATCTACTAAAACACTCTCAGAACTACACAAAGGATTTAGTAAGGGCAGAAAATTAATCCATAAAAATAAAACAAAATGAAATTTAAAAACCAGTTCCATTTACCATTGGATTACACAGAATAAGACATCCAGGAATTTTAAATTTTAAAAATAAGTGTAAAACATATACTTTGAAAACTATAAAGCAATGATTAAAAGAATTTAAAGAATACCTAAATGAGAAGGTACCCCATGTTCATGGACTGGACAACTTAATATTGTTAAAATAATACCCCCTTAGTTGAGCTACAGATTTAATATAATCCCTATCAAAATCCCAATTGCCTTTTTTGGTAAAAATTAACAATTAAAATTAAAATTCATATGGAAATCCAGGGAACCTAGAACAGCCAAAGCAATCTTGAAAAAGAACAAAGTGGGAGGACTCACATTTTACAATTTCAACAGTTATTACAAAACTAAAGCAATCAAGATAGTGTGGTGCTGGCATAAGGATAGCCAGATAGATCAATGGAATGTAACTTAAGAGTCCAGAAATATTTTCAACATGTATGGTCAATTGATTATGAGAAAGCCAAGACAAATGGGAGGAAAAAAAATAGTCTGTTTAACAAATAGGACATCAGGATATCCACATACAAGAGAATGAAGGTGGACAGCTTCTGCAAACCCATATTCAAAAATTAATTAAAAATAGACTGATGATCTGAAATGTGCAAGCTAAAACTACAAAACTCTTAGAAGACAACATAAGTATAAGTTATGACTTTGGATTAGGTATTTCTAAGAACATCAATATGGAACAAACAAGAAAAAAAAGGACAATCTAGATGACAACTTAGAAGTCATCAAAAGTAAAAACTTTTGTGCATGAAAGGGTATTATCAAGAAAAGACAACCCACAGAATAGAAGAAAATATTTGCAAATATATCTAATAAAGGACTTGCCTAAAAATATAAAGAGCTCTTACACTCAAATGATAAAAAGACAGACATCTCAGTAAATAGGCAAAGGACTTGAAGAGACATTTCTCAAAAAAAATACATATGTATATATAAATGGCCATTAAGAACATGTAAAAGTGCTGAATTTCATTAGCCATCCAGGAAATGGAAATCATAACCAAAATGTGATATCAGTTCACACTCATTAAGATGGCTAGAAACGAAAAATATGAGCATTGCAGGGCATGTGGAGGAACTGAAGCCATCATTCACTGTTTGTGCAAAAAAAGTGGTGCAGCCACTAGGACAGTTTGACAGTGCCTCAAATGGAACTCCCTATGATGCAGTAAGCCCACTCCTAGGTATACACCCAAGAGAACTGAATGTACATCTACACAAAACCCTGTACGTGAATATTCACAGCATCAGTGTTCATAATAGCCCCAAAGTAGAAATGACCTAAATGTCTATCAACTGAGGAGGAATGGGTAATCAAAACACAGTATATTCATGCAGTGGAATGTTATTCAGGAATGAAGTGCTGACACATGCCACAGCACAGACAAAGCTTGAAAAGTGAAACAAGCCAGATGCCAAAGGACAACAGACTATATGATTCTGTTTTATGAAATGTCCAGAATGTGCAAATCTGTAGACACAAATATCAGTATATTAAGAGTTGCTGGGATGGAAGGTAGGTTGGATGTGGCAGAAAAGAGGTAAGAGGCTCTTTCTAGAGTGATGGAAATGTCCTAAATTGATTGTGGTGATGGATGCACAATTCTGGGGGGAAAACCTGAATTTTACACTTTGGGTGAATTTTATACCATGTGAATGGTATTTCAAAATGGGTGTTTTTTAAAATGACACAAGGGCTGAGGGTGTAGCTCAGTGGTAGAGGTTGCATGCACGGGGGCCCTGGGTTCAATCCTCAACACCGAAAGAAAAAGAGAGAGAGAGACAAGCAAAGTGTGAGGTGAGTGGCCAGAAACTCCACCAACCCACCAGAGAAGGCTGTGTGAAAAGGCAGATTAGCCTTTATGGCAGGACTTGGCTTCAGAGATTCAACTGAGTAGGTGAGTGATTGGGCAATGCCCTGTGATCTGTGTCCACCTCTTATCCCTCCACCAAACAGGCCAGAGACCCTCTGCCTGGGTTCTCAGTAAATTACATGACTTTCCTAAGGCTTCCCAGCTAGGATTAGCAGGACCATGGTTAAAACTCCAGTATTTAACTCCAAAGCCCTGATCTTTGCTCTCCCCAAGCCATGGGGGCTTCTACCATCCCAGACTGACAGCCAGAGGAGGCAGCTCACCTGTAGCCCTTGGCACAGAGACAGGTGTAGCTGTTGACTGCATCCACACACTGGGCTCCATTCTGGCAACGATGACCACTGCAATCATCTTGGTTCTCACTGCAGTTGTCACCTGTGTAACCTGGGGCACATTCACACCTGGAGGTAGGGAGGGGGCCAGCATTAGCTGCACATTCAGCCCAGTGCTTGGGTAGTTGAGAACCAAACCTCTTGACTGAAAACCTCCAGTCCTGGTGATTGGTGGAGACCCCCCACAGGTCACACAGAAGCGTGGGTATGAAGGGTCCCTGCCCATTATGAGAGTCTCTTCTAGTGTGAGGAGAGAGCGTGTGTGGGCTTGGGGGGCCCCGGCTGGGAGGTGGATGCCAGTAGCAGGAAGACGGGGGAATCAGGCCCAAGAGGGCCCACCCTCCTCACCAAGAGCACATCCTCTGCCTCTTCCCAAGCTGCCCCACTGCTTAGCTGTTCCCTGTGTTCTCCCCAGACCCCCAGCACAGGGCCCTGCATCCCACAGGCTCAGGGCCCCTCTTCCCCCAGTCTCTCCCACTCTGCTGGGTCCAGTCTTCATCCTGCAATAGGATGCTGCTCCATAAGCAGATAAGTTCACATTTCTGCAGCAAAATCTACACATGTTCTTCCTCCATGGGATGAATAACGTGTATAAGCCACCCTGCAGTGGTGCAGGTCAACCCTTATCAAATAAGGTCAGGTCAGGTCAGAGTTTTGTCATCAGAGGAGTTGTTTTTGGATTTCTAGAGCTCTGTGGACTTATGAGCAGAGACAAGAGGTTGTGAATTTAGAGGGGCTCTGAGATGCCAGTCATGCCACTGCCTGTCTGCAGGTGGGCAGGAGGAAGCTACTGCCATGCTCGGTTTAGGATGAAGAAACGGGCTCAGTGCAGCCAAAGTCATACTGCCAGCCCAGGTCTGTCTGGCCACAGAGCTATGCCCACCCCCTCTACACTGCCTCTCAGGAGCATACACAGCTGAGCTCAAGCCCCCACCCAAAAAACAGGAGGAAGAGAATAGCAGGAGGCAGAGCTCACACCAGAATCACTGACACTGGTTATGGGTGGCACTGACCTGGGGCCCTCCGGGGTACCCACACACTGGGCCTTATGCTGACAGGGGTTCAGATCCGGAGAGCAAAAGTCCAGCAGCTGCTCGCAGGACCTTCCTGGGGAAAGAGAATGAGAGGCAGGAGAGGAGCCAGGCCAGCCAAGGCTCCTGCAGTTACCGAGGAGGCCCTAGCCCTCCCATCCACAGAGTAAGACGAGTGTGCTCTAGCTCAGCCCCACTCACCCACATACTGTAGGGGACACTGGCAGGTGTAGTTGCCCACACCATCCACGCAGGTGCCCCCATTGGCACAGGCGTGCTCCACACAGTCATCCGTGTTCACCCCACAGGTTGGTCCTTCAAAGCCCATGGGACAGGAGCACCTGTAGGGACAGGGAGGGGAAGAGAGGCCACCTTTTTGGGTGGAAGCCTATGGCCACAGGTCAGGATCATCATTTCACAGAGTTGAGGCTTCCGCCTTGGGCAGACCCTTGCCAGGGACATGGGGGTCAGAGGAGAACAAGACCAGCTCTGCCCGCATGGGACTGACTCCCAGTCTAGCAGGGAAGACAAAGAGATCACCACTGGAGAAGTGGCTGAAGCCAGGGTGTGGGCACAAAGGTGCAGAGGATTCCTCGCTCTTCCTTGGCAGGGAGTGGTCGGAACAGGCTTCCAGAGATGATACATTGGCCTAACCAAGGACCCCAACAGGGACAGAAGGAAAGGTAGGGAAGGCAGCGGAATGGAGAGATGCGTAAAAGCCGGGGTGCGGGGGGCATGGCTAGTCCTCTGGGAAGGGACCTGCTCATCCACACAGTTTAGAAATCCAGGAGCACAGACCTCTGGGAGAGGGTGAGGATGGGGCTGGGCTGAGCAGAGGGCCAGGCTGTAGGAGGGTGCTAGATATCAGTGATCTTCAAACCAATGTACCCAAGGTTTGCCACGGGATGTGAGGGTCAGAGAGAGGCTGGAGAAATTCACATCCAACTCTTCAAATATCCAAACAAGCCCCTCTGTACACCAACATGCCCAGAACTCTGCAGAGGCACTCTGCTCTTGTCTCAAACGCAAGGTGGGACATTGTCACCAGGTACCAAGAGATGGAGAAACTGGGAACATGGGTGAGTTAGGGAAGTCTCATGGAACTGTCAGCTGGGAAAGCATTAAAAATACGTTTGATGATGGATCACTCTACAGTTTAGGGCACACAACCTGGGAAGAGTTTCAAAGAACTGAGTGATATAGCTATAATGAAACTCTTTCTAATCTGATTAGTATACTTATGTGAACAAATTTTCCCAGCATTTACATCTATAAAAACAAAACAAACCAGGAATAGAGTAGCCGCTGATCCTTTTTCATCCCATACACCCATGGATGCATAAGCCAACTGAGAGATGAAAGAACCTGTCCATTCCATTAAGAGATACCATCTAAACATTTTCTTTTTATACTTAATAACTATCAGGCAGACTTTACAATAATTATGTTGTTTTGCATGGCTATATATTATTGGTAACTATAATGATAATACAACAGAAACTTCTAAGTAAAGGCTTACGATGACACAAAATATGAAAAGACTTTAACCTTAGCTCTTGTATCCACGTTGGTGGCAGAGAAGCTGGAAAATGCTCCTGACATAAAAGAATTAACTATCACATTAGATGAAGAGTAAGAAGGTGGGGAGTACGATAGAAACACCAGCTCCAGAAGAAAGGAGAACTGGATGTCGAGGCATGAAAGGTGCACACCTATTCCCAGCATTGAAGCAGGGATATCTTGACACTGAGGCCAACCCTGTCTTTAAACACCTCCACTCTCTTCCCTCAAGAAAAAAATTCACAATGAAAACTCTTAGCTGTCGATCTAAGAAAGTGTGTATAAGGGAGCATCATCTATCAGTTTACCTTTTGTCTGGGAGGCTATGTGACCAAAAGGGTCTGAGGACCATGCTACAGGGCATATTTTGAAGTTTAACAACAGAATGGTTTTAAACTGGGGTTACTGGGGTTACTCTGCATTGAAGAAAGGGCCCCCGGCAGGAGCTAGAGGCAGGACAGAGGGAGTGGCCATACGTCAACAGGAGAGAATCTCGGGTTGAGGAGACACCCCTTCAAGAAGACCCCGCCACCTGGAGGGCCCACCCCACTAGAGTAAGCAGGGTCCAGCTGTGGAGGTTTCAGTCCCTGTGCCCGAAAAGGTGGCTTTGCCTGTGAGGAAGTCTAGGGAAGGGGAGGGGAGCTGTGCTGGAGCTGAAGCCCAGGGCCTGAAGAGCTTTGCCTATTGAAAGGATAAGATGCCCATCTGATAATTTTGGTTTGCAGAGGCAGGGTTGGCCATTTCTGCTGGTGTATTCAACACCATCTTCTGAAGAGTCAATTTGTTCATTGAGCAATTTATTTTCAGCAACTACACTCTACGTATTTCTCAGAAAAGCTCAGGAAGGTTAGGGGTTGGTGGGGATTCTGGGGGAAGGGCAGTGAGTGGGGCTAGATGTGACCCCAGCACCAGAGGTTTTTAAAGGATAAGAGTGGGTTGTGAGGGCCCCAGAGGGAGTGCTGAGTTTGGCTACACTCCTGGGCAGGCTCAGCCTTCCCATGGAAGCCACAGCCTCAGGGCTGTGTTGCATCTGGTAGGACCAGCCGGCTGGGGCTACCTTCAGGCACTGGCACAGTTCAGTGCAGACTGCAGGCATTGGAGGTGGGTGAAGATTTATAGGAGTATAAAGGCCGCCATTCTTCCCCTGGCACCATCACTGCATGTCCGTGGCCATGGATTCCCAGTGCCCCAGCACCTTGCTGGAGGAGGAAGCAGGCCCCGATCCCCAGTTCCCCCTGTGACCTTGTGCTGGGTGACCTAGCTGTCCTCTCGACTCTCTGCTTTTACCTCACAGGATGAGAAGGAGCTTGGCCCGAGGAGTCTCGGTCAGCCCACTGGCTGTGACGTGGACCATGTGTCCGCTCACCTTGAGATCACCCCACCTCCTGGAGCACAGGGAGACCCAGTCACCCCCCCCATGGGGACGAAGGGCACCAAGGCCTGGATGGTGGGCCCATCAACACCCCAAGATTCTGCCCTTCATGCTACTCACGTGAAGCTGGCATCCTCGCCCTCCTCAGCTTGGCAGGTCCCCCCATTTCCACAGGGGCTGCTGGAACAGCTGTCCAGGGATACCTCACAGTGTCGGCCCTGGAGGAAAAGTCAGGTGTGTGTGTCCCGACAGAGACAGCCGGCCTCTCTGCAGCTCAACCCCTCTACCCTAGGAGTCCCTTGTCTATTCTTTCATTCATTCATTTATCCACCCATTCATTTATCCGTACATTAGGTCACTGATGACAGGTTCACCCAAGCACCTGCTGAAGCCAGGCTCTGCTGTGGCAATGGGGACAGCCTGGAGAAACCAGACAGACAAGCTTGCCTGGCCTATATGAGCCGCCTTCTCCCAGCCTCAGCCTCTGCTCACCTTATAGCCGCTGGGGCAGGCACACCTGTACACTTCAAGGAGGTCATTGTGGCAAGTGCCCTGGTTCTGGCATGGACTGGACAAGCAGGGATCACACTTGGTCTGGACAGCCAGAGTGGGAGGACCTGTGGACACAGGAATGTTAGTGTAGAGAGCTGGAGACAGCTACACAGGCCTTCGCCTAGAGCCCCGAATCCCTGAGAAGCTCAGTGCTGTGGAGGTGCTAAGATGACCCTCTCTGTGTGTCCTCGGGGTCCTGTACAGTCCCCCTCTTGCACAGTCCATTTTCCAGCCTCTGGACCCACTTCTGTGCTAGGGGCCAATGCCAGCCCTGGTCTTGGCTAGAAAGACTAACTGCTGAAATCTGCAGAGTGCTTGGTGAGTAGGCACTGCAGGCACGTGAGGGTTTATGTCACATTATCAGCGTGACAGTGGCACAGTCATCACACCTGAAGTCAGCTGGTATTTCCTCTTCCCCTCTCACCCTCCTGACATAGGATGCCAGCATGCCACCCACTTAGAGCCACCAGCAGAGGAGGTTGGTTATTCCTGAGCTCAGCTCTGCAGGGAGGCCACTTGGGGCAGCAAGCACAGGTGTCTTGAGGTTATTCCTTTCTAAGACTAGGGCAGGGGGACCTTCTCCAACCACCTCCTGGGCTATAGCAGGCTTCTCTGCAGTCCTCCCAGGTGTGGCTGTAGAAGTAGAAGGAGAAGTCTGTGAACAGGCTAGTGGACACCACCTGAAAAGGGTGCTGGGACCTCGCAAGACAGGTAGAAAAACCAGGCCATTTAACGTGGGCTTCCCTTTAAGGTTCCATCTGGAAGCAGGGGCTCATTGGTCCTGCTAAAGAGGCGTAGACATAAATAAGAACACATTTCAGTAATGACAGAAAGCTAGTGAAGGGCTTCCAGGCACCAGGTGGGATCTGTCTCTTGACCAGGTGCTGGCAGCACAGTGAGTTCAGTTAGTGAAGATGCAGTGAGCTCTTCGCTCATCTATGTGTATTATATTTTAATAGAAAGTTTTTTTTTTAATGCCAGCACCAAACCTGCCCTGTTCAGTAAATACATACACGCTAGTGTCAAATGACCTGTCTCTGAAAGCCTCACCACAGCTGGTCCTTCTGAACCAGCACTGCTCTGACAGAGGCCTAGGGCCTCCTCATTAACCTATGCCTATCATTTTCATTTCTGAGGTGGCCTCTGAACTTGCAGGGAGCAAGGGCCATGGCCCTCCCCTGCCCCCCCCCAAAGCTGGGCCTGAGAGAGCCACTTGGCTCCCTGTGTTCAGCAGGGCTTCTGGGACTCAGCCATCAGCCAGCCAGTCAATCATTCCTCAAGCTAGTATTTACAGACACTTGAGGTGAGATGCCCAGAGCCAAGCCAGAACAAGCTGGTTCACCAGATCCAACGAGGATGGAGAAGAAATCAGACTAAGTGCTGAGCACTATTCCTACCTAAGGGAGGCCAGAGTGCTTGTGCTGCTGAGAGGCTTGGTGCCTCCAAAAACACTGCTGTTGTTTTCATTTTTCTTCTTTTTTTTTTTTTTTT
>NW_022900920.1:1684901-1715463 GCF_012274545.1 Fukomys damarensis
CTTTTTTTTTTTTTTTTTTTGGTACCAGGGATCAAACTCGGGTCCTTGGGCTTGCAAGGCAGTTGCCAGAACCACTGAGCTAAATCCCTGGCCCTCATTTTTCTTATATAACTCCAGGGAGGGATTAAGCCCTGGCAACCTGAGATATTTTTGTTTGTACATGCTAGGACTGAAGGCAGCCAGCCATCCTAACAAGCAGCATGTGCCTCATCCCTGCCGCTTGAGCCCCTCCAATGGTCACCTCAGGGACATGGTAGTCTCTGGAAGGCCTTGCCAGAGTCCCAAGCTCCCTAACAGCAGCAGGTGGGACTCTAATCAACACCCACTACCCCTTTCTTCCTTCACACTCCTGGACTCACCTTGACATTCAAACTTCTTGGCAGGGGTGGTGAGCAGTAGCTTGCCCTCCATGTCAGGGGGCCCAGCGCAACGGGCAATGCCCGGCTCCTTGTAGCCAGTTTTCACCCAACTGGATAGCCAGCGGAGGTGGCAGTCACAGTACAGAGGATTGGCACCAATAGCCCTGCAGCAGAGAACAGAGACAAGCATCTTCAGGGAGTCTTTCATCCACGGGGCTTCTAAGGTCCCAACACTGCACCAAGGGCTGGCAAAATCCTACCGGCCCCCATTTCATGGGCATTGACTTGTAGCCAGTACCGTTTCAAGTTCTTTATACACATCATCTTGCTTAGTCCTCAGTACACCCTCCGATCCCTATTTACATGTGTGGAAACTGAGGTTCACAAAGATTGAGAAACTTGCTAAAGAGTACACAGAGAAAGAGAAGAGCTGGGATTTGAACCCTCATTGCTGAGGTCACAGCATATGAATGTATCGCCTCCCGTGGCCATGGGGGAGAAAGTCACCAACATTTACGGACACATCCTGGCAATGAGACAGCTGCTTTTCCTGCAATCATGAAGCGACTCTTCTCATTAACCCCACATGCAAGTTTTCATTTCTGCACCTTTGAGAGGTGGGAACTGAGCCTTACATGGAATCAGTAATTTCCCTGGGGTCACACTACCAGTGAAGGGCAGCCCCTGGGTCCAGTCCCAGAGCTGCCTCCCTCGAAAGACCACACGCTTTTTATTTTTCTCTTCAGTTTTAATTACACAAAGAGCACATGAATGCATTTTCACTGTAAGACCCTTTTAAACACTGCAGACAAAGCAGAAGTCTCCGCCCCGCACCACACTGTGAATGGATTAAGTGCTACTGAGCTGTGTGCTTTAAAAAGGTTAACTTTATATTATGTAAAGTTCACCTTGGTTTTTTAAAAAGGCACTTTCTTGTGTTATTGATGCAGTGTAAAATGGCATAACTTCTGGAGGAGAATTCTACGATAGCTACCCAATTACTGATAGAGTTTCCGCTCTGGGGCGTACCTGCACACGTGTGGATAGACATCTGTGTGATGGCACTGTTTGTAACAGAAAGACTGGCACTTATGGGTTGAATGTCCCTTCCAAAACTCACGTTTAAATTTCACTGCCGGTGTGAATGTCGGGAGGTGCATGCTAAGAAGGGATGCGGACAAGGGATCCTGAGCTACCACCAGGCCGTGACATATGCTCTTAAGACTTCCTGGCCCCTAGGCCGGTGAGCCAAACCGACTTCCACTGTTTACAGCTTACCGGATCTGTGGTGTTCTTGTCATAGTAGCACAAAGGGACTAAGACAGCTGGGCACTGCCACTGGTCATCACGGAGGTACACAAAAGCGTAAAGTCCAGTCACGGCCCTCCACAGAGGAGCACATGGCCGCACGGGCAGGCAGCCCTTCAGCCCCTTCCCACACCTCACAGGTGGCATCCACACTTCCTCATTTCCCAGCAGCTGCGTCTTGTCACCAAACAGCACGCCTTGGAAATCCTCCAGGTCAGCATATGTGGATCCACCTCACTTTGTCACACGGCCTCATAGTATTCAGAAGGGTATGACAGACCACTCCGGGACACCCCGTGCTTTAATGAGTGACTTCCCTGTTGCTGGACATCCTTGTGACCTAACGGCTGGGAATCCTTAGAGGTGTCTGCAGGTGAGGTATGAGAATTTCTCTAGGGCAAATGCTAAAAGCAGAATTCAGTGGCTGCAGAATTCATGTCAGATGTTACCAGCTGCCCCCTAGGAGGCCAGCAGGCAGAGGCCACGCCCATGCCCTCACACTGAACCAACACTACGCATCGCCAACCTCCCAGCCTTTGTGCCACCCCGGTGGGCAAGCTCAGAATCTCTTCCCTCTGCCCCAGTGGCAGAAACACAGATGGATAAGACGTGGCCTGAAGGAAAGGAAGGGCCAGAGATGTTTGATTCAGCGAATAGAAGAGTCAGTGAGTCAGTAACTCATACCTGAAGTTCATCAACATTATTTTGAAAGCACAAGGCTGCACAGTGTTAGTAAGGACAGGTGCATTCATTAAAGTCACCACGGGGTGTGCTGCCATCTTCCACCTGTTTCTGGGCAATACAGACATGTTCACAGTCTGATAAAAGCTGCTGCAGCTCTGAACAGGGATTCTCCAGAAGAGCACAGATGATAATATGCAGCCTCATAAAATGGGCTGAACAAGACTTGGACTCCAGCTCCACCACAGCTGCTCCCTGGCCGGGTGACCTTGAGCAGCTCACTTAACGTCACTGGGGCTCACTTTAGGATTCAATAAAGAGTTTGCAGTCTAGAGGGGGAACAAAGGCAAGCACATATAACCTACAATGGGTGCTGAGGGAATCGCAGAGCTCAGCAGAGAAGGTAGTTTTGACCTCGATATGTATTTAATTCTCTCTACCCTTATTGCTGACAGTATCCATCCTGGCTAATGGGATGAATGAGACCATCCTCTTTACTGAGCAATACCAGTGCCTCTCAGATGTACACGAAGGTCACTGGTGCCTTTTAAAGCAACAGGAATATAAAAATTGTGGAATATTTAAAATGTTTACATTTGCCAGGGTTTTTTTATATTAATAAAAAGTACAATGTAACATATTATCCAGACAACAAACACAACATTTATAGTGCGCTACAAGGAATGTGGTCCAGTGATGAGGCACAAGTTAAAAGTTTATTAGGAACAGCTGCTGATTGCAGTCCCGTAGCTCATTAGAGAAAATGCCAGAAAGATTGTCTGAGGCTGCCGTGAATGTGGGAGCCCTTGATGCCTCTTAGGGTCTTCACAAATTCTGATTGCTGCGGCTGTGCCCTCCATAAATGGCAGCAAACCTGCAGCTCCTAAGTGTCCTTTCCTGACTCAATAATAAAAATTGTGAGTCCAGAATCACATAAAAGCTATTCAAGCCAGGTGTGGTGATTTGTACCTGTAATTCCAGCTCCTAGGGAGGCTGAAGCAAGAGGATTACAGGTTTGAGGCCAGCCTAGGCAACTTAATGAGAACTTGTCTCAAAAGTTAAAAAGCTAGGGATGTAGTTCAATGGCTGGGGAAGAAAAGCCCTTTAAAAACAGAAAGCCGGGCTTGACACACATGTGATGATGTGATGTTCCTTGTTTCTCTTTTGTGAAGAGTCTGAGCTACACCTGAACTCAACGTTTTGAGCTTTCATTTACCCACAGCAGGATCTTTGTAACTAAGAACAATTGTACCCGCTTATCAACTGTACTTTTCACTTTCATCTGGGAACCATTTTTCCCAGTGAAAACTACTGTGAAGTGCAATTTATACATGTTAACCAAAAATTGAAGAGAAAGAAAAGAAAGAAAGAAAGAAAGACAGACAGACAGAAAGAAAAAGAAAGAAAGAAAGAAAAAGAAATCAAGCAAGCTACTGTGAACTCAGTGGGGAAGTGGAGAGCCACAGGCTAAACAGAGATGAAGTTGGGTGGGGTTGGGGACGTCAGCCAGGCCACTGTCAATCTAAAAGGGCTGTTGATCCAGGTACACACCCCAGCAAAGGTATAAATAGCCGTGTGTTGTTGATCTTTGGTGTAAGCTGGACATTTCTGAAACAGCAGCCATTCAGCAGTGCCAAGGCACTGCTGTCTTCTATTAACAGAACCTGGCTGGAAGCAGCTTTCTCCTGGCCCGGAGGCCAAGGAACACTCGAAACTCTACACCTCTGCTCATCTAACTCCTAGGCAACTTATCTGTGTGTAGAAATGTCTCCCTCTTCTGGACTTGAAGGCAGTACAGGTGGTCCCTTGAGGACAGGCCGGACACCCGCAGGCATCAATATGCTTGCTGAGTATCTGCCAAAAGGCAGGAGAGAGGCACAAAACCTCAGTGGAGGAAAGTGCAAGAAGGATAATCTAAAAAAATGCAACTAGATTCATTTTTAGTGTATATGCTTCCAGTACTGCAGGTGTACACATTTCTACACCATTGAAATCACTTTTTTGCATTTTATCAAATAATAAATTAGTGTCATAATTATCAGTAATGATTTGCTCCTCTCTCATCTGAGCACACCATAACTTACTTAGGCATTCCATATTGACTTTTCACACCTAATACTTAATAGATTTGGAAATCTACCTTTCTAGTATATTAGAGGCAGCAAAATACAGGATTATAACTGTGCAGAATAACAATGAGGAAATTTAGCATAGGATCTGGCACACAGTAGATCTTTACCAACCAACAGATGGATGGTGCTCTAGTTTGGATCACGAATAACCCCCAAAGGTCCGGGTGTTGAAGACTTGGTCCCTCGCCTTAGGCACTGCTGGGAGGTGGTAGAACCTTGAAGAGGTGAGGCCCTTGAAGGTGACACTGGAACTCAGGCCTCTTCCTCACTCTCTGCATCCCACCCATCATGAGATAAGCAGCTTCTTCTGCCACACATTCTTTCATGATGTTCTTACCACAGACCCAAAAGCAATGCAGCCAACTACCATATACTGAAACCTCAGGAACTGTGAGTCAAAATAAACCTTCCTCTTTGTAAGCTGATTACCTTAGGTGTTTTGTTATAGTACTAGAAGGTTGATTTAAGCTATGGACAGATGGCTAGACAGATGGTTCATCTTTCATAGATGAGCTAACTGAAAAATAAACATAAGAGTAGATGGTGGCAGAGAGAGGTACAGGGACTTGAAGCCCAGGACAGGGAACAAAAACTCATAATCATTATGGCATGTTTAAATAATGAGACCTTAAGGATAACCTTTGTACAGGCAAGAGAAGAGTTCTGAAAAGAACAATGAATTGTCTGAAATCCCACTGCAATTTGATTCCTAGCCTACAGTTCAAGGGGTTTAAATGTAGTGATCCCACCCTCCTCTATACCCTTGCCCTGCAACCCCTCCTCTATACTACCTGTGGACAGGAGAGGGTCCAGCAAGAGTCACAGCAGGAAAAGGGGGCTTCTTAGGACTGTTGGCACTCTGAGGAGCCAGGCGCACAGATGCTGCCTCTGGCCAACCTGACTTGCTATGGATCCCTGGGCACATCCTTCCTATGGCCTGTTCGTGGCTTTTGCAGATGGCTCTTATTAAGTCCAGAGTGAATGCAGTGTGTACGTCATCCTTTTACCATTCCTGACTCCTTGCAAGTGCTCAGGACATCCTGATAGAAGGGCTGTAGCTCCTCGGTACAGCACAGAGAGCAGATGCATAAACGTCATCAGTCCTGCCTGTGTACGTGTGCACACTGGAACACAGTACACACACACTTTCCGGGTGACTGCCTATCTCCACTTTAAGCCCTGGGTTCACAGGACAGAATTTATTACAAAGGTGCTTCATTAACAATATAAGGTTTCTTCCACACAGATGCTGTTTTGCACAGAGATTGATCTGATGTGCAATTAACAAACCCATCTGATCACCAATGCCATTGTCCTGTTCTGTAATTACTGCTAAAGTGATCTTTACTTATTGGTTTATTTCTTATAAATTGGATCTGGCTTCAAACCTTATATCCTTAGTCTTCTAAAGAGAGATATAGGCTCAAGCTTTTGTTTTGTAGCTTCCTTTGTTTTTTTTTGTTTGTTTTCTGTTTGCTCAGAACATATATGGTTGATTTGCTTCCCATTTGAAAACCAAAGCCTTTAGATTTTGAACTCTAGAGAAAAGATTAGAAAATATTCAGGTATTATTCAATTCTCATGAGGAAGATGGAAGGATAGTCAGCAAGCAGAAGGGGTCCACTCAGAGGGAATTCGAAGGTGGGAAAGGTAGACCAGATGCTTGGGAGGTCCTGGCCTGGCAAGAAAGAGCATGAAGCAGACAGCAGTCAAGGGGCAGTGGCCCAGGTGCATGCAAAGGGGGCTGGGCAGTCACATGCAACAGCATTTTCTGGCACCTGGCAGGGAAATACTCCCTAGACAGTAGGTCCTCAGATTCAAAAGGCTAATGTCACCAAAAATGAGCTCGAAATAAAAAATTGCAAGACATAAATGGAAACAAGCCCCTGTGAATTCAAGTCAATAGGAACAATAAACAGTACTGGCCCTGCCTGGCCTTTGTCCAGAGCCATTATCTCCAGCTGGGCTCACTCCTGCCTCCTTCCATCCCCTCCAGCTTCTGTGCCACCACTGGGTCTCTGGGAGTTTTTGACAACTTTATTCTTCCACTATTCCCTTCTACTTTTAAAATGAAGTCCGAAATCCCTAGCCTGGTAAACAAAGCCATTCACAAAAACATTCCATCGTCCCTTTCCAGTCTCAGCTCTTCCTACCCCATGTTCTTCCCCAGCCAAACACCCTTTCTCCTGCTGGATGACAACATTCCTAAATGTGTCGTTTACTTTCTTGCCTCTGTGACTTGGTGCTCCCTGTTCCTCTTCCTGGATGCCCTTCCCACTTCCTGTGAATGACAAACTCCTGATTTCTCTTCAGTGACAACATAAATGACACCTCTTTGCGAAGCTCCTCAGACTTTCCCAGAGTTAGAACTGCTTCCTTCACATTCTCTTGATGGTATCCAGATGGTCACAGAAGGCAGAGAACTTGTTTTAGTAAATTCTATCAGCACTTGACTCACTTTGCTTTACCAGAACATGTTTATTGAGGCAATAAAGAATAAGCAGTGATCTTGTAATCACACACACCTAAGTTCAAATCCCATCTGTCATTTCCTAGCATTGGACCTGCTTAGCTTTTCAGAACCTAGGACTGTAAAATGCAAATAATCATTCCTACCACCTTGAACTGCATCCATTCCACTTCCATATCAGACATGACTAATCAATCTCTGCACTCTTCCCACCAGCTCCAGACCAGCCCTGAAATCTTCAGTGTGGCACTCCAGGCAGTTCCTGTCCATTGGGCACAGTCAGCCTGTGACACAAAACCTACTTCCTATTTTGATCACAGAGTAAACAAGACACCACAGATGACATACAGAGTGCAGTGTCTGACTCAAGCAGATCCTCCAAAAGTGTCTGGGACCTCTTTTACTTCCTGAAGTCGAAGGTTCCCAGATGCACACTGGTGTAGCAGGCTTTGGGAGGGAGGGTAACCTTACTGTGCTGAAGGTACATCATCTTAGGGTACATTCTGATTTGAGAGATGAAAACGTGGGCGAGGGAGTCACAGAACTGGGAAAATCCAGAGAAAGGTTAACTGAATGAACTTCAGGACATACTGGGGACTCCAGGAGGCTCTGGGCCTAGATAAGCCTGTCCATTTGGGCCCTGGGTGTGGGGCTGAGAGCCACAGGGGTCAGTCACACCCAAGGTCCCAGCTGGCTACAGTGCATGTACACTGCCTTGGCCCGTGGTGCCAGGAAACGCCAAGGAAGGCTTCTGCTCTGACCCAGCCCTACCTCCACAGTGAGGCTGGCCCTGCCTTGGCCCAGAGCTTCTTTATTTCTTCTTAGTTTATATGGTTAAATACATATAATATAAAATTTGCCATTTCTATCACTTTATAATTCAACAGTGTCGATTAAAATCAGTGTTTTACAACCATCATCAGTATTTCCAAAAATATTTTTATCACTCCAAACAAAGACTCTCTACTCATTAAACACTAACTCCCCATTCTCTGTCTTTCCCTCCTGGCAACCACCATTCTACTTTTTGTGTTGAACCCAGGGCCTCCACAATGGCCCTTTTTACATTTTTTATTTTGAGGCAGGTGGTAGCACCACTGAGCCAAATCCCTGGCCCTACATTTTTTATTTTGAAACAAGGCCTCACTAAGTCATTGAGTTGCCCAGGTTGGGCTTGAACTTGCCATCCTCCTGCCTCAGCCTCCCAGAGTGCTGGGATCACAGGCGTGCGCCACCGTGCGTAGCTTGTGTTTACTTTTTGAGGAATCAAGACTATCACTTTTAAAGAATTTTCACAGCATTGTCATCTGAGTGTTTCTGGAAGTCACTCTGCCTCAACTGTGTCACTTGAGGAGGGATTAACTTCCTGGAATTTAACCTCCATGGTCTAAAGTTAGAAACATGGCTTCAGTGTAGTGCTTACAATCATGAACAATGAGGAGCGAAACTCCACCCGCTACTGGCTCTGCAACTTTGGGCAAGCTTCCTGCTGTTCCTGAGCCCGTTTTCACTGATAGAAAGGAGGGTGACAGGTACTTCCGCTGCAGGACCACAGTGGGCATTGTACTAGCTGATGAAGATGGTCACTGTCACCTTGAGCAAGGCTTGGTCTACACCACTGTGGCTGGTGAGTTACTGAGTGTGAGAGGCTGGGAAAGTACACGTGGGAAGTGCTGGCGGTCTAAGGAGCTGGGGTCTCCCTCAGAATCCAAGTTCTGTGTCAATCCAAAGAGGCCCAAAGAACCGGGCTGGAGTACTCACAGGTGAGACAGGGAGGTGACATCCGTGAAGACGCCCTCTCGGAGGGTGGAGATATCATTGCCGTGGAGGGACCTGAAGAGAGAAGAAGAGACAAGGGAGGAGCCCTGATGCAGGAGCAGGCCCAGCTCTCTGAGAAGGGACGTGTCCTGCCTGTGGATCCTTCCCATCTGTCAGGCCGTGACTCTGCCAAAACATTACGCCCCAGGGAAGGAAGCAGCCCTTAATGGCCCGGGCAGACCACCCTGTCCTCAGTCCTTTGGGAGGACTCTGGCTTTGCCATCAGAAATAACTCTTAACATCTTAAATAGGTGAGCGTGAGGCGAGCATGAGCCCCCAGAAGAGCCCACAGGAGCCATCATATGGACATGACAGAAAGCGCTGGTCACAAGACACAAACGCACAGTGGGAACCTGTACAAAGAGTCACATTTCTTGCAAACAAACATTTTCAATCTGAACAGAAGTCTCATATGCAAATGAACACTGCTCCCCCACATACACTACAAAATCAGCTCGAGGGAGACCCCTTCTTGGATCATCTCCCATTCCTGATGGCTTCCGTAAGAGGCTTGAGAGAGTGCTCTGGATTCCTGCCACTGGACAGTGTTGGCCCCGCTGAGTCTCCGACACGGGGATATTTCTGCTAGCAGGCAGGGGGTGGGCTTCCTGGAGGCGTGAACCACGAGGAGACTTACAGCAGGCGCAGAGAGCGGAGTCCCTGGAAGGCCAGAGGAGGGATGCACTGGAGGGCATTGTAGCTGAGGATCCTGTGGGGAGGAAGGAAAAAGAAGCTCTGTCAGAAAAGAAGGTATGGTACCCTGCCCCACTGTAATAGATAAGGAAACTGAGGCTCAGCGTAGTGAAAGGACAGCCTCATGGTCATGTTATTAACTTTTAAAGACGAGTTTGCACTAAGATTATTTCCAGACCCTACACACTAAACCACTACCTCTAAATGCTTCCAAATAAATGAATCCATTTAGGGAAGATAGGCGGGGTAATAATGAAGATGACATCTGCGATGGCCCCACAGTGGGAATAGCCCTTGTGTCCACTGAGTAAGGGACAGACAGGCCATGGCATGGCTACATAATGGAATATTACTTGGTGAGCAAAAGGAAGGAACTACCGATATGTAAAATACCACAGATGAATTTAGAGATTCACTTTGACCGTGGCGCTGGTCTGCTAGGTAGGCACATGTTCAATTGTTTTACTCTAATATGGGCAGTTTATTGTATATGAATTATACCTTAGAAAACAAGAAATGAGCCAGACACGATGATGCACGCCTGTAATCTCAGCATTTGGGAAGCTGACACAGGAAGATCACCGTGAGTTTGAGGTCAGCCTGAGCTACAGTGAGTCAGGGCCGACTTGAACTACACAGTGAGACCCTGTATCAGGAGGAAAAAAAAAAAGGAAAAAGGAAAGAAAAAAAAGAGAAAGAGAGAGAGAAAGAAGGAAGGAAGGAAAAAAAGAAGGAAGAGAGGGAGGAAGGAAGGAAGGGGCTGTCTATATTATTGCTTATTATAGCTGTTTCTCTTGTGACTGCCAAGATCGCACAGGCCAGGATTTCTCATCTAGAATTAGTGGTAATTCTTGGTCAGGGGGGTTGCCCTGTGCCTTAACTCATTTGATGCCAGCAGCATCCTTCCTATGAGATGTGCTAAGCACAGATATTTTCACACATTGCCAAATGTCCCTGGAGGGCAGGATCTTTGGGTAGGGAATGCAGGAATACAGCCCTAAACCAAGGTGGCTTCACATCAAAGTTCCAACAGCCCTTCCAAGGCTAAGTCTCACAATCAACAGTTGAGTTACAGGGTGTTATGGAGACTGGGAAATGGGGACCAGCAGACTGGGGCAGATAAATTCAGGTATGGAACCCAGACAGCTCCTTCCTGGCCTCAAGCCCATTGTGTGCTCCTGGGGCCTGGCAGGGTCAGACCCTGCCTGCCTTTCCTGGGCACTAGCTCTACGGGTTGACCTCAGTAAAACCTTGGGAAAGCCCTTAGATTTCTGGTGTATGATGAGTCTCTGAGGGGTTGGGAGGTGAATGAGATGCACTCCTAAGTACAGGCAAACCTAAGGGATGCTTGCGAATACCTTCTGATCAATTTCTTAGGATCTAGGCATAAAAGGATTCAAAAGGTCTCTGCTCACAACAGTCCAAGCTGGGAAGAACCCCCAATACCCATGAATAATTCAATGGATGAGGGAGGTACGGCACATTTCTGTGCAGGAATACTATGTAGTGATGAAAACAAACAGACCACAGCTACACACAACAGGAAGGAATCTCATGGATATAATAATGTTAAGCAAAAGAAGCCAGATAAATGGAGGTATGAAGTAAAAAATGGGCAGAATTAAACTATATGTTTATTTTTTTTTTAATTTTTACTTTTTGGTAACAGGGATTGAACTCAGGATCTTGTACTTGTGAGGCAGGCAACTAAATAAGACTGATTTAGCACTGAGCTAAATTCTCAGCCCTATATTATTATTTTTATAATTGGAGATTGAACCCAGGACATCTGCAAGGCAGGCAACAGAACCACTGAGCTAAGTCCCTGGTCCCCTAGCCCTATATTGTTTAGAAATACATATGTAGCTGGGCATGGTGGAGCATGCCTGTAATTCCAGCACTCAGGAGGCTGAGGCAGGAGGACTGCTGGGAGTCAAGGGCAGTCTGGACTACACATAGTGAGTTCAAGGCCAGCCTGCACTACAAAGCTCAAAAAAGAAAACATAGAAATACATATCTAGATGACAACACTGTAGAGAAAATTAGAGAAGCAGCAATTACCACATTAGGATGGGTCTGCCTGGAGGTGGGTGGAGGGAGAAGTAATGACCAGGAACAAGGCAGGCGGTGTGTGCTAACACTGTTTCACTTTTTCCTTAGGTGTCTACACATGTGCTAGCTTCATGGTTATTTGTTAAGGATGCATTTATATTTGTTGCACTTTCCGTGTATGTGTTGTATTTTACAATGAATGATGTTTTAGTTTTCAGGTTCTCCACTACTCTCTGGTGGGTGAGAGAGTCTGCATGGGGTCACTGCGAGTAACTGCTGTGCCCAGCACAGGCTAAAGCCATGACCCTGTGTGCCCAACCTGGCCCTGCTGGTACTCACAGAGTGGTCAGCTGGCTCATGTTGGTGAAGGAGGAATTGCTTAAGGAACTGATCTTGTTGTTACTGAGGTCCCTGGAAAAACAAGAGCATCATTTGCAAAGAACTCAACTCTGGTTCACTACCTGGGCTCCTCCCCTCTCCCTCTGCGTTCCTCCCCAGCCAGGAGGGCCAAGGCCCCACTACTCCGGCGGGATGGGGTCGCCACTGAACTCCCTGTGTGTCCCTAGGGCTACCGCACCCCCTTCCTGCCCCTCCGTTCTGCAGTGGAGCTGGCTCTGGCCCTTTCCATCAGGGAAATGCTTCCACCAAGGCCACTGGCCACCTCCTAGCTGCCATGTCTGATGGTCTTCTTTCTCTGGCTAGCAATCTGCCCAGGTAGTGCTCTAGCTCTCCCCACAAGCATGTGAGAGAGAACAAGCCCTATTTTACCAATAAAGACCCAGAATTTCACAGGGATTAACTCGCTCAGGACCGCAAGCTGGCCAGAGGCAGAGTCAGGCTCTACCCCAGCGGCAGTTGACCACCCTTCACCCCCACCTTTCCAGGACCCTTGACTGCCTGCCACTCCCTCCTCCTCTGTGCTCTTGGTCCCTGGTAACCATCAGGTCCTCAGGGTGCTGAGGCCTCATCCTGTTCTTCCTTAGTGCACGCATGCTGAGGTTGCCACCCCTTTGCCGCAGCCTGAACTCTCACCAGAACTCTCAGCCTGATGCTCCCCAGGCTCTCAGGCTGGATGGAGCCCAGTCTTGGGTCCCTCCTCCCCCAGCCTGGAAATGGTAGCCTTCCCACATCTCGGGCCACTCCTCTGGTACCACTGGTTTGTGCCTCCGATCCTCTTTCATACCGTCCCCTCTTCCTAGGTTTCTGCTTGTGTCAAGCTGCTGTTGCCTCTCTTCTGGTTTCCACTGTCGTTTCTTCATCTTCCCAGGGACAAATCTGACGTGGTCACTTCCTTGTGCTCCCTCCGTCAGAAGTGGGAATTGTAGCTCTAACCCCTGCCAGGTGTGCCTGGTCTGCCTCCCCCACACTAAACTTCCTGAAACTCTCTGAGAATCCCACAGTCTGTGCCCTTGGATATCTTGTTCCCTGTACCCACTGACTCATTTTCCAAGGTGCTCCCACCCTGGGCTCATCACGCTCTCCTTTGCGCCACAGGCCACGACTGCCTCTGTGGGACCCTTAATGCTCCCTGCGATTGTATGAGGTTCCAAGTCTCTCTCCTGCATCCTCCCTAGACCATGACAATCTGGGGGAGGCCAATGACTGGGACCTTCGCATCTGCCTACCTCAAAAAGCACAGCTGGACTCCGAGCTATGCACAAAGAAGAAGGATGTGCCCAGTCTTCATCTTCTCCTGCTACCTTCCTCTAACTAATCTAATTCAGAATCTCCCCTGTTTTAAGAGACATAGTGAGGCACTTCACTGAACATTCAACGTACTGTGGTCCCTCCCCATGACCCGGAGGGAGGTGGAGACTGGGGAGGCAGCACCACAGAAAGAGCCAGCCTGATGTGAGTGGTCCGCCCGCCTTTCCTCCACGGGTGGAGCTGCCTCTGGGTAGGCCACACGAAAGCCAGGAGGAGCTCATAGCGCTCAGTCTCTTTGTCTGGCACCAGGCACTGTTTCACCCCTACCCCTGGTGGTGGAATGCTGACACTCTCCAAGTCACTAAGCAAAGACAGATAAATCAGAGCTGCAAAATTCTATAAGTAGTGCTACTCAAAGAAGCCAGTTCTTGAGCTGAGTGCTGCCAGCCCGTAGCAAGGAACCTGGGCCAAGAGCAACTTAAACACAGTTTAGTTTCACTAACAATGTTTTTATAGCAAGACTTTCTCGATGCAGGAAAACAAGATGTTGATTTACCCTCTGGTGAAAGCTTCTTATCTAAGTACAACCCCATTACAGATAGTTCTCAGACTGACATTCGTCCTCAGGCCACACTTGGAAGAGGACTGCTCCAAGCCACACTAAGATGGGATGTTTTCTGGGCCTCTTTTTGGTAGAATCTGGCTAATGAGTAAATAGACAATTGAAGTGAGGTACCAATTACGCTAGAAGGTTAAGGGTAGTTGAACTAATTATCTGGAGACTTGTTTTATACACTTCCATGGGTAGAAGGGGTGGAAGGTGGAAATAACAAAAGCGGATGTCAGCCTATGGAAAACGTAGTTGCAAATGTGTATTTCTGGCTGTCCCGTTTCCTATTGGGTTTGCAGGCTGATGTTAGACCAAGAGGTTTCCCATCATGCATCACCTACAGTTCTGCCCTGTTTCCTATCTTGCAAGGATTGCTTGAATTAACAATAATTTTAGCCAGCCCTAGAGGGAGATGATGTGGGCAGAAGCAAATAGGTCTCACTCCGGAATAGCGCTAAGAAGGTGCATCTGCAAAGCCTGGCCACTAGGTGGCAAAACAGCTTTAGGCACACGTGTTCCCGCAGCGAAGTGGGCTCTGCCCAGAAGTAGGATTTGTAGGGGAAAAAAACAAAACAAAACAAAAAACAAAAAAACTGGAGCCTTTCTGAGGCAGGCCTGAGATCCTCAAGCCCTGAATACTCACACAAGTTGCAAGTACTTGAACGTAGATAGTTGACTTGGAACCAGTGTGAACTGGTTGCCGTCCAAGTAGCTACAGAAAGAACGCAGCGGTGTCAGTCGTCAGGCCCTGCTTGTCAACGCACTCACAACCACACCCCACACAAGCTCAGACACAAGTCCAAATAGAGTCTGCAACACACAGTGCTCTTTGACTGGGGGTCTCCCTGAAGGATGCTCACCTTGGTGTTACCTATATAGTAAGAATCGGGAACAATTTAAATATTTAATAAAAGGGGTATTTATTATCTAGAGCAAAGTCAACTCATGTGAAGAACATTCTGTCGTTAGGAGACAAAAGATCACATTCGTAAGCATCTTTGCAACAGTGGGGAATGCTCACAAGACTCATCAAGTAGAAAAAAAGAGTGTTCTTTATTTTCAACCCAGAGCTTAGTTTATTTTTTTCTTTTCTTTCTGTTTTGGTACTGGGGATCGAACTCGGCCAGAGCTTCGTTTAAAGGGATGAAACCCTTGCCATGGGGATGTGTCATCAGGTGACTGCAGAGAGGGACTCGGAGAGAGGGTCAAAGCTTTCTTGGACCTAGTGTTTTCTGTAACACCCTAACCCTCCTCCCAGTCAGCCCATCCCTGCTCTCGGGCACCTTCTCCTCCTCCTGCTGCAGTCCCCAACCCCTCAGGAAACGCTTCCTCTCCCTGGCCCTCAGGCCCCCTGAGGGTGCAAGGTCTGGGGCTACTCACAGCTCTGTGACATTCTTGGGGATGCCCTTGGGCAGCGCCCGCAGGTGCTTGTTGCTGCATCGGACCACAGTGTCCAGGCAGGCGCACTCCTGAGGGCACTGTGGGCGGGGCAGGCAGCCCCCCTCCTCCTGGCCTAGGAAAGAAGGCGTGAAGTCCCGTCAGTCAGGGGGTGGGCCTTCTTAGAGCCTCCTGTGCTAGGGCCAAGTGCCACGGCCCCTCTCCGACACTACCTTGGCCTCCAGCAAGTCCCAGTTTTGCTGTATACCCTTTGCTCCTCATGTACACACCCTAACCCCACCAGAGACAAAGGCTCCTGGAACATATTCAGGTTAAAATGGGTCTGGAATCGTTCTCTTCTGCCTCAGGCCCAAGGTGGGCCAGGCAAAGCAGACAAGGAGGACAGCAGCCATACCATTTATTTTATTTTGTTTTCGTTGGTTTGGTTTGTTTGGTTGGTTGGGTTTTCTTGAGATGGGGTCTCGCTATGTAGTTCAGACTGGTCTTGAACACTTTATGTAACCCAGGCTGGCCTTAAACTCAGAGTGATCCTCCTGCCTCAGCCACCTGAGTGCTGGGATTACAGGTGTGCTCCATCATGACCAGCTCATGCCATTTCTTGAGCACCTACTACTGCCAGATACTGTATCAGGCATCATCATCTCCTTAGCAGTGCGCTAAGGAGATGCAAGCTATGCAAGCAGAGCAAGGACAGAGACTTGTGTCTCTCTTTTCTTTGTGCTTTCTTCTCCTGGAGCCCAGCACCCAGTGCAGTCAGTGCCTGGTGCAAAGCATCCCTCCTAATAGATCAGGTGAGTGAATGAATGAATGAATTTCCATCTCACTGAGGTCTGGAAAGGTTAAGTCAGAAGCAGTGTGGGGCCTGAGTCCAGGTCTAGCTGATGTAGGCCCTGATCAGATCCCTTCATTGATGCACTCAATTATTCAATAAATATCACTGAATGCCCTCCACGAAAATAAAGACCCACGGTCAGAGCTGTTGAACACAGCACGTATTCCGGTGACAGTGGCTGTTAGTTACGAAGGGCTGGCCATGGGTGGGCACTGTATGACAAAGATGAGCTCACCAAATCCTCGGACATCTCTCTAGTGGACCTGCTTGCCATTATCCGCCCATTGTAGGCGAATGATTACATAGTAACCCAAGTAACTTGCCCTGAAAGAGGTAGTACTGGACCGAGGCTCCTGCAGGCTGCCTTGGGAACCTTCCCTCCTGACCACTAGGCCCTCCTGCCTCTTAGCAGCAACGTCTTTAAAAAAATTCTTTCACTTCTAGGAAATTATTGAAGAGGGAGAAAAAAAACTACACATGAACATAGAGAATTACCCGCAAGACATTCCTGGCAGAACGACGCACAGTAACAGAGCTTTGGATGTTCTCTAAATGCCAGGCAGCAGGGGTTGGTCCAATCCCCTGTAATGCCCTGTAGACAGTGGTGTGTCCATCGTGTTGAAAAGCCCAGTAAGACCCTACTGTGCCCTCCAGTACACGGGGACACACAGCAAGGCACCGGAAAGCTGCACGAGCAAGATGTTGAAGAAAGGATCTACCCAGGGCCAGGCAGTGGGGCAGGGTGGGAAGCACAGTGCTGATCTTTTTATCTCCTGGGTTGTCCGTAAGGAATGATAATACTACATGCTTTTTTTTTTTTTTTTTAAATAAGAAAAGCAAATGGTTTGCTGAGGGAACGAATGCTTTTAAATGAGAATTAATGGCAGGAGACAAAACAGAAGATATATATTTAGATTAAAAAATCAAAATTAGCACTGGAGACTTAGCTAAATGGTAGAGCATTTGCCTAGTATGTGTGAAGCCCTAGGTTTGATCTCCAGTACACCAAACAACAAAACACACCCTCCACACACAAAAGCCCAGGATTTTTAAAAAATTAGCAAGCTATTATTATATAATATTGATAGAGAGATATATGTGAGTAATATGGCTTCCTTTCTTTCTTTTTTCTGGTGCTAGTTTGAACCCGGAGCCTTCCCACTGAGCTACATTCTCAGCCCTTTTTCAATGGTTTGACTTTAAGTTGCTAGGTTGCCCAGGCTGGGCTCAAATTCATAATCCTCCTGCCACAGCCTCCCAGAGTGCTGGGATTACTGGCCTGCATCATCACACCCAGTTTTTTCATTTGAAAAGTAGGAAGCAAAATTGCTACTAGAGAAAGCACTGATTTTTGTTGAGGTAAATGGCCTGATGGTCTTTCCCGGTGGGAAAGCTGAGGCTGTCCCAGGGTCGCCTTCATCGCCGCGTGACCTGGAGGGCCTGGTTCTACAGGGGAGCTGCTCTCTGGAACAGACTGGAGTGGGGCAGGGTGGGCGAGAAAGGCATCTCAGCATCCGGGGCAGAAGGGGACTGGACATCGAGGCTAGCGCCGAGGGGAAATCCCCCATGGCAGGGGTGCTGAGGGACGCTTAAGAGCACAGCCAACGAGATGCAGCCTTGCTCTGTCACCTTTGGGAAAAATCTCCTTCCAACAGCAAACGTGGTGTGTGCTGCTCTGAGGAAAACAGGACCAGGCTGTTTCCTGGTTGTGAAGGGCAAGAGGATTGAGTACTCAGAAGAAACAGGACATTACAGCAAAAGTGGCTAGGGTGCCCACAAGTGGGAGACGGAACTTGAGAGGGTCCCACTGTATGTGAAGGACAGCGTGACCCCACGGTCTGGAGCACTCAGCAGGAGCCCAGAGGCAGGTCCCTGGTTAGACACAGTGACTTAAAGAAAATGTACTAAAACGTTACTGTAATTTTCTCAGAGTGATGGCACAATGTAATGTTTATTTCCTTTTGTTATCTATATTTTTATGATCAGCGCATTACTCCTCTTAAAACCACACAAAGGCAATTCCAGGCCGGGTGTCTTGTTGCCTCCTGTCCCCAAGTCGCATGCAGGTGCTGCCTGCCACCCACCATGGCTCTGACCTGCCCCACCCCACCAGCGGACCCTTCTGTGGGGGCTTCCAGTTACCTTCCTCACATCTGAAGTCAGGAAAGGCCACATCCTGCAGGGGGATCTGCCGCAAGAAGTCTGGGTTCTGGCATCGAGGGTTCCCAGTCACAATCTTCCTCTTCCTCAGCCAGTCGCCCAGCCAGGCCAGTTGGCAGTTACAGTTGAATGGGTTGGCCAGGAGGTTTCTGGAAAAGGCAGGTGTTCAGCCATGAAGATATCCTGTGAGTCTCAGTTGACCCAGCAAGACCCTCTTCTGCCCACCCCTTTCTTTCCACCACAGTTGCTCAACTCTCAGACACCCGACAGCCTCCCAGGGCATTGGTTTTCAGGACCAGAGGTAGAGCTTATAGTGGCGGGAGCCCACGTTTCAGGAAGCCACGAGGACCCAGCCTCACCAGAGGGAGCTCTGCATAAACAAGACCAGAGGAGGGTCCAGCCCTCGGGACGGCTGCTTCCACAGTCACCCGGCCACCTGCCCCCCAAGGCTGGACTCACAGTGTGGAGAGAGCCTGCAAGGTGTCGAAGGCTCCAGGGGAGATGGTGGTGATGTGATTGTCGTACAGCGAGAGGAGTCGGACGTTGCGCAGGCCCGTGAAGCTGTCATTGTGGATGCAGCTGATGCGGTTGTTCCTAAGCATCCTGGGAGAGAGGAGATCGACAGCTGAGCCCTGCACCGTGTCCGGTCATGGTTCACCTGTGCCACTCAGCGTCGGCCACTACCAGCTAGTTCCAGATGCTCCTCCAGGAACATAGCCACTGAGCAGGAACACGGCACTCGCGGGTCCCAGACACAGCAGAGAGGATTCTGCACATCCGTGCTCCCCTCAGCAATGTCCTTCTGGGGGCCTTGTGGCTCCATCTTCCTCTCCATCCTGTGCACCTCCCAACCCTGCAGCCCACCTCTACTCCTTGGATGCCCAGTGCGTCCCTCTTTCTCCAAACCATGCTCCACTCCATGCCCAGGGACACGTCACTCTCCAATTTAAAGCCGATGTGGCAGCTTGCACTTCGTCCCCCAAATCAAGTTTCACCACTGAGCCCTAGGCCAGCTGCACGGTCACTTGGTCACGCTAGGACATCGTCCTGCAGGGCCCTTCCTCCTTTATGCGGAGCAGCCTCTGCTCATCCTCCAAAACCTCTCCAACCAAAAATTAAAGCAGAAAAATGTTTGGCCGACTAGGCAACTTCACAAGAGAAATTAGGGTGGTGTGTGAGCGTTCATGAAGCTTCATGCAAATTCACTAGTATCAAGTACGTTTATGCAATGCTGAATTTCTGCCTGCCAAATTGAAAAGAATGTAAAATATAATAATAATAATAGTAATAATAATACTAATGATGATGCCAGGGTTGGCAAGAGTGGGTAAACAGGCACACACAATTGGCAGGACAACGACCTGGGGCCTCCCTGGGTGTATGCTTGGTGAAAAGTACCAAAAGTCTCTACAAAGACACTTTCTATTTCCACTGTTGGTCTGCTTTGAAGAAGACTTCATCCTAAAGAAATGATCATGGGTAGGTGCAGAATTTTGTGGTAAGAATATTAATCACAGAATTTCACATAATAAAAAATTGAAGCAGCCTAAATTTCCAGTATGTACATAGTACACAGTCATTAAAACCAATTTTGCAAAAGCCATTTCATTTTTTGGTATCAGGGATCAAACTCGGACCCTTGTGCTTGCCAGGCAGGTGGCGGATCCACTGAGCAAAATCCCCATTCCTAATGACATTTTAATATGATATGTAAAGGTACTCATGTTTATTTTTTTTTTAAAAAAAGCAGATTACTAAACTTATTATAGGATTTTATTAAAATGCATCTGTATTTCAGTTATACAAAATAAATAGGTCCTAAAGATTATAACACAGTATAGTACCTATAGATTGTATAGATTTAAATTTTGCTAAGAGGGTAGATCTTAGGTGTGTGTATGTGTGTGTGTGTGTGTGTGTGTGTGTGTGTGTGTGTGTTACTGAGAATTGAACCAAGGGAGCACTGAGCTTCACCCCCAGCCCTTTTAAAGTTTTATTTGGACATAGCATCTTGCCATGTTGCTCAGATTGACTTGCAATCCTCCTGCCTCAGCCTCCCAAGTGGCTGGAATTATAGGCATATCCAGGCTAATCACTTGTGTGTGTGTGTGTGTGTGTGTGTGTGTGTGGAACTGCGGATTGAATTCCGGGCCTTGCACATTCTATGCTAGGTGTTCTTATTATATGCTGATACTAAATAAAGAGGGTGAGAATAACTTTTGGAAAGAATGAATATATTTATGGTACAACTTGTGGTGACAGCTACACAGACATGTCTACCTCTACCTGTGTGCGCACTGGCAGGCACGTGTGTGTATGTATGGCAGGCAAGTATATAGATAGATGTGTACCAAAGCCTGGGCAGACAGCTGTCTATAGTGATAGTGGTCATTTCTGGGTACTGCCTGTCCCATACCTTCAGTGACCTGGGTGTATTTCTGCTGCTTCTGTCTGGCACTGACTTCAAGAACACAAGTGACTGGATGAATAGCCCCAGTCATCTTTATCCAAGGAAAACTGGGCGAATAAGGCAGCCCAGAAAGATGGCCACACTGTACTCAGAGATGAAGAAGCAAGCTGCGAAACAGTGTGCCTCGTAAAATCTCCCTTTTGTAAAACAAACAGAACCCCAGAGGGAGCCCTGTCACACATTCATTTACCTTCCACAAACACAGTGATACGTGCTCAGAAGACAAATTTATACCCTGCTGCGGAGCTGAACTCTAAACCCAGGCCAGCAGCTTCTAGAGATGGGTTTTCCAATACTGCAGCCACTACCCACACACGGCTGTCCAGACTGAAATGAATCGAAACGAAACAAGTGCTGCCTAGCAGATCGCAGCTCGGATGGGACAGTGCAGTCACAGGACTTTCCTGCTGGGTTGGGAGGCTGCCCTGTCTACTGGACACTGAAGGCCCCCGGGGCCCCCTGAAGAGCCGGCCCTGCCTAGGTGGACCAGGGGCTCTCTGCAGCTTTGTGGAGTGGTGAGGACCCCAGAGTCCCACTGAGCTTCCAGGGCCCAGCCTGGGTCATGGATCCCCAAATCCAGGATGACACGACATCACTGCTCACCTCCGTGTCTCCTAGGCAAGGTCTCCTCGAGGCCACTCTGCTTGCAGTGGTGCTGCAGCCTGACCACAGAACACTGCACCACATCCCTTCGTTCCTTCATGAGGAACCAGCCCATGTCCCAGGGAACAAGAGGACAGACCTCACTGCAGAGTCGCCTGTCCTGCCCTTCAGCTGCCCTACCCTCCTCCAAGCAGGGCCAGGGAGGCCACCTCCCAGCCGTCATCCTTCCCTTCAACGCCTAGTCCCACCCACGGCCCCACACTCACAGGGTCCGCAGGCCATCCAGACCCCGGAACATGCCACTCCGGATGGACTCCAGCTGGTTGGCAGTCAGGTGCAGCTCACTCACGGAGGCCGCGCCCTCAAACGTGCCGTCTTCGATTTCTGACACCTTGTTGTTGCTCAGGTTGCTGGGAGAGGAGGAGCGGGGAGGGTTTCAAATGGCCCGCACCTAGGAGCCCCTCCCTTCCCGTACCCAGCGCCCGCGAGCCCAGGAGCCCCCGCGTCCCCACTCCCACGGAGAGCTCCCACCCCAGGCTTTCCCCTGATCCTCCCAGGCCAGCATCCTGGGGGACACCTTCCTGCCAACAGGTAACTCACATTTTCTTCAGATGTGTAAGTTTTTTAAACATCCCAGTGGCCTCCAAGAGGGAAATTTCATTGTTGTTCAATCGTCTATAAAAAAGGCAATGGAGAAAACACACACACCAGTAAATGACGGACATTAGTGTACCTTTTGAATCGAGACTGTTTTAGATGCAAACAGAAGGGATTCCCAGAAGAATTCATCTGGCAAGGCCAATTGATTTTATTTCAAAGGAAGCCTGGGACTGGGCCTCGGGGAAAGCTGAATGAAAACATTATGAAAATGTATGTACATAAATGACTCATGCATGCAGAACCTATGCATGTGGATATGTATGTGCTTGAGTTCATATTGATATATTAAAAATTAACAGCTAGAGGATGGCTAAAGTCCTAACGTAAGTTCATGGTATTATGTCCTCCAGAGAAGAGGAAAGCGTCACTGAGGCTGGTGATCCACCCTGGGTACAAAGACTGCTTTGCGGGAGGCCTGGCTGGTGCCTTCTGTGGTCCCCCAAACAGAGCCGAACCAGAGGAAAGCCTGGAGCCAGCAGGGAAGGATCAGGCAGCGCTGGGGGCAGGGGAGGGTGCAGGGAAGCGGGGTCCTCACAGCTCGGCTGTGGACTTTGGGATGCGCTCAGGGATTTTGGAGAGCTTCAGGCTGGAGCACTCCACCACACCGGCCTCACAGCGGCACTTGTGAGGACAGGCAACATCACTGCTGCACTCGCTGTTCAGCTGGTAATCCTCCGTGCCTGCGGGGCAGAGGGTGGACCGGGGCCAGGCTCTGAGCAGCCGTGGCCAAACCAGGGTGACCCAAGCCCTCCAGCCATGCCCCACTGCCGCCAGCCCCCCACTTCCTACCTGGAATGAAGTACTGCTCCTTGGCTGGGGAGAAAGGCAGACACATCAGGATGCGGGAGCAGCTGGGCCTGGCCCCACAGCTACTGCAGGTACCCCAGGAATACATTCTGGAGTGAGGGGCCCCCAGCCCGTGGCCAAGCCCCTATGCGCAGAAGACCTTACTCCAGAGAACTTGTCCCCTGCCTGGCCAACGCGAGGCAGCACCGCACCCAGTCAAGCCTCTCACTGCAAAGGGACTGCGCTAGCCACACACACGGGGTTCGGAGCAGGGGCGGCGTCAGGCCCCTGAACCAGGAGGCAGGGTCAGAAGGTGCCCCACATCGTCCCTGGAAAGATGCCAAATGGACTGCAGGTGACGAGGGCACTTTTGTGACCTAAAGCTGCAAGGAGGCTCCTACCTCACTGTCAAAAGTCCCAGGCCTCCTGGGTGTCTTACAAGGCTTGAGAGCAGTAGCATGTGCATGAGAGAGCTGGCCTACAAGTGGACATTGGGTGCTCCCTCGGGCCCGCGGAAACCCCACCTCTCCTACACACCAACTCGGACCCAAGTCTAGAGTGCGGGGCCTCCGTGGGATGCCAAAGTGCCTGAGGACACCTTGCTGGAGGCGGCCAGGACACATCACTGGGAAGGGAGACAGACAGGTGGGCAGCTACCTGAGCACCGGAACTTCTTGCTCTTGATCTGCCCAATGCGCTTGTTGGCCAGGCGCCGGGGGCTGGCACAGCGGGCCCCACTTGTCTCTATGGGGTTAGTGCGCAGGAAGTCCGCCAGCCACTTGAGGTTACAGTCACAGATGAAAGGGTTCTGGGCCAGATGCCTGTCAAAGGGTGCAGATCAGCCATCAGTGACCAAGGCCGCACCCAGCACGGGCCTCCTCCGGGTCAGGGCCTTGCTGTCTGCTGGGGCCCAAGAGGATGCTCTTGGCTTGAATCCCATGGCTGGTCACTGGAGAAACAGAGCGTGGGGTGACCACCACACTGCACTCACCACCTACAGAGAAGTCCTGCCAGCTCATCACGGCAGGAAGGGCCTCCACAGCTGGAGCTGTTTCCGGGAAAGTCAAAGCTTCCCTCTGTCTGCGTCTGCCGTGCTCCCCTTGAGCCCCACGCCACCTCTCTCAACCCTCCTGTCTCCCCTTCTGGCCAGGACACTTCACAAGCATGCATGGGCGGGGGGTGGGGGGCTAGAGGCTTAACAGAGCCTCCCAGCTCCTTCACAGAACACAGGAGCATCCAGCTCCACATCAGGCCATAGCCTTTGGACCTCTACACAGCCATGACCCAGCATCTCCCTCTGCTGCTGCAGCCCATCCCCCATGGTCATCACCCTCGAGGAGAACGGGGCTGGGAAGCCTTGGGCCACGACTAGAATCACCTCTCCAAAGCCAGGCAAGGAGCTGCCTCTTCTTGACTCATTTACAAACCATTTCTCCGTGCAAAGAAAGCTCAGAAGACACTACCAAATGGCTGCTTTCTGGGGAATCACTTGGCCTGCTGCGCTGTGCTGCCTGTGTTAGCAGCAGGCAGATGTAGTGAGGGTCGGGGGAATAGGGGACAGGCTGCCGTGGCTTTCCCAGCTACAGATCTGCACATAAATCTGTCAACGATCATCACAGAAGGACAGAGGACAAACTCCCAGGCCCTTAATCTTATTCATTAAAAGCATAACTTGTGTTTTCTTCTGAGGCAGACAGGGTTCTAAAACTGTTCTTGCTAAAAAAACAAGACAAAACAACAACAACAAAAAAATTAGTTCACTTGAGCTTACGGATGCCCGATGGGTAACTAAAACTAAATGCATAACATCTATGCCTTCACTTTGTATCTGTTCTTTGCCTTAAACTGGCTCAGATCCCTGCTCGGCTCTGAGAAGAGGCAAATTAATCATTTAAGGAGTGTCTAACAACTGCCAATATAAACCTTACTAGCCCTAAGTTTACCCGACCTCTCATCCCCCTTCAAGACTAAAGACACCAAGAGCTTGGCAGGGACATTCAACTCCCAGCATTTACAATATCCTGCTCCAGAGCCCCTGGAATCTGCAAGTCTCCCGTTACTGTCCCAAACCTGCAGTCCACGTTGGATTCCAGCAGAGCCTTCAAAGAATGGAGGCTGCTCCCAACCAAGGACATACGCTCTGTCATGTGGGAATGGGACTGATCCTGAAGCCATAGGACTTCTCAAGGAACCTCCAACTAAGAAGTGAGGTAATCCCATAAAAGCTCATCCTTTTCCTTTGTTAATAGCCAGCCTGGTCTTCATCAGAGCTGTGCCCCCCTCAGCTTTTCTTCTCCTCAAGCCAAAGTCTCCTGTTTTCTCTTACTTTTCAATTAAAGCTTCTCCCTATAAATTCATGCTGTCCCCTCAGTTTTAATTTCCATTATCATTGAAGCAAGATCTCACACTAGCCAGCTGATACTACTTCATACCAACTGGGACAGTTATAGTCAAAGGAGAATCTTTTAAAAAGCAAACAATACAAAGGTTGTTGAGACCTTGGATAGCATGACACACCGCTGGTAGGAGTGTTAAATGTTACGGCACCATGGGAACCACTGGGAGTTTCCTTACAAAATAAATTTACTCTGTGACCCAGCAGCTCCAAGGCAAATACAAACATTGGTCCACATAAAGATGTGTAAATGAATATTGATAGCAGCATCATTCATAATGGTTCCAAAGTGGAAACAATCCAAATGTCTATCAAGTAGAATGGATAAGCAAAATGTGGTCTATCTGGTACATAGAAAAAAGACAACCTACAGAACAGAAACCACATTAGTGGTTGCATGGAGTGAGGAATGGAAATGCAGACTGACAGAAAATAGGCACAAGGGATTTGGAAGAGGAGTGATAAAAACACCCTAAAGTTGAGTTGTGTTAATAAATGAACAACTTTCTGTTCTATAGGTGGTTGAAAAGTCATTGACTTGTATATTTATGACACGTGAACTTTATGTATGTAAGTTACACTTCAAGAGAATTTGCTTTGTTTTTCTTTTCTTATTGAGGCAGGGTTTTGCTATGTTGCCCAGCTGACTTTGAACTCCTGGATACAAGCATTCCATCCATGTCAGCCTCTTGAGTATAAAGCTTTTTTTTTCTTCCTGTTGTCAAGGGTTTAGCACACGGTAGCCAAGTACTCCCTCACGAAGTTACATCACCATCCCTTTTTAAATTTTTCAGTTTGAGACAGGGTCTCACTAAAATTTCCCAGGGTGGCCTTGAACCTTTGTACCTCCTGCCTCGGGCCCCCAGAGTGCTATGATCATAAACGTGTGCTGTCACACCCGGCGAGCTGTTCTATTTGTTTCTAAATGTCAAATGCAAGTAAAATTGCAGTAAACTCAATCTATGACACAGAGCATTTGGTCACAAACTTTGGAGGTATGGACAAGTGAAGCAAGGTTTGGTGAAATTAACTGTTCAAATTTGACACAAGACTGTCAAGTTTAACCATGTCAAAGCTGCAGCAAGGATAGCTAAGCATACTGTGGATTTGCACTTCTTTTATTTCTGTCCCAAGCTATACCTCAGTTGTTAACACACAACATGTGCTTGTGAAAGTCCAGCTTTGCTTTATGGTCTTAAATAATGAAGTCTATTCATGCAGAAGCAGCACAATCGAGGGAAAGTGCACTGACTTCTCATCGACTGGTCAAGAGCTGCCAGAGGTCAGAGCCCTGTTCTAGGAGTGTCCTATGACCTTGGTGAGTTATACAACTTCCCTCTACCTCGGTTTCTGTACAAGTAGAATCATGAATGACCAGCCCCACCTCCACACGGTCATTTTAAGTGTTGAGCAAGATAATACATCAAGAACACTGGCTCCCGAGAGTCCTTAATCCCACGCTCATCCCCAAGACCCTCCTCTGTGCATCCCCAGCCCTCCAATCTCCTTAGCGAGCTTCTCTCAGACTTTCTTCAAACTGCTTAAAAGAATTCACCTTGGCAATGTCTCTCCATAACCTCGTATTTCTCATATGCAGTATGGTTTCCCCATGGGGCTCCATCTTCTCTCCCTGACTATGAGTAAATTAATTAGCAGCAGTCAGGCTACAGGCAAATGTGTGGGCTTTAATGAGTTTGTCTCTTCAGCTGACATCCGGTGATGTGCAGATCCCAGGGAGCAGGCACTGTACCTTTTGTGCAACCTGTGGGAACCTCTTCCCATACCCTGCGCAGATGTTATGGGATGGTGAGCACTACCTGCAGAGACAACACAACAGCAAAGCCCATGGTGACATCAATAGTGCACACTTAGTAAGGACATACCACATGACCCTCGCCAGTCAGGCCAAGCTCAGGACCAAAGGTGTGGCAGGAAATCTCCTAAGTACCTCACTTACTTGCATACAGCAGATACACTTCCCTCTGTGCAAGCATTCCAGCTAAAACATAAGGCCTCTTTCTCAAAGGCTAACCAGAACAGCATTATCAAACGAAGGCAGGGTAGCTGGGGATTGAGCTCAGTGGCAAGGTCCTGAGTTCAATCCCTGATACAAACAAACAAACAAACAAACAAAAAAACCCGAAGGCAAGGCAGAACTCTAATATCACCGTTTCAGAATCCTAGTGAATTGATGGGCACAGAGATCAATGGCTATTTTTATTACCAAAAAAAAAGGCAACCAGAAATCACAGGCTTCCTGGCAGAAGTCCATAATCCTACCCAGGAAGTCCTCTTGCCAATGAATTAATCATCCATCAACCAAACTAAACCTGACAAGCTCCTAGATGCAATCCTGAATCGGGCAGGACATAGAGAGGTCAGAGAAACATGTGATACCATCCGCTGGGCTGCCATCATTCAAGTCCACAGTCTGGGCAACCTGACAGAACCAACAGTATGGTGTCTTCAACAAATAACTTGCAAAGAAAATAGGAAATGGGAAGGACTCCTAGAGATGAAAAATGACCTCAGGGGCGCATCAACCAGTTTCAGCCAATTGTATTGCAAAGGTCTTATTTAAATCCCAATTCCAGCAAACTATAAAAAGTATATTACACATATGAGCACTTGGAAGTTCAAACACGAAATCAATATTTTATGAGATCGAGGAATTAATTAAGTTTTTAGGTATAAAAATTGTGCTGTGCAGTTTTGTTATTATTTTGCAGTGCTGGGGACGAAACCTAGGGCTTCATGCATTTCAAGAAAGCACCCTTAATGAATAAAGAAAAGAAAGCCCCTATAAGGCAGGGTTGTAGCTCAGTGGTGCTGTGCCTGCCTGGCAAGTGTAAGGTCCTGAGTTTGATCCTTGGCACTGAACAAAAAGAAAGCACCCTACCACCGAACTGAACAGCTAGCCTCTCTGGTGTGTTTGTACAGAATCTTTGTCTTTTAGAGATACAGATGAAGTCTGTATAATGACATATGATGTCTGGGATTTGCTTCACGGTTTAGGTGGCTGGAAAGAGAGGGAAGTAGAGATGAAACAAGACTGGCCAGGAGTTAAAGGTGGGTAACAGGTTGGGGCTCACTATAATACTTTTAATATGCTTGTAATTTTCTACAATAAATTATTACAACAAGCCAGTAGACTGCTGCTCTCTAACTTTTAGTTTGTAATCATCATTGTTTTTACTACATTTCATTTGATTTCATATTACCGAGTGCAAGATGCACTATTATTTATATGGACTACGAAGAAAGGCAAAATTCTGCCAATTAAATGATATGCTTCCATTATAACATGCATTCCACCTTCAAAACTGTTAATGTGGAAGCCGGGCATGGCGGCACATGCCTATAATCCCAGCACTCGGGAGGCTGAGGCAGGAGGATCGCTGTGAGTTCAAGACCAGCCTGGGCTACGTAGTGAGTTCCAGGTCAGTCTCAACTACATAGTCAGACCCTGTCTCAAAAAAACAAAAAACAAAACAAAACTGTTAATGTGGAAAGTAATCAAAATCAATTAGTTATATTATTATCTTTATCACTATTAATTAACTGTAGCCAGCATTTAGCAAGCATTTACAATTAGCTAATCTAGACACAAATATCCACTTTAACTTCATAACAGCTTTATGAAAATTTGCTGAATTTGTACCCAGGATCATCTAACTCTCCCCTGTAGGAGGCCACCCTAAGGAAGCACAGGAGTCCAGGATGGCACAGCTATTTGAATCTGCAAGCTGCAACCACCCCCAGACCCACCTGCTGGGACCTTCCTGCAGTGGGGCCAGGATGTAGGGGCAGGACTCACAGTGTCTGAATGGCCCTCAGGGATGTGAAGGTTCCCTTGGCAAGACTCTGGATCTTGTTGTCATACAGGGAGAGTAGTGAGAGGTTCTGTAGGTCCTGGAAGGCATCAGGCCGGATACAGTTGATCTTGTTGGCATTCAGGAGCCTGGGGGCAAAACCAGAATCAGGAGGTGAGAGATGGGCTCAGGACAGACTCCTTACACAGGGGCCTCAAAATCTGGCTACTCTTCTCCCTTTTAAGGAACAAGTAGAGATGCCGTGAGAGGTTCCAAGTCATCACAGGGGCAAAGCCACCTCCCAAAGTCACCGTGAAGGGGACCCTCCTCCTCCCAGAGTCCTGCTGGGTCTCCAGGTGTCTGGGCAGGAGCGCTTACATCCAGGGTCTCCTGGTCCTGGGAGAGAATCCTGGCCCTAAAGCTCATGGTTACCGAAATTCTGAGCTGTCCTGGTGTTCCCTGCAGGAGACATTCCTATCCCCAACCGTGCTGAGGGCCTCACAATGCAGGCAGTGTCTCAGGAGCCTCTGAGCTCTGGTATCCTGTGATCAGCTCTCAACCAGCCACTGCCGCCCTCTCTCACCTAAACAAAGCTTGTCTTCCAAGAGCCTGTCTCAAATGTTATCCAGACCCCAAAGAGGCTGTAAAGAACAGTCTGGGAGGCTAGAGGAATGCAGGCCTCTCCCTGGCCCCACCCACAGACATCGTAGGACTGGTCCTTACAGAAGCTGTAGTGTGTACAGGCCTCCAAACACACCGCGGGGGAGGTCTGTGATCTTGTTCCCATAGAGGACTCTGGAGAAAAGGCAGCACAGGAGGAGAGTTAGAGGCCAGCAGAGCTCTGCAGACACCCACAGAGCATCATCTTTAAACCATTCAAAGAACACTTAACACACACATGTTCTGCAGGAACTTGCCAGCAGATGGCGCAACAGCATTTTCAAAGAGTGTTCCTCTGTCGGTCCGCCGCCCTCACGTTTGCACAAAAGTACCCTCTGTGCGGGTTACCCCCTTGGCTGCAAGAGGAGCCCCACTCCCTGCTGGCACACATGGAACCCATAGAAATGTGCAAAGGGGCCCTTTCAGAGAACCTCACAAATTAACCTGGCCCAGGACACAAAAGAAGACTTGGTCGGCGGGCGGGACTAATTATTTTCAGAGAATTACATATTTTCAGAGAATTACAGGGAAAAAAATAGAATGACAGACGGCACGTTCAATATGAAGTCTAGGTGGCTAGACTGCAAGTGGGTTTAAAACAAAAACAAAAAGCTTCCGTATTCACAAAGCCTTCCACATTGAGCATGAATGAATTCCATGTATAATCAGGAAAAAAGCAAATGTTTAAAAAAAACAGGCAAGAATGGGTTCAGGCAGATGGTGCAAACGCTGAGGGGGTTTGGAGAGGGGAGATTTCTTCCTCTGTCACAGTCACCTTCCATAAACCATTGTAAGTGAAAACCATCTCCTCAGACGTGGCTAGGGGAAGGCCCGGCGGAAGCAGAGCCCTGTGGGGGGTGTCCAGGATGGCCCACGGAGAGCTTTAAAAGCCACCGTGGCTTAGGGAGGAGTGGCACAGTCGCTTGGGTTCTACCAGCCAGCAGCGGGAACTCTGAGACGTTCTGAGTCTCCTATTTCAGGGATATCCTTCAAGCTGCTGGGTGGAACGTCGGGGG
>NW_022900920.1:1715488-1737727 GCF_012274545.1 Fukomys damarensis
GGGGGTCAGGAATCGAGGCAGGGATCCCGGTCCGGGCGGCCACAAACAATCAGGAAATGACGACCAGGAACAACAGTGACCGGCTAAGTGGGTTATTTCACCTTTTGTTCTGACTGGTACAGTCCAACGTAAGAGAATTTTGCTCATTTCTCAGAGGAAGCGCCCTACATTTCGGCAGGCCACCTCCAGGACCTGATCTTCTCGGCCGGTGCTGGTGACTCATCATCAGGCTGTCGGGCAGAACCGGGCCAGTTGTATAGTCCAAAGCTCCTGGGCCCTGCTCAAGATTTGCCCCACCTACCACCTTGGACTGTGCTTTATACTCGGAGAGAGGAACATATGCCCAGAAGGCAGTGAGTGGACAGTCTGCTATACTCTTCCAGAGGGCAGGTCCCTTCTGTTCCAGTTATCAGGCTCTGGCCTAGCCATCATGTGGCCAGCACTGCCAAAGGGCGAGTGGACACTTCCATGGGTAATAGCTCCTACCCGTGTGATCTTGCCCAGCTACAGAGCACCCTGAGTGTGCTCTCTGTACAAAGAGCCGTGGACTTCAGAGGGTGAGGGGTTTGCTGAGCCTGGGGGTTCATGTGAAGGTTTGGGGGTAAAAGTTGACGCTGCATGACATTTTGCGGATGGACAGACTTAAAGGAAACAGGTGAAGGGGAGCACTGTCCTCATGTCATCCACCACATCTTGGGATTGCGTATATTTGAGAGAGAAGATAGCAATGTATGGCAGATGTCACCACTGCAATCGGTGGTCTCTGCCCCTGAGGGTGACCAGGAAAGGTTTAGGAGTCTTTTGTGGAGAGGTGGGGCCAAGACGGCTGCCTTAAAGAATGCTGGGAAAATCTCTACCTAGGGAAGAGAGCGTCTCACTTGTCAGGAAACAGTCTTGCCTAGCTTTTCCAAGAACTTGCCCTCAGTCCTTTCCTTCCACTACAGCTACAGAGCGTCTTCCCTCATGAGGAAGGGTGAGCTGGGCACAGCAGCTTTGAACTTTGCAGCCAGAAGGAGTGGTACTGAGCTGGGGTAGCCGGGACTGCATAGAGGTACACGTGGCCCTGCTCCTCCTCCCACACTCAGTGGTGCCCCTCGGGGTTCCCCAGGCTGCCCCAGGGCACTTTACTGCTGTTACTCACAGTGAGTTTAAGGAGCGGAGGCCCTGGAAGGCATCAGGCGCGATCTCGGCAATCTGATTGTTGCTCAGGTCTCTGCAAGGTGCACAGAAGGGAGCGCAGCTGAGTCCCTGCAGGGCTGTGCAATCTGAGGTCTGCACGTGGAAGTGAGTAACACCCTGGCTGCGCCCTACAGTCCCCTTACAGCCTTGCTCGCTCTTATTGGTGCCCACACTGAAAGGAGAAGATGGTCAGCAGCACTTGGGCTTTGTGCCCCTTCGGGCCTCACTACGACCCTGGGAGGCAGTAACACCACTGCCATGCCCGTGGTTCAGACACAGGCTCTCCCTCCTGCCCTGTGCCAACTGGAGAGGGGCACTCACATCCTGCGCAGCTTTCTGTAGGGAGAGAAGGCTCCTGGGGGGATGGACTTGATTCCATTGAGCTCCAAGCGGCTGTGGAGAAGAACACATGGGAAGCAGGTCCAAGTCACACAGGCCAGGCTGTGGCCTGCTAGGTCACCTACCCAAACAGGCCCTGACTCCTCAGGTCCCTGCTCCCTTCCCGCTTCTGGGAGATGTGGGTGAGCACCTGCTGTGACGTGAGCCTCATTACCCCAGGCTCCATTGCTGAAAGGGGCCCACAGCGATGGTCAGTGACCCACTAAAGGTCACTGTGGCAGACCCACCTGGCTGGGGTGGACAGAAGGACCGTGGGGGGCGCTCTTCCCAACCCTTCAGAGTTTCCCAGCCTGAAGTGGAGAGCTCAACCTGCTGAGGTGAACTGTCTCCTCCATTTGCCACTGGGCGGTGTGGCGGCAAGCCCCGGGGTGACACCTGCTCCGGCTCTCTCCTGGACAGCCAGAGGCTGCCCTTGCTGGGGAAGGGGTGTCCCAGCACCTTCCCTGCCCTGTACTCACATCTCTGTCATGGTCTCAGGCAGGTTGGCAGGGATGGCGGTAAGGCCTTTGCCGCGACAGTCCACAATGCCATTGCTGCAGGCGCACATGGCCGGGCAGGAACCGGAGGAAAGGGTGCAGGCCGACACGTGTCCTGCCTCCCCCTGGCCTGGGGAGATAGCAGAGTGTGACTTCAGAGTGTCCTGCATCAGCACTACCCTCCCTGGGTCCACACTGATGGGCGGGGCAGGGACATGGGGGCAGTTTCTGTGGAGGAGGACAAATCAGGAGGTCACCATGGCTAAAGAAGAGATTCGTAATTTTGATGCAACGCTGGGCTCCTGGGACACAGCAGGCGCTTGTCATCAGACATTGCTGGTTCAGTCTGAACTGCACCAGACTCTCATCCAAACACTAGGAAATCCTGGCCTAGAATTCTGGAGCTTCAGGTTCTAATCCGAGTCATGTCACACTTCTGAGCTGAGGCCCTACGTCCGTCATAGGGGGGCGAAACTACATCTACTCCAGGCTCACCCTATGCTGTGTGCTATGACAAGTGTGGTACACGCAGAGCCTCATTTACATCCTCTCACGCGACCCTTCAAGGAGCACTGTGATCACTGCCATTTCCCAGGTGAAGTCACTGAGTCCTGGATATTAATTTGTACAAATCCACACAGCTGAATTAATAGATGGTAAAACCAGGATCAAGCCCAGCGTCTGATATGAAGTCACACTTGTGGTAACCAACGTAAAATGACTTACAGCAAGGGCACCTTTCTGTGTGTACGGCCAGGGGAGCCATCACCCAGACGTGGACTTTCCACTGCCACTGTTCTGAAGTCTAACTCCAAAGATTTGCTCTGCTTGTTGTGAACTTTACATAGATTAAATTACACAGGAGGTTCTCCTTTGTATCTGGCTTTTTGCACTCAACATAAAATCTTTGTGATTCGTGGAGTTAATCTCCATTGTTGCTGCGGTGTAGTGCTCTGCTGTATGTCTATATCATGACCCACAGGTGGTCTCCAATTTTGGCAATTGTGGAGGAAGTGGCCCTGAATATTCTTGGGTGTGTGTTTTGCAGAACAAATGCACTCACCTAGCAGTGCAGTTACAGAGTCAAAGGGCACAGGTGTGCTGAGTATCTGTGGATCTGCTCACAGTTCTGCAAAGCGACCAATTTCCTCCTCCCCGGCTTCTAACATCTAGTACCTAATATCTAGTACCACGTCCCTGGAATGCCCTTCTCAAGAAAGGGTCTGTCAGGATGCACAGACTCCAGAGAAGGAGATAATATTAGAATAAATCAATAAGCATAGAAACCAAGGTACTCCCAATGCCAAGAAAAAGTTTTCATTTCAAACTAAAAGGTGCCCAAGAGATCCGTTCCTGTTCCTAGCCATGGCAGCTGCAGTAACTCAGAGGTGCAGAGGCACAAACTCACACAGCACCTCCCTGCAGCGCACACACACACTCCCCTGTGCCCCCACACGCACACAAGCTCACACGGCAGCCCTAAGCACAGAGGTGTTCAGGCCCTGTCTCCAGCATCTGCCAGCACTGGCTTTGCAGGTAACAGCCACACTCTAGAGCCTCACACTGAGGCTCCCTGGAGTTCTTGGGGTGTGGGATGAAGGGGTGGCCAACAGGAAGCAACCTGTGTGAAGGCAGGTGGGAGGCACACTCTGGGAAGGGGCAGACACAGACTCAACTGGAGTTCAGGGAGGAGGCTGACCCCTCAGGGCCATGCAGAGTGCGGCAGCCCAACTCTTCCAGGAGCCCTGGAGGGCTGATGAGTACGTGCAGCAGGGACCACCTAGGCTTACGGGTTCCTTCAGGCCTTTTTGGCTGCATAGAGAGACCAAAGGACCAGGGGAGAACCAGGTAGGGACAGAACCCAGGTAGGAGAAGGCGCAGGCTTTGGGGCCTCCTCACCTGAAGCTGACTAGAGATTAAATTCAATGACCTGTCAAATAGCAGGGTGAGGTGATGGGAGGGAGGGAGAGAGGGAAAGGAGGACATGGGAAGAAGCAGAAACTGTAAAGGGAGGATGAGTGGAGGAGGCCATGTAGGCACAGGCAGGGGGAAGGAGAGGAGGCAAGGAACATGTGTAGACAAAAAGCAATGGTGAGGATAGGAGGTAGTGGATGGGAACAGGAGGTGATGGGTGGGAACCGAAGACAGGGGCAGAAGGTGGGGACAGGAAGTCATGGCGAGGACAGGAGGAGCTGGGGGTAGGGTGTTTATTGTGATTACAGGTGGTAATGGAGGTGACAAGAGCAGGGAAAGAAATACATGAGGGCAGGAGGTAAGAGGCAGCTCTGGGCCCTGGTAGGGCCTGCATGTACCTGAGCAGCTGAACTCACTCTTCTGGACCTCAGCCACATTGAGGCCACGTAGGCTGGCGGGGCCTGAGCACTGGGTGAAGAGCCCGACTGTCGGCCGCTGCCTCAGCCACTGAGACAGCCAGGCCAGGTGGCAGTCGCAGAGCAGGTGGTTGGAGTGCAGGCGGCTGGAGAAGGACAGAGTGGCTTACAACCCCCTTGGAAGCCCCCTCCCCAGCCAAACAGTGGAAACCCAACCAGGAGGAGGCTGAGCCCAGCCCTGCACCCAGACCACAGATAGCTCATCCTGAGAAACTGCTGGCCCCATCCCCTCTTTGCCTCCCCAGGGGACACCTTGGCTGCAGGGAGCCAGGGATCCTCCATTCATCCAACGGAGTTCACACAGATCCACTACCAGGATCACTCGGCTCATTTTTAAATACAAAGAAGAAAGCCAAACCTTGCAATCTCAGATCCCTTCCTCCCACTCTGTTTCTTCGAGGCACAGGAGAGAACAGCCCTTTCCCTGTGGCAGGCCCTGCCTCCTGCCCCACCATCCTGGACAATGATCCCACTTGAGCTCAGGACCCAGCTGCCCCGCTCACTCACAAGGTCCGTAGCTTGGGCATGTGGTTGAAGCTGGACACAGGAATCATGGTGATGTTGTTGTTGTTCAGGGTCCTGAAAGGGAGCACTTAGACATTTAGCATCTGCCCAGCAGATGGGCCATAGGACAGGGTTCAATGCTAAGGAGTGAACAGGGAGGATCCCACGGCAGGTTCACCTTCAGGGAGGACCAGTCCCAGGCAGCACAGGGGGCTGCAGTGACGGGCCCAGACACAGACCCACAACAGGAAAGCCCTGAGCCAGGACAATGACTGTAAGTCAGCCACAGGCTCCAGGTCTGGAAGGACGGGGGAGAGGCTCTGGTACTCCTGTGTCTGGTTGGGCCACTTGGAACAAAGTGTGGGAGAAAGAGCAGCCTTCCAACCTCTCTTGTCAGGGCTACAGCCAGGGCATCATCCTGAGCAGTAAAGCTGCAGCCACAAAACTGCAGGCATTAAGCCCAGGAACTGGGGTTCTTCGTCCTCAGGCGATTCCAGGAAAGGGGTCTCCTCCTTCCCAAGCCCCATCTCCAGCTCAGTGGCCCAACTCCCCACGGCCCTCCTGCTCCCTGGGTTTTACTTACAGCACCTCCAGCCCCCGCAGGGCCCGGAAAGCCCCTTCCTCAATGCAGCTGATCTGGTTCTTGTCCAGCTGTCTGTGAAGCAAAGGAGGGTTGTAGAGGGGGGTGCACTGCCTAGGGCAGAGGTATCCAAACATTTAGAGCAAGCACTATATTATTTAAAAATAAAAAGGGGCCGGCCCAATCACTTGTTATGCACACATGTGACAATCCATTAAAGCTAAATGTCGTTTGTTTTTTTGTTTTTTTTGGTCCCGGGGATTGAACTTGGGCCCTTGCGCTTTTGAAGCAGGCACTGGAACCACTGAGCTAAATCCCCGGCCCTGAATATCTCCTCATTTCCCATTAAAACAGTAAGTAGGAACAGAAGTCACATTGCTGTGCCCAGCTCTGCACACCCTCTGGGAGCAGGCACGCTCCTTTACATTTTGGAAACCTCCCAGAGGGTGCTGGCAGCTGAGAAATGGAACAGAATAACTAAGGAGCAGCAGCAGCCAGCACAGATTCCCTTCTGAGGGCCGAGTGAGGCTGAGTAGCACTGGCTACCTGGTGTGCAGCTTTGGGAGTGAGCGGAAGCTGTGCCTTGAGCTCTGTGGGAAAAAATGTCACGATCCATTACCAGTGTCTGCCCAGACACGGGACGGGTGTGTGACAAGCCTTTTCCAGCATTTGCCACCCCCGTGTAGTCAGACCTCATGGAGGTATTAAACCTGGACCAGAAAACATCTGAATAGGAACATAAATCATTACATTTGAATAGCATAAAATAAAGTGTATGTATTTCCATACTTCCTTTAAACCTCAGAGCAAGTCTGTGACATTGATATTATGTTCTCCCAGCTTATGCGATTGCGATGGGAGCGGAAGACACACACCGAGCTCTCTCGATCCAAGGATGAAGGAGGGCACTGGAGGCTGAGAACAAGGCCTTGCACCCCATGGCTGTGACACCCCACAACCTGGTCCCAGGGTTCCTGCGAGGCTCTGCTTGGTTCTCACACAGCATCATACCCAAGGGAAGGGCAGGTACGCTGTTCCCTCCGTGCTCAGATTGGTCCAGAAGACCACGCTGGCAGGGGCCGTCTCAGAGCACACGGTGCAGGGAGACCCTCGGGGACCTCTGAGCCCACACCCTCCTTCCCAGGCCTGCACTCACAGGTTTTTGAGATCTGAGGCTCCGCGGAAAGCCTTCCTGGGAATGGCCTGCAGGGCGTTCTCGCTCAGGTCCCTGGGGAGAAGACACTGCTCAGGACAAGGCTGCCTCCACAGCAACACAATGAGCCAGGGAGGCCAGCGGCCGGATGCACCCAGGCGGTCACTGTCACATCGCAGTGCCTAGGACGCGGCCTGGTGCACAGTGGCCATTCAAGAAAGCACGTGTTGAATGAAGGAGCAAATGAATAAACGAGTGCACGAATGAGGGAGGTGGAGAAGCCCAGCTGCCGTGACGACTCTGCAAGGCACACAGATGCTGGCTTCAAAGGCATCCGGGAAGCAGAGCAGTGCCCTGCCGGCTCAAGCTCTGCACTGTACCACTGAGGAAGCTGTGGCTCCCCTGGGCTAGAGGAGGAGACAGACTGGCTCCCAGCAAGCCAGGCAGTGGGCAGCCAAGCCAGGTCTTGAGCTCCAAAGGCTCTGCTCCTGGGGACTGCCAGACCCGGGGCTCCGTTAGGGACTGGAACCTGGTCGAGGGCGGGCAGCTTCAGGTTCCCAACCCGCTTCCCACCGCCTGGGGAGGCTTCTGCTCTATGCGTGGGTGGGGCTCTCTGAGGACTCCGCCTCTGCTCTTCCTGGTGTGAGGGAGGAGGCGCTGCAGGGACTTCTCTAAGCGCCCCCAGCCAGCTTCTGGAAGGGCAGCCTCTGGCACATGTCCTCCACTTCTCCTTCCCTCTCTCCGCCTCTCCTCACAGCCTCACCGGCTTCCAGAGACACTTACAAAGGCTTTTCCTCCTCACAAGTGTGTCTGAGCAGGTCCCCAAGCCGGTGGCTCTGCCCCAGCTCCTGATATGAGCGACCTCATGGCCCTTCCACTGCGGTCATGCTTTCCATTTCACACATGAGGCGGGGAAGATTCTGAAAATGGAAGCAACTTCTACGAGGTAACCCAGCCACAACAGTGGCTCAGAATTGGAACGCAGGCATTCAAACCCCAGTTCCCTGGGAGTGGGGACTGTTGTCTTGCCCATTTTGCAGAGGGAGAAACTGAGCCCCCAAAACCTGAAGTTATCTGACCTGTGTCAGGCACACTCTGGGTCCTTTGGTGGACAACCAGAGGCTGAGCAGTCCTGCTGGCCCCAACTCCTGCCCCTGGGACAGGACCTGGGGTCTAAGCAGGTTCTCCTTTTCAGCCACTCCTGCCAGGACAGGAACAGGGCCTACAGTGCCCAAGGGCTGCTCAAACTGCCATCTCCATCTGAGACAAGAGGCAGAAGGCCTGGCTATACATGCCAGCGCCTGGGCCAGTAAGCGGGCTTCGAGTCCAGCCTGTCCACCTCCTGCTTGCACATCTGCAGATCAGCTTCCCCCTCCGGCCTCAGTTTTCTCAGGTATAAACAGGGAACATAAGAGCTGTCCTGGTGACAGTCCCCCACCCCACACACGGTGGGGAGCCATCATCTGAGTGCTCCCGGCACCCCCTTTGGTGCTCCCCTCCCATGACCCAGCTGGCAGCTTTCAGAAAATGGCCCAGGCCCAGGGGTCTTCCGGGGCTCTGGTACCACCAGGGTCCCATTCTTGTCCTCTCTCTTGCAAAACTATGCCACCTTCCATTCCATGACCGACCTGTGTGACCTTCCGGGAGGTGCTCCTCCTGCTGGTCCATCCCCTCCGTCCCTGGCACTGCAGCCCCTCTCCACCCTCTTCTTTGGCTATCGCTCTTGACTATTTGTGCCATGTCCCTGGCTTCCTTGTTTCCTCTGTCACCATTCGCTTCACCACACCGACCGAGGCTGCTCTCAGCCTGGCTCCCCCGCCCTCCACATCACCTGCTCCGCCTCCTGTTCTCAGCAGCCCCATCAGCCCCGTGCGTCTGCAGGACAGTGTTTCCACCTTTAATCGCCGTCCTCTATCCCTTCACCTAGAAAGAGCTCCTGGATTGCCGCTGTACTCTCCCCTCCCCAGTCACTCTGTTATGAGGCCACAAAGGTAAGCAAGAGATTACCTGCATTCGGGGCCCATGGCCACACAAGCTCCCAGTAACTAGAGGCCAAGATAGACATGGCAGCCCCCCATGGAAACAAAACCAGCTCAATGGAGCACTGACCCGTGAATGCAGTGACTGAGCTGGGCTAGAGGGTACAGAACTAACCATGGGTGTAATCGGCCCCGGAAGAGGGCAGAGACAGGAGACAGTGGGACTTGGCCCTTCACTGAACAAATGCATGTTGGGATTCAGTAGCCTGCTGGGGACCCCTGAAGACTTGTTTTTGTGGAGCCGCTGGTTTGTGACAATCACAGAAAGAGCAGTTTTTCCAAGGAGACGAGGGAGCTAAGTGAGCAAGCACTCTGTAGAAGGAGATCCCAAAAGCAGAATCCAGGAAAGTCTGCATTTGTCAGAAAGAAGGGGAATAGGGAACGGTGTTCTAAGCAGTGGGAACAGCATTGCCAAAGTTTTGTGTAGCTGCTGTGGGTACACAAGAGGTTGTGATGGTTTAAAAATATGTGCACAATGAGGCTCTCAGATTATGCTACAGAACTAGAATTGGGAATCTTTAGTAAGTATGCATTCACTTGGTAATTGTGTATTCTTCTATATGTCGTTTAGAGTGGATATCAAACTTTTTAAAAAATGTGACTAGCAGTTAGTAGGTTTAAAACGAACTTAGAGGTCTAAAGTTTTGTTACTGGACTCTGAAACTGCATGACGAGTATCTGGTGTCTTAACTAATTAGATAGATTTGTTGTATTGGTTTTCTTGTTGGATAGAATACCCATTAATCATTTTTAGAAGAGTTTTACATTACCTGCCATAAAATTTGCATGTGTCTCAGCTCTCAGAAATTTAAGGTAAACACGGTGTTTAGTCCTTTCCTTTTGACGTCGCTATATCTACATCTATGAAAGCTTAATGATACTAAAGTCACTTAAACCTATTATAGTTAGCCTTTCTTTGCATTTATAACCTGTGCTTAAACTCAGTCAATTAAATGTAGGTGGTTTTATTTGAAAGCATAAATTGATTATCTAAATAAAAAAATAATGTGCACAGACTCTTTAACAGTCTTTCTTCAAGGCAGAGAGTAATCCCCTCCCTTTGAGGGCAGGACTTGGTAACTCGTTTCTAAAGAACACAGTAGAATGGACATGGTAGGTAATGGATAACTTCCAAGACCAGATCACACAAGATGTAGCGGCTTCTTCATTGCTCTGACTTGGACCACTTTTCCCGGGAAAAGCCAGACTCTATGTCACAGAGACAGTGAGTCTCCTGCCTTCAGCCTGTGACTGAACCTCGGGGAGTAAATCCTCCTGCCCAGGCAGCTGCCACAGGGTGCAGCCCCGGGCGGCTTCTCTCTTCACTGCAGCCACATGGAAAACCCCAGGCCAGAACCACCCAGCCACCTGCAGACACTGAGAGATAACAGTTGTTTATTTTTCACTTAAAGCTGTTATCTTTTGAAGTAACTGATTACATCATAATCAATGACCAATTCAGGGGTGCTTTAGAAGAATGAGGGAACGTAGTCTCCCAAAGCCCTTGTGGAAGACAGGGACGTCATGAGACTGGATGGTGTTGGAGACTTGGCTGTGCTGCCTCCTCTTTGGCAGCCTCAGTTTCTTCCACTGTCAAATGCACAGGCTGGGCCTAATGGGGTCTAGCCTCTCCACCCGGGTGGGCCCCTGCATGCCGACTACTACGAGGCACATTGCCATGGTCTGAATGTCTGCGTCATCCTCAGATTCGTAAGCGGAAGCCTGGTCACTGATGTGATGGTATTGCAAGGTGGGACCTTTGGGCTTCAGTTAGATGATGCGGGCAGAGTCTGCATAGATGGGATTGGTGCCCTTATAAAAATAAGCCTCCGAGAGCTGCCTTGCTCCTTTCACTCTGGAGGACACTGGGAGAAGATAACCATCCGTGCATCAGAAAGCAGGCCCCTTTTCTGTGGGGTATTGTCTCTAAGCCACCCAGCATGTGGCATTTTGTTAGAGCAGCCTGAAGAGACAAAGACCCACACCAAAGGAAATGCATGTACCTGGGGAAGGGTGTGGGCTGTACACAGGTGGTTCTTGGGGGGCAGGCAAGAGCAGAAAGAGCCTCCAGCCACTCCTGCCCACTAGGGGGCTGAGGATGTCACCAGAGACCTCTCCAGCCGTGGGCAGGTGGGAGTCTGCGAGGTGGCAGGGCCTCCAATGGGACTGTCATCCTCCTGGTCTGCATCTCACTCTCAGGCCTAGCATGGCACTCACATCCATTACTCCTTTTAATCCTCACCACAACCCTGCAAGGGAAGCTTTTTATTTGTATTGATTAGTTTATCGATTGAGTCCGGATAGTTTATCGATTGAGTCCAAACCTTGTTCCAGAAAGGCTCTGAGGTGGTAAGGATTTACAAACCAGCAGGAGCAGGAGTGAAAATGGGGCAAAGAGAAGAAAAATCAATAGTAGGTACTCAATGGCTGCACCTGTGACCCAGGCACTTGCAGCTTGGGCAGAGCCGGGCACTGAGCCTTCTGAGTGCCAGCATGAGAGCAGAACTGGTCAGTTACAAGGGTGTCCAAAAGGATCCACTTCTCAGGAGTACAGCTGTCTGGCCACTCAGACAGGACAAGAATTTTCCAAGGAGCCTTTATGAAAAATGACAGTGTGGCCTAATCAATAACACTAGATCCTTATAATAAATGAGTTTCAAGTGTGGTTCAGGAAAAGCAATTCTTTAAGGATTCACACCAGGAAAGCAAAGAGAAGGGAGGGAGAGGCAGATGGAGGCCCAGGCCAGCCTGAGCAGGGCATAGAGGCAGCACAGGGACTGGTGTGCTGGGCATGCCGGGGACACTGGGACACACTGGACAGGGACGTGTTCTGACTCTGCTGTGGGGCACCAAAGCTTCCAGAGGAAAGACACAGCTCCCAGGAGGGAAAGCAGACAGGATGGCTCCCCGAGACCCATGCCACAGCTGTGGGTCCTTGGGCTGGGTGGGAGCTGACTCCACTGCAGTTCTAGCTGCCCAGGAGAGTCAACCCCAGGCCAGGGGAACACAGGAAGCCTCACAAGTCTCAGGAAGATGCAGTGTGCTGGCTGCAAAGCCAGTGGTGCACAGAGATCGAGGCACGGAGGATCTACTCCCATTTCTGCCCTTACCAGTCACAAATGAGGGAACCCTGCAATCTCCGAGCTCTCTTCTGTAAATGCGCATAAAAATTCCTACCACACAGAGATTTGTGGAGGATTGTGTGATTTCATGTACTTAGCCTTCTATGCCAGAGCCTCCATTTAGCAATATTAAAAAATGCTAGGTTTTGTTTCTCCCTTTCCTAAGGTTTACAGTTGTTCTCAGACTGCCCGCTAGGGGGCGTCAGAAGCTGCCCCTGGGCGTGGACGCTGCGGCCAAGTCCCATGCGACAGGCCTGACCTGGGTGACTCTTTTCTCCCCACCTGACTTCCTGCCTGGTCAACCCCCATCTTTCCCAGCACTCTGAATAGTTTCCTCATGGAAATCTCAGAAGGACTCCCTGCCTCTCCCTGGTGTATTTTTCCTGGTGAGGAGCCTTTTTTGTCTCCCCCAAACAGCTACTTTTGCCCCGTCTTCCTCGCACGGTAGCCTGTCACAGGCTCTCCAGTGAGAAGGTGTCCCTGCTGTGTTGGGTCAGAGTGGGAGCTCCTGCAAAGGAAGGGTCCCACACAGCAAAACCCACATGGCCTGGTGCTGGCAGGCAGGAAATGGAGGATCCAGAGCCACAGAGCAGACAGGAGCTCACAGAGAGGTCACAGGCAGAGCACAGAGGAGAAAGCCCACAGCTGAGGGTCACAGTAGGTGCTTGGGTGGCCACTAACATCATGTGGTCTTGGACGAGTCACCCCACTGCCCTGTTCCGTCATTCTGGAAAATGAGGATGAAAGCGGCACCTACTTGCCAATTACTCAGCCGTGTGGACATTCCTTCAGCTCCTTAAAATGCTCCTGCCATAGGACCCTGAGCCGGCTGTTGCCTCCGCCCGGACGATTCTTCACTCAGTACATTCCTGTTCATCTCTCACATGTCAGTCCACAGATACCTCCCCTAGTTCCTCACTGGCCCCACTCCTCCACAACCCGGAAACACCCCTGCTTTCCCTTTCCAGCACGAATCCACGACGTACAGGTGTAGAAGGAAATACCAGCAGACTCTGATCTCCTAAGGGCAGACATTCTTTTGCTCCCTTTGTGCCCTCGGTTCTGGTGCAATGCAGGATTCAGTGGTTTTTAAATGAAGTGAACTAAAGGGACCCTTCCATGACTGTGTGCTTCAATTCCCCTGGAAGAAGTAGGGTAGGCCTGCACTTCTAGAAGGCAGGGCTTGGGACAGAGAGGCGGGCCCTGCATAACGGGAGACCATGCCCCTGACCTGGGGGCTGGGGCTTCTCGCACCTTCTCTACCCGACCTGGATGGACCTGGATGAGGGTGTAACAGCAGAAGGGCCTGAAAGGGGTGGGAAGTGCTGAATAAGCGCTTGGAGGTGCTGGGGGTGCTGTGTGGGCCCTGCGTCTGGCCTTCCCACATCCTGACAGGATATTTATCATCAAACATCCTCAGATGGCCCCAAGACGACACCCCTCAGCAAGGGTTTAGGGCAGCCCCTGAGAAGGGGAGCTACCGTCCTGGGACTCTCCAAGAAGCGGAAGGAGCTGGAGTCACTGGGGGTCTCCTGTAGCCAAAGACCCCCCACCTAGCCTATACCTCATCACCCAAGGTCAAGGGCTGGGAGGAGGCCAGCTTCCACCAGCAGCACCCCTCACTGGATTTGGAAGCATCCCTGAGACCCCAGGCAGCCTCTTTCGACTGAACAGAAGGGACAGCCGGGCTGGCTTTCTGACTTGGGCTCTGTCACCAGGAGCCCTGCCCCAGCCACCTGGCCCTGCACACCCTGGCAGGGCTGGGGAAGCCAAGGTCAGGACCCCATGTTCTTGCTGCTAATCCCCTTCACGCTCTAACCTGGTTGGTCCCTGCTGGCAGAGCAGCCTCTAAGGGGATTAGCAGGGGGCCCAGCTGGGGCCGCTGGGCACCAGCCAAGGCCCAAGCCCTCCTCTGGGCTCCTGGCGTCTGCTCAGCCACTCCACTGCAGCAGATGCTCTGTCAGCTTTTCCCGCCACACGGAGGCTCTGTGCAGTCTAGCCCTTGTCCCCTGCAGTCTTCAGGTTACCCTGAACCTGCCCAACACAGGGTTCAGCCAGGAGTCGGGGCGGTTCCAGGGTTCCCAGGCACCTCATCTGGGGTTTCTCTCTCAGGAGACCGTAGGGACTGAGGACTCAGCGTGGAGCAGAAAAACCATCCATATACCCACCTGGTACCTGTCTGTAAGTTTTCAAACCCCTGCAGCCCCAGCCTCTCTTCCTAAAGTGGGAGTAACTGCCTCTTGGCTTAGCTGAGGCTTGTGGTGTCCTGGCCCAGGGCAGGTGGAGGTGACTGCACCCCTCAGTCTTCTGTAATTGTCTGTATGGGCTCTGTGGGAGGAGAAGGGGGCTCAGGGCCTGGGAACCCGAGGCTGAGGTTCTAGACACTAGCCCGGTTCTGCACTAAGCTACTATCTGGCCTCAGGCAAGACCTGCAGTTAGTTCCCAGTGCCTGCAACAGTTCTGACCTCCCTGAGCCCATATCACAGGCTCAGCATGCTGCTGGTAGCTGGTGCCCTGCCCGAGGCAGCCTCTCATTGCTGTTATTTGTATTGAGAGTCCAGAGTAGATGAATAGACTCTTGAGTATAGACTTTTGGGGCTCCACTCACTGAGTCAGACTATATACTGAGCAGGGTCCCTAGGTGACAAATATATGTATTACAGTTTAAGGGCTGCATCTGGCAGCAGGGAGTCTTAAAGTGTTTTAATGCCCCTAGCTAGGGACAAAGCAAACAGTTGTAGCTCTGTACTGGCCAGCACTTTGCAGCAATGGCAGAACCTCTGAGTCCTACTTAATGGGGGCAGAGTGCAGGAGACTTAGAGGGTGGAAAGGGGAAAGAGCACCGGGTGCGGCGCTGCCCACCTTCCCAGGGAGCAAAGGTACTGCGATGGGGCAGTGACCAGCACTGTGCTTGCCCCGCCAGCCCTCCCTGCATTCCTACTTGGGGCAGAGGAGACCCTGTCCAGCACCGTCCAGCTCAGTGCAGAAGCCACACAAACGCATCGCTGAGGAGCAGGCTGTGCTGCTGGCTGACAAATTAGCTTCTGTACCCACAGCCTGAGGGAAACTCAGCATCCCCAGCCTGGACCAGTTCAGGAGACCCAGGGCTGGCTTCCTGCCCAGGTGAAGAGTTCACTCTTTGTCCAAGAGGTGCGCAGCAGGACACCCCAGCAGGAGGGAAGTGAGCAGTGCTTTCGGGTGGATGCTGGAACACATCCCTCCTCATTCCCTGGTCTCTTCTCCAAGTCTCTTAGAGCCTGTGTCTCCAACCTACTGCAGAAATTAAATCTGGAGCTGTCCCTCCCTGCCTGCTCTCCCAGCTCATAAGACAAGAGTCAAGCTCCCAGAGCTGCCGCAGGTAGACACCTATCTCCAGAGAAGAGCCTAGGTCCAGGTGGGTTCTGGGGAGCATTTGATCAGGACTTGAACTGTGCTCCAACCCCGAGGTAGGGACCAGGACTGTGTGCACTCACAAGTCTCAGGTGTGCCCATGAGATGCAAACCAAGAGCTCAGTGGCTGGCTCTTTCTCAGAGCGACTAAGTTTGCTGCATCCTCTCCAGAAGTCAAGTTTGGGCTGAGGCAAGGATAAGGATGCAAGGGGACCAGGGAATGGAAGAACACTGGTAGATAAAGAGCAAACTGGTCCCACCTGTCACCTGCCCAGTTTCCTTCTATCTCCACTCTCCCCAAACTTGACAGAAGGCAAGACGGACTGCTGGAGCTCTCTGTCTCCTGGGACGCTGTGGTCCTCTATGGGACTTGCTCTTGCTAATCTTGTGCCCCACTGACTCCCTCCTCCTTGCTCCCTTTCCACTAGCTGTTGGGCTCCCCAAAGGGAGCTCCATGAGGGCAGGATCTCGTCTGTGAGGAGGGCCAGGTAGCCTCGATCCAAAACCATGTCTGGCCCCAACTGGCTCCTTTGGGCCTCAGTTTCTTCATCTGTCACATAAGTTTATAAGAGAACCCAGGCATACACTGGGGGACAATCATGCTTGGGAAGACTTCTCACTACCACTACCCAATGCTGTGCCATCCAGTTCTGTGACCCTGATAAAATTATTGTCCTCACGCCTTGCCACCACTCCCCAAGTGTAAGATTCTAAGGCCCACATAATTAGAGCTTAGCCATGTTTCACGAGATCTGGGGAATTTTAAAAAGATCGCTGACTTCCCAGGGAGCTCTAAGGCCTACATTCCTGCAGGTGGCTCTGGGGCCACACATGAACACAGTGGGTATGAGCTTTGCCCCTTGTCCATTCCTTATTGTTTCTCATATACCCAGTGCCTGCTGGGCACTGCCAGCCGCAGAGACCCTCCCTCCTTGCTGCCACAAAGCATGGCCCCTCCTGTGCAGGTCCCTTCCCCAGGCTGCGAGAGTTAGTGTTGAAGAAACCTCATTAAGAAGACAGTAAGTAGGTCTGGACGGCCTCACCATAAAACCATCCTGGGTGACATTTCCTTGAACCAGGCTATTGCAGCTATAAGCATCTATTCCCATGAAAGAAGCACTGAGCAGCCCTCTCCACAAAAAGCCATCCTTTTGGAAGCTAATGTCTGGCTGAGCTAAGGCAAAGTGGCCCATGGGCTGGTGAGTGGCTCAGGACACACAGAAATGCCTCTGTTCTTTAATTCTGCTGATGGTCCATAAGGACAGACATGGTTCCCAGGTATGGCCAGAGCACAGTCCAAGGAAATGGGGTAGATCCAACTAGCAGGGGCAGTGCAGGCCTCTCTCCATTTGAAAGCTCTATTTGACCACTGGGCACTGAGCTCTGAGCCTCTAGAAAGCCCCAGGTTTCCTGCCCAGTCCTGGGCAGGAATGTGATGGGAGAGGTAAGGTTCCTGTCCTGAAACCTACAATCACTGCTTAGGACCAGAAACTTCAGAGGTTTCCAGCCCAGACCCATGAGGTATGTGTGGAGGAGGTGGTGGAGGAAAAGGTCAAGATGCACAGGAAAAAGTATGAGTGTTATCCAGACATCCCTAGCTTTGACTCCAATCTCCACTGTTTGCTGCCTGTGTGACTTTGGCCGTGTCACTTATCCTCCCTGAGTAGTAGCTCCTGTGTAAAGGAAAGTTAATCATGTCCCCTTGCTGGGTTGTGAGGATTAAATACCACAAGTATCACATATATAAAGAAAAATCAGGCACAGCCAATCCATCATGTTAGAAGTCAGGATCAAGGTTACCCTGGGGTATGGGTATTAGTGACCGGATGGAGATGCGAGGGGACTTCTGGGAGCTCACTGTGTTTCATTTATCCATCTGGTGCTGGTTATGTGAGTTCACTGTGTGAAATTTTGGTGAGTTGCACAATGATTAGTGCACTTTTCCCTGTCTTTGTTATACTTCAATAAAAATATTTTTCTTTAAACAACTGATTCTGGACCTTGTGCTTTACAGGCATTCAACACATGCCCTCCTTCTTCTATCACCCTGTAGGAGACAAATAAGGACATCTTCTGAGATGACAAATATGCAAATATTCCAGGATCAGTTTTAAGTAGTGGAGAAATTCCCAGACTGAGGGGAGTCGCACAGAAGACAGCATGGCAGAAGCAATCTCCACACTAATACAATAAGGGGCTTGGCCCACTGGCCACAGAGCAGAGGTGGAGTCTGGAAGTAGGCACCATGCAGGGAGAGCATTTGGCCCTGCAGGGTGGAGACATGAGCTTCCCAGGGTCTCTGACACCCCGAAATGCATGTTCAGGCTCCACATCTCCCTGAGGAGCAGCTGCCATGCCCAGAATGAGAAACAAGACCTCCAGGCCAAGTTGGATGGGCAGAGATGCTGGCACTGGAGACACAGGAACTCCAGGAGCAAGCGTGAGGGTGGGGTGGGGAAGGGGGACAATGGAGCAGCCTGAAGAGCTGTCCTGCCTTTTCAAGGATTTGTTATAAAATTCAGTAAGACAATGAGAGAGAGGGCGGGCGGGGAGATGCATCTTACAAAAACTTTTGTACCTGCTTGGAGTAAGGCCTCAGCTTCTCACAGCCTAGGGGAATGTGGAGACTGAGGTCTTCTGCAATTACCAAATCAGTACATAAAGAAGCTTGAGAGGAATGTGTCCTTTCCTCGTTATAAAACCAAAAGCCACCATAGGAGGAAAAAACAAGACCATCGCCAGGATCCTTGGAGGAGGACCAAGGATGTGGGTCACCCCTTTCGAGTGATCTTCCTGAAACTAAGTCACATACCAGCCAGTTCAACAGGTCAATCTGCTAAATTTCTTTGTTTTCTTTGGCAATTTGACCTTGGTTGGGTGGCTTCCCATTTTCCACAAGGGCCCTTTAAAGACAGTGGAGTTTCTCATCCTGGCTCCCCACAGCTGCACTGGGGACAGGTTCACTGTCATCCGAACTCCAGAAGCTGGGGCAGAGACAAATGGAACAGTCCTTAAAACACTATAATAAAGACAAAATGCAAACCGGTCAACTCACACTAAATTGTTAAAAGAAGTAAGTCAATTTGATGAATTGGTCATTTGACAAATTGGCCATCCAGTGAATTACCTTTCAGAACACTGGCTTTTAGCAAAATGACATTTGGTAGATTGGTCTGCTTCTAACACAACAGTGCTTTCAGAGGGCAATTACCCACTCCCTCCCAGGCTGGGCTCATGGTCTGGCCCTGAAACCCCAGAAGTCATTCTGCAGATGGCTGACACCACTCCATCCAAGCAGTGCTCTCAGCCAGACGGCGTGAGTGAGGGTGACTTTAGAATATTCTGAGGGATGCACCACGCAACAGACATCCTTCATACCTATTGTTTTCCTCAGAGAAGCCCATCTGGACAGGGGACAGAGTTCTCCCTGACAAGAACCAAGGTGGAAGAAGCAAGGAGAGGAGCAGTAGGGCGTGGCAAGTAGGACCCAGGCTGCAGGGAGGGGCCCTGCTCAGGGCAGGGGACCAAGTTGCAGTCATGACTGGTACGAACTCCCCAGAGAGAGTTGGGAGCCCCAGACAATGTGATAGGACAGCTCGAAGCCCTGGCAGGAGCAGCCCACCATGGAGCTGCTCACCAGTCAACTGTTCGTCCATGTCCCTTCTTCCTGGGCCCCCAGGTGGGAAATCTGGTCCATTTTACCAATGGTGCCCCCCCATTGTCTTCTCGTCTCCTGTAGAGCACTTCAGACCCTGTCCCAGTCCTGGTTTCAGGAGCAGCTCAGAAGGTAAGGGAGTTTGAGAGTTCAGAATAGCAAGGGGGAGGTCAGCGTTGCCAGCACACCTGCAGTCTCTCGTGTCTCCACCACATATACACGGAAGGAATAGGACCCTTGACAACCTCGCAAGCAGGCAGAAACACAAATCCCTGTCTTTACAGGGTCAAGGAAGGTTTCCAGTTAGCTCAGAACAATGTGCAAGAGATCAGGGCAATAAAAGCCCAGCGAACCTGGAGGAGCCAGGAGAAGCCACTGTCGTTGGAGCTGTCCATGGTCCCGAATATCCTCTGGCACTTAGGTTGGATCTCAGCCACCTCCGATCTTACTGTCTGATCCACACGCCAGATCTTGTCTCGTCAGCTCTCCCCCGCCCCCATGTCCCACAGGGACTGCAGCTCAAACTACACAGAGGATAAGGGGAGCACATTGTTAGCCTCAAGGGACTCAATGTGAGACTCTTAGGAGAAAAGTATCCTTGAGATGCTTCTACGTGGAGGAGCAGCTAGATCTTGGACCACTACCCCAGAATTCAAACGTCCCCACTGCTTGGACACAGGCTTGGACATGAAAAGGTGCTGAGCAGCACCTGAGAACACCCCACACAACCTACCCCAGGTCCTTGCACAAAAGTTCTTCCCTCTCCTCTTGAAGACCTTAATGGTTATCACTGACTTTTGTGTAAACTGTTTTAGTAGTGGTCGTGGTGATGATAATAGCTGCATTTATTAAGCATTTATCCTATACTTGTCATACTACTAAGTATTTTACATGTTTTATACATACCATCTCATTTAATCCTTAATACAACCTTGTGAGGTAAATCATCTCACCCCTCTGTGGCAGACTAGGTACAGCAAGGGGACAGGAAGTATGTGGGAACTGTGTACTTTCCTCTTAACGTTGCTGAGAACCTTAACTTGCTCTAAAAAGAAAGTCTGTTTTTTATTTTATTTTTTGTAGCGCTGGAGATGGAACCCAGTACTTCACACACAGCAGGCAACTGTTTTACAACTGAGAAACACCCTCAGTCCTAAAGTCTGTTTTTTGGAAAGTATCCACACTATGCCTTATTTCCAGATAACTGAGGTTCAGTAACTTCCCCGGGCTGTCTGACTGCCAAGCCACAAGCCAGCCCATGGTGCTGTTAGAGTCAGCTGTTAGAGTCTGTGCATTAGAGTCAACAGAGTGATGGACAGGTGGGTGGGAAGTACCTGGAGCACACACTTGTCAGCTGTGACACTTGATGGGTGCACCTGGAGGAAGGAGGCGAGATGAACAATCCTAATGTTTACATCAAGTCATCAAGAAGAGGTTAAATTATGTTCAGGACCTTCTGGTTTAGAACGTAGGTGATTATATAATAACTTTTAGATATATTCTCATCAAAAGTGGTGTAAGATTAATGTGCCTTTCCTGAGTATCCTGACTATGGAGAGAGGAGAATATGAGTCCCTCTGTGGGATGAGTGTTGTCTGGGGAATTCTTGCTGTGCTGATTCCTACCAGCATCATAGGAGCTGTCAGTCCTTGCAAACGCCTGTGGGTTTGAAATAAAAAAAGGTAAGGTTTGAAACCCTGTGGTGAGTCGCCTTGGCGAGAACTCAGTTACAGACATGCAGCCGTGTTTGAGCCCATATCTCCAGACTCTAAGAACGAAGGAAGACACAGTGAAGGCAGCGTGCACGGGGGTGGGGGGCTGTCCAAGGCCACTGGCCGCTGGCTCCTCACGGAATCTCTACACATCCACTGGGCCACCAGCCAAGAGCCCCCAGCAGAATGAGTGACGCCACAGCTCCTGTCTCCAGTCTCCATCTAGCTTTGGACATGAGGGCTAACTGCAAGTCCAAGCACAGAGCACATCTGGTCTCCTAGCACAGTGGTTATTGCAGGTTTCAAGAGATATAGGCAAGCGTGGGGGCTCTGACCGCCAGTCATCAGAAACCACCAGGACCCAGGAGCTTCACCTTACCCTCCAAGTCAGCCCGATTCCAGGTTCCCCCTCCAACATCTAGGGGCCTCCCCAGAAGCCTGGCCTGCCCCAGGGGATTGTTGGTGCTGTCCCAGCCCCTTCCAGCCACATCCTAGACCAGGGTCCCCACCTGTGGGCTTAGAGAAACAAGGGCCAAGGAGTTGCTGCAGCACCCCGGCATTGTGTATAGTGATAGCCTTGAGCTTCACTTCTCTGAGCGTGACTTCCCATTATCTGCAAAATGAGGACAGTGAGAGTCATGGTCTTATAGAAGTGCCCTGGGGATTAGATCCATGCTTGGCGGCCTGAGGCCATATAATTGAAAACATTTCTATTGCTCTTCTTCTACCTCTATGTGGTGTGGATGCTGTCGTGGACAAATCACACAGTGATTCAATTAGGAACCCTGCTGGGTCCCTGAGATCTTCAAAAACAGTGCGTGTTTTCTGTTGCTTCATAACTTGCCATTCTCTTTCTTCCTAGCACTTACTACAGCTTAAATGGATCAAATATTCATGAAATCACGTAATGTTTATCTCCCCAATTAGACCACATTCCAGGACAGCAAGGGCCATGTCTGTTTAATGCCCAGTAAAGAGGAGATGGGAGCCAATAGTCTTTTTTGTTGTTGTTGTTTGTTTGTTTTGCTTTTCAGTCCTGGGATTGCAACCCACGACCTCTTGTGCTGACCTACATCTCCAGCGATCTCTCTCTCTCTCTCTCTCTCTCTCTCTCTCTCTCTCTCTCTCTCCCTCTCTCCTCTCTCATCTCTGTATCTCCTTTTAATTTAGAGACATGGTCTCACTGAGTTGCTAAGTTGCCCAGGTTGGGCTTGAACTTTCGATTCTCCTACCTCAGACTCACAGAGTGCTAGCATTACAGGCATGTTCCACTAATTGGGATTCAATAGATCTTTGATAATTATATTTTGCTACTCAAAAAGTCAAAACTAGGGCCAGGGATTTAGCTCAGTGGTTTTGCTGTCTGCCTTGCAAGCTCAAGTTCCTTAGTTCGATTCCTGATTCAAAAGAAAAAAAAAGTCAAAATTAGCATTTGGGAGGGGCTCTGTGAAATTTTGTCATTAAAAAGCAGGTTTTCCATCTTAGAATGGCCAAAATCCAGAACACAGACGCTACAAAATGCTGGCAAGAATGTGGAGCAAGGGCCAAGGATTTAGCTCGGTGGCACCATGCTTGCCTTGCAAACGCAAGGTCCTGAGTCCATCCCTGGTACCAAAAAAAAAAAAAAAAAAAAAAAAAAA
>NW_022900920.1:1737786-1779389 GCF_012274545.1 Fukomys damarensis
AAAAAAGTGGAGCAACAGGGACTCATTTTTTTTATTTCTTATTGACTTTATTGGTACAATCTAGGTCTACAATACAGTTACATTCATTACTGGGATCCTGTACCTTCACATGACAGGTCTTGGTAGGGTCTCATTTATTGCTACTGGGGGAAGCAAAAGTGTGAAGCCACTTTGAAAACCAACTCTGTATGTAATAGAGCATTCTCTGATTGTGTAATCCAGTGATCACTGTCTTTGAAAGGAACTGAAAATTTATGTCCACACACAAACCTGCACACGGGTGTTATAGCAGCTTTATTCATAAATGCCCAAACTTAGAAGCAATCAAGATGTCCTTCAGAAGATGAATGCATCAATAAATTGTGGCAATCGAGACACTGGAATATTATTCAATGCTAAAAGTAAATGAGCTATCAAGTCATGAAAAATCAGGGAGGAGCATGAAATGCCTATCACTAGTAGAAATAAGCCAGCTGAAAAGGCTACATGATGCATGATTCCACCTAGATGACCTTCTGAAAAAGGCAAAACTATGGAGACGGTAAAAAGATGCATGGTTTTCAGGAGGTGACAGGAGAGAGCGAGGAACAGGTGTAGCAGGGGGAATTTCAGCACAGTGAAAGTGCACTGTATGATACTGTAATGCTGGATACAGGTCACTAGATGTTTGTCCAAAACCATGAGCTGTACAACACCAAGAGAGACCCCCAGTGTACACTCTGAGCTCGGAGTGCAGGTTCATTGACTATAAAAAATGTGCGTCTCTGGAGGAAGATGGAGATAACGAAGGACGCTGTGCATGTGTCAGGGTAATGGGAACTCTCTGTTCCTTCGGCTCGATTTTAAAACTACTTTTAAAAAATAAAGTCTATTAAAACAAACAAACAAAGTGAGGTCCAATCCCCAGTGGGGACTGGCTGGACTGCATAGGGGCCTGTGCCCACCGTCCCCCATGAACACAGCTGTGGTCCAAGGGCCTTTCTTTGTGCAAGGGCATCTGTAAAGCAAGCCCAGACGGGAAGGGTCGCGGGCCCTGAGGAAAAGCGAACCACCTCTTTAGGACCCCTCTGGCTACATTCTGGTCTGCCACTCTTCTGTGGTCGCTCAGTATCCTCAGCTGTGTCTATCACTGTGCTTGTCACCTTGCGTGTCCGGGAGTCTCTTGCCTCCTGATAACAGCAGCGAAGCAGCTGGGGGAAAGGTAGCATTTGCCTCCTAGTGGAAGGCAGCTAATGTGAATGGACAAACTCACTGTGCAGACAGCCTCATGACAATAAACACAGGCACACCAAAGGGCCAGGGGCGCTGCTCCGACCTGCTCTCCCCTTGCCTGCTAAGTTTGCTGACTACTGCTCCCTGCCCCAACATCTAACCCAAAGGGCGCACAGACAGCCCCAGGCCTGATTCCTGCTTGGGGAGCTAGCGGCTTCCACCTAAGCCTGTGCTCTGACTGTGGCTGGGGGAATTTACGTCAATTTGCCCAGCCAGTATTTCCCACTTTTTATCCTTCATAGTTTGACAACAAAGCCAGGTGGGAGAAGAGGCGAACTAAAGCCTTGTTCCTGGGAGTGTACAGAACCGCCCTGATGGAAAAACACAATCTCAGGCCCCACCCCAACCACGCAAAGTCTGCATTTAATGAGGAGAGCTAGCCAGGTAAAGTGGCACACACCTACAATCCCAGTTACCTGGGAGGCTAAGGCAAGAGGAACACAAATTTGAGCTAAGCTTGGGCAAAAAATAAAATACAAAGGGCTGAGGAGGTAGCTCAGTGGCGGAGTGCCCCGAGTCATCTGCAGTGTCTTTAGTTGTGCTATTGTAGCTGCTGCCTGAATGTCCTGAACCCGTTCAGAATGTTTCTTTTCACTCTTTTTTTTTTTTTTTTTTTTTTTTTTTGCTGTACCAGGAATCAAACTCAGGGCCTTGCATCTGAGAGGCAGGCGAGGTACCACTGAGCTAAACCCCCAGCCTTTCACTGCCTTTTTGACTGTGGGGAAGAGCCAGAAGTTGCATGGTGCCCAATCCAATGCATAAAGTAAATGAGGGTGCGCATAATGTCTTCTGAGCCTGCCTTTCCGTTGCATTGCACTCGGCAGCAGCCCTCGCTATATTGCTGTAGCACAGCTTATAAAGACACTCATGAAAGGGGGCTTCCAGAACTGCTTCCGAAAGTGGCAGGAAAGATGGGAGAGGTGTGTTCGAAGTGAGAGGGCACAGTCTGAGCAGGATTAATGGCAATGTGCCTTTTACCGTAATATGTTTTTACTTAAACACGCATGGTGGTGTTTGATCAGTCCTTGTACAGCATCGGTGAAAGTTTACTGCTGAATTCCGACAGCTCGGCAGACATACCTGTGTGTTTCTCTGTGTGGATGTGGCCAACTTGCTGTCTCCTGCTGACATCTGCGATAGGAGGGAGAGCTAAGACCAGAGGAGAGCACAGAGGCATCTCGAGAAGCCGGGAGCAGGGCTGGGGTAGATGCGGCCCTATGCTGTGGCAGGAGCATGACGGGAATGGAGCATTTGGCCTGTCACACCTTCACGGTAACTGGTGCCGCTGTCCCCATGAAAACATGCTCCCCGCTTCCTCATGGCCCAAAACTGGGAGGACCCAAGGAAAAAGGCTGGACCAAGTTTATCTGTCAGATGAGCAGTGGAGCCCAGGCCACAGGCTTACCCTTGGGGATGGAGCTACAGGGGAGCAGCCCGTGCACAGGGGTCTGAGGCAGAGCCACCTGGTGGGATGTCAAGGGGGCACAGACACAGAGATGGAGACACACTCCAGAGCGAAGAGATGGACAGAACTGGGCAAAAAGAGAAGGAAGAAGGAAGAAAAGCTAAATGAGAGAAAGGAAGACAAAGAGAGGTGGACAAAAAGACACAAAGAGAAGCCAAGACCCTCATAGTCGGGAAGGAGGCAGCAAGAGGTGGCAGTGCATCCCCAGGGCCCCTGACAGCCAGCTAAGGTGCAAATGAAAAGAACGCAGCATGTGACTGCCAGGGCCCAAGCTTGCACTCGGGAGCTGAGCTCTGGCATCACCCAGGCAGGGAAAATGACCAGAAGTGTCAGACTCTGATGATGAGTGTGAAGTCTGCAGGTGACCTGCCTACGGGGATGCATCCTGTGTGACTAATGCTAGGCAGAGGTGGGAATGGAGTTCTGACCCGTGGCCCTCCCAGGATCCAATCCCTGTGGGCGTGCTGGAGGGTGGGGGTCTGTTCCACCTCACTGCTAGGGAAACGAGGCTTCTGTAGAAGGACTGGTAGCTTGGATGGCCTTAGAGTAGGGGATCAAGGCCCTAAGAACCATCCTTATGGAGGGATGGGAACACCAGGGCATGTGGTCCATACTGCACACCATAAATCCAACAATGTTTTACAAGCAAGATAAGAGCAGAAACTTTGGAGCAGACTGCTTGGCTTGAATACTGGCTTTGCTTCTTACTAGCTGGTGACTGTGTTTGTTACCTAACTTCTCTGAGCCTCACATCCTCCTTCTGTAAGATGGGAATAATAAATGACACTAGTCTCTAGCTATGGTGAGGACACAGTGAGGGACACAGGTAAAGCATTCAGACTCCTCCTGCTTGGTCCTCACCACACCTTTCTGGCTCTGTTCACCCAGTCCCTTTTGCTGGCCACAGGGCACAGGCTCAGGCAGAGCGGTAACCACAGTGAGGCGAGGTCCCTGCTTCCACCTGAGGTCACTCTGGATGGGGAGCCAATGACCAGTAAGACGATGTCAGCAATGGATGTGCCGTGTGGGAAATGGAACAGGGCAACGCCGCAGTGGGGGGCACTGTCACCCTGATGCTCAGGGGGTGGCGAGGGCATTCTGGGCAGAGGTAGCAAGAGATGAGCAAGCAATGAGGTAGGGTTGAGCCTGAAGTATAAGGGAGCAGAAAGCAAGCCACATGTGAGTGAGGGAGAAGCTGAGGCTGAAGCCCTTCGCAGAGTGTCATGGGAGAGAACTAACTCCGAGACCAGTGGGGTGTCTGGTCTGTCTCACCCACAGTCACACCGGCAAAAGGACAGAGGGTAGCCGTAGCCACAAAGACATTTCTCCGTTGAGAAATGCTACATCCTTTTATATTTATCTCAGGTCTTTGCTCTGTCCAGGCCATCTACACAAAGCAAGAAAGAGTGACAGCCAAGCAGCACAGCCTCTGAAGAGAGGGCCCTGCCTTCGCCTCCGGCTGGGTCACCAGGACAGTTTGGGCTTGGTGCCCCCAAGAGTGTTGGACAGGGCTCTGAGTCAGAATCCTGGGGGCTGGAGGACCACGGAGGGGCTGCCCCAAGGGGTGCACATTCCCTACAACTGTGTGCACATTCAGTATGTGTGCGTGGTGTGCCTCATTCTCCACAGGACCTGTGACTCCAAAAAGCGCCACTCCCTGCTAGGAGAGCCTTTGGCAGCCCTGGAAAGCATGCATACTCTTCTCTAGGCACTTGCTCAGAGGAGCCCGCTGCAAGGGCCCCCAGGACATGTGAGGACGAGGGCGATCTGAGCCGCTGGGTGGGTCACTGGCCACACACCTGAAAGGCTCAGAATGCACAGCACATTTGGGAGGCCAGGCCCAGAGACAACCCCACTACCCAGGCACAGTTTCTGACGGGGCCAGAGGGTCTCACCCAGCACCATGGGAGTCTCCCATAGAAGGTCAGCTCCCAGAAGCTGGGATTCCTGTCTTTTTCCTGTTGGTCACAGCCCACAGGAGACAGCCTAGTATACAGAGGATGCTCAGTAAAGATTTACTGACTGAATGAGAATTGTCCAGGAGAAATGTGTCCCTGGCTGATGATACCTAAAAGAGCCATGCTAAGCGCAAGGATCTCCTAAAATAATAACAAAAATACAGCAACTAACACACACTGGTCTCTATTCTATGTGCCCAGCTCTGTGCTCTGCTCCTCACCTGCACACCCCCACCCCTCATAGCTCCTTGAGGCTGCCGTGTGGTTGTCAGACTCACTTCATGTCTGAGGAAAGCAAGACACAGAGAGGCCAGTGACTTGCCCAAGGCCACACAGCTGGGGAGACCAGGTCACCCACCGGGCCGGGTCTGTCTTAATGTACATATTAGCAGCCCCTCAAAACGCCATCCTCCCTGGGTTCCTGAAGAAACGGCAGAGAAAAGAGTCTGAGTGAAGAGAAGCCACGGAGGGCCGAGGAGTGGGCAGTGTGGCAGTTAGCAGACCCAGCCGGTGCCGCGCGGCTCTATGGACACAGCGCTCACAGGCCCCGGGAGCCGGGACAAAGAGAAGAGGAGACCCCTGAGGGGTGGCAGAGGAGGCCAGGTGTTCCCAGCCGAAATCCACTCTCGCCTCTGTCCTCCTGCTAGAACTGTGGTTTTATTTGGCCGGCAGTGTGGCCAGACGAAAATTGCATTCCTGCTACCCTTGCATCTAGGGGAGACACAAGGAGCAGGTGCTGAATGCAAGAGCTTCTGCAGTCTGTGACAGCACTCAGTCTTCCATTGCCTTTCGTGACCTCACGATTACTTATTGTGTCAAATGTCCCCAATTGGAGCCATCTCATGTTTTTCTCATAATTAGGGTGAGATCACAGACGTTCCTTGTTTAACAACCTTAGGACCAAGAAGACCCGCTGCTTGGACTTACGACTCATCATTTTTTCTACAGTCCTGTACATTGTAGAGCCTCAATGTCTTCTTTTCATATAGTACACCTCGTTTATACAGTGCTGTACTTTGCCGATTGTACAGTACAGTACTGTAGTTTTCTGTTCGGTCGTACACTGCAGTACAAGACTTATGCAAACAAAAGCAAAGTCATCCAGTTGGAGTTTCCTTTGACCACTTCTATGATCTGAACATTACAATGTCCGTTCTACATACAATTCCTCTTTTAGCGACCAATTCACTTAACAACCTGGTTGCAGGAACTAACTCGGTCGTTCAATGAGGAATGTCTCTGTGTCTGACGTCTGTATGTACCGTTGACAAAAACTCCTCAGAAACTATGTTCAGCCCTCAGTGTATCATATCACAGGTTCAGGATGTCTCTTTTTATGTTTTTAATATATTTCATTATTTTGGACAATAAAGAATAAGTGTCTGGCTTCTCTGGAGAAACAGAGTAGGAGCTCTTATAAGCAGAAAGAGAGATTTATTAGAGGTAACTGGCTCATGCCTTCAGGGAGGCTGCAATGCCCCAAGATCTGCCATCTGCAGGTTAGAGACCCAGCAGAGCTGACAGTAAGGCTCTGATCTGGGTCAGAAGGAGAAGACACCAGAGAGCTGATGGTTTTCTGAGATGATGAGACTGGCATTTCAACCTTTCGACTCCATGCCATCCTCATCCTCCAGCAGCAACTATGTGACACAGCGGACTCCTTGGAGTTCAGGTCCAGCCAGAGCCTCTCTTGGCCTCCTCCCCTTGAGGACCCCTTTCCCTGTGAGAACACAACTTCCAATGTGGTTGCTTCAGTCCACTTCCTCTCTCCTAGTACAGGGGATGGAAAGTACAGGAAGTCACACCAGCAGGTGCAATCAAGTTCAGGATGACTCAAAGCAAGTTCCCAAGCTAAGCATCTTCCTGCCCTGGGGTGATAGTGAGGAATTTGAAAGTGAAGGCCCCACACTGGAAGGCTTGGAGAAAATGCTTCATACCTAACTAGGAAATCTGACACAGGATAGAGAATATTAAAAAGATAATGAGAATCAGAAAGATGACTGGGCTGGGGATGTAGCTCAGTGGCACTGTGCCTGCCTGGCAAGTGCAAGGTCCTGAATTCAATCCCTGGTACCTCAAAAAAATCAACCCAAAGAAAGATGACCAAAGACTCAGAAAAATGACAAAGATGGGACGTCTATGTTCCTGTCACAACCAGGAAGATGTCCAGCTGTCCAGCAGCTCTCTCTGCTTATGGCTCAGGTCAGGCACGAAGGGTGTGACGCACGTTGCGACTTCCCCAAGAGCAGCTCACAAGGAAATGAAGATGTCATCCAGTTCCCAGAAATGTCTCCGCTGCCTGAGGAGTGTGAACACGCGGAGAACGCAAGCCAGGCGACTGGGCCAGAAGGGCAGAAACCTCTCCATCTGACGGCACAGCTAAGCAAGCAGACCTTCCCTCCAGAACACCAAGTGTGACCTGTGTGAGTGGGGGTGGCATCCTCTGGGCTCAGGCAGTGAGTCCATTCCTTGCTATGGAGGACAGGGCACCCTGAGCAAGCCACAAGGTCCCCTCAGTGGGCACCAAGGACAAAATACCTGCTTGGAGACAAAGATCTGACACCAAGAATCCCTCAAATGAAGACACTCCGTATCCCCAGATTTTTAAGTGTTTGATAACTCCTGTTCCACAGTCCCCATAGATTTGCTTTTCTCAATGAAATAAATATGCTTGGTTTTAAAAAAGCTTGCAGAAGATCTCTGTAGAGAAGCTGATACTGGAAGAGGTTCCCTTTTATTTTCCCTTTCCTTTTTTTCTTTCTGCCTAGAACTCACAGGAGATGGCCGGAGCTCCAGCAGCTATGGTGAACAGTGAAGTTACCATGAGGATGGACAGTAAAACCAGAAACTTTGGAGCAAAAGATAGAAAGATCCTGTGACTCTGAGCTGACTTTACAGCTTTTATACTTCTGGGTGAGAAATTCCCATGTCTTAGTTTAAGCCACCCAGCTGGCACAGAAATCAACTTTGGGGAAAGATCAGCAAAGTTGTGTAGCATGTGGCACTACATGTGCAAACATCATCTTGCCAAGGGAGGTGAGGGATCTGTGGCCCGGTCACAGCAGAGACAAAGTCCTGAGAGGAGTGGGGTGTACCTCCCTCACACTCCAGAAAGGGCAGATGACAAGGAGGGAGGGAAGAGTCATAAACAGGAAGTGACATGAAAATGTGACTGAATGCCAGAGAACTTGGAAACTGCAAAGGTGGAGATTTTCAGAGGGCAGCACAAACCACTGAAAGGTGGGCTGCTCCAGAATTGAGCCTGTCAGCCCTGCTGCGGAGAGGAAGCTGGGTTGCAGCAACGCCCTTCTTCCCCTCTGGAAAAAAGGCCAAAGTCCTAGAAGCAGTTGACTCATGGGCATAATTCAAGGCAACATGTTCCAAGGCTAGCATTGAAGCCACGATGTCCAGAGACACTGCTAGGCCGCAAAGGACCTCTGTAGGAATCAGGAAAAGAACAATCTTTCTTCAACACATTTTCACTTATGGAATTTCATATTATCAAGATAAATACACAGGGCGGGGGATTTAGCTCAGTGGTTCTGCCTCCGGCCTCGCAAGTGCAAGGACCGGAGTTTGATCTCCGGTACCAAAAAAAAAAAAAGATAAATAAACAAATATATGTCTATGATGAGGTTATTCCTTGGTGCACATCCTACACAACTGTACATGTTAACCCTGCATAGATAGCCCACACACCACATGCCTCAGCCGCATAGCTCCAAAACTGGCTGAGGGCTGTGCTCCTAAGTGTGCCTCAGCCTTAGGGAGTAATGACTAGGTGAGGCCATGTGCTCCCTAATTAAGAACGAGGAAAGAATTTCCACTTTAAAAAAGGATGCAATTTCAAGGTGGAGCACCTGGGTTAAGTGTCATTTATAAGGCAGCTACGCGGAGAGGTGACAGCGCCACAGAACCAGAAAGTGCCCGATCGGATAGGCACTAAGCGGAGTGCCTAGGGGGAAATCGGAATCTAACAAGAACTAGGGGGAAGTATCTATCTGTGACTAAATGAATAGAGGCACGAATATCTTTGAAATTTATTGCAATTAATTAAAGCTACTTTATGTCATTTTATTGGCTTATTTCTGTTCCCTGGAGAGAAGGGAAAACTTTCACAATTTGTGGAGTTATTTAAATAAGTAAATGCAAATGAGCACATCTCAATAAATAAATTATTCCAACTATAATTCCCTACTCCTGTTCTTGTCTCCCAACTGCCAAAAAAAACGAAAAAAAGAAAAAGAAAGAAAAGGAGGGGGATGGGAGGAAGGAAGGAAAGAAGGGGAAAGAAAGAAGCAGCCTTGCTGAAGCCGCCCTCGCCCATCCCAGCCCTGCTCGGCAGCCCAGCCACTATTCCCCTGGAAGGTCCCCTTTCTTGGCCTTCCCCAGGCCTATCGTGCCCCTTCTGCTCCCTTGTTTTAGCTCAGACTTTCTGACACCAGCTCAAGGACAGAAAAGGAAATACTGGCACGACCCACCCGAAGCCGGGGTAGGGCTGAATCCAGCGCTAGGAAGACAATGAGAAGCTCCGAGGCACAGCTGTTCCCAGACTGGCCCAGGGGCCAGGCAGCCAGTGCACTGCACCAGGACAGGAAGAGAAGCAACAGTCGGCGGTCGTGGGCAAGTGTCACACTACAACGGATGTCGTACAGAGGGCGAAGAATGCTCCGCTCCCTGATGCAGAGGTCCCTGCTTCCCCAATTGGTTGTGTGACCCTGTTCCCACCTACAAGAAGAAGGCCCAGATCCAGAGCACCTACAGCTCTGGTCGGGCCCCTGGCTGGGCCTGAGGGTCTGCATCCCCTCAAAGCTCCTGGGGCGCGGCGCTCTCCTTGCCTCCTGCCCAGTGGCCGGCGGAGCAGGCATAACCCTCCTGGTGTGCCTACCACTCTGATCTAAAGGGCCCTTTAGGGTTTCAGCCCTGCAGACAAAACAGCCAGCTGCAGCCAGTGCTGTGCACCCACCCGCTGCCTTCTGCTTGGCCCTTTCCGAAGAGAATCTGATACACCACGTCTTTCCAAAGCCAGAAAAGCCAGCGGGGGGACAAGTATTTGTTTCTCATTTATCTGTGCTTCCCACCCCACTTGCCAGAAGCCAGCCTTCATCCATCCCCTCCTGTCACCCTTGCCCTCCCCCTAGCCCCACAGTGTCCCCAAGTCCTCCTGCCCCCACCCACCCTGTGCCCACCTCTACAGAGCTGCCTCGCCGGGCTTATTTTTAACAGCTCTGATTGAAGCTGGGACCCCGCTGACATTATACTCCTTCATCATTATCGCTCCAAGCTCCCAGCAGCCAAGCTAAAAAGGCCTGGCAGAGTGCAGGGAGGGAGGGGCTGGGAGGGAAATGTCAGGAAGACGCCCCACGGCGGCCCTGAGGGGCGTCGCACCCCAGGCTGACCTAGAGGTGAGGACGGGGAATCCCGCCCCACAGCCTCAGACGCCGAGAGCCGGCTTTGCCTGCTTCCACTGACATTTTCCTCCCAAGGATCAGGCGTGTGGTGATGCAGAAAAGCATGAATGTGAACAGATTGATAGAGGCAGAAAAATTAAATCCCATGTAGTTTTGTGTGGAATGAGAGCCACCAACAAGCCCCTCCTGGGTAGGCAACTTTATTCTCATTTAGCTCAGCCCAACCGCCTGTCTGGTGAGCTTGTGGCCCTGGAGAGTGGTAATGCCCAAAGCACAGATCAAGTCTGCAGCACCTGGCACTCAGCGAGACACAGGCCCTGCTCCTCCTGCCTGAGTGAGCCCTGGACAAGGTCCCCACCCACACCTGGCTGGCCTGTGTGGGTCCTCTCTCTAGCAGCCTGTGCATCCTACACTCAGACCCTATAATCATGTCCCATCTTTCATGCTACTAAACTGCTGGGCCTGAGAAAGAGGATACTCAACAACAAGGAGCCCTTTGACGCTTTGCTGTCTCCAGAGAAACTCATGGTCCTCTTTCATGTCTGTTCAGCAAGGTCAGAGGTCATGGCGATGCATTTGGCTCATTTGGACACTTCAGTTGTAGTGGGTCCCAGGGACCGCTAAATAATTTACTTCCAGGTCACAGAGGTAACGATTTTTACAGAGAAAGCCTTTCCAACTCGATACACTACACATCAGTTCATTACGATGGGGGTGGGTGTCTTAGAAGTGAGAAAGGTGCCTCCGCCTCTTCCGGGAAGAGACCCCGGCTGTCTGAAGTACAGAAAGGACACTCACAAGGTGGATTCTGTTTTCTTTGCTAATCAAAGATGTCTCGTCCTTCCCTGAAGTACACTAATACAAAAGAAAGCAGCCTGAGATTTTTAATAGCGGATTTTCTTATAAATTGTGTCCACCCCAGGGAGCCCCACCCAGGAATCTTCCTCAGTCCCCCACTCTGACCCTTCATTTACTCTGCTGGTTTGCAGCACTTTGCTATACGGTCTGTTCTGCGATCTACCGCACCCTGGCAAAACGGAATATCTCATGGCTCTCCAGATTCAAGGAAGGCCTCCCCAGGCACACACTGTAAATGGGCAGCAGCCAGCCCTTGTGCTGCTCTGCTGTTCCTTGTGAAGAAAGATGACAGGCTGGGTTTGGCTTGTTCCAGACCCGCCTTCCACGTTCACTTGCACAGCTGCCACCACCAGCCTAACGACTCTGTTAATATTACCATTTCAATATCACCATTCCGAACGAATTGGGAAGCCTATGTTGTAGTGCAATTTGCACATTCTGATCACACTGACAGCTGCCAGGTATCTGGCAAAACCAATAGCCTTGAACCATCCCAGCTGCGCAGCAGTTTCCCGAGTGCCTCACACAACAGTCAGCAGCCAGGCTGTGCAAGGGACTCAGACACGCACAGGCACAGCCCTTGTGGCCGTGGAGCTTGCTGCCTAGTCCCAGGAACACGGAACGGGCGGCCCCAGCAGCAGAGGCCCTGTGTCTGTTCCCGACTCAGAGCTCAGGGAGCAGGTGCCTGGGACTAAGCCGTCCTGCCAGAGGAGAAGCAGGCCTGGTTTTCAACTCAGACTCTGTCTCCAGGACCAAGTCTTAACCATCAGATGGACAGTTAGAGACAAGAGCAAGCAAGAAGTACGCTCGGTACCCACAGACAGGGCCATGGGTGAGAAGAAAGCCCCAGCCAGAGAGGCCTGGGAGAGCATCCAGAAGTAGCCAGGGCTTCTCGGGGAGGCAGGACTCTGGAGGCAGACGGGCTGTGCAGGGGCAGGAAGACCATGTGCGGGGGCCCCAAACGGTGTGTGCAGAAGAACAAGCAGGAGGAGACTGCTGTCAGTGGGGCCGTCTGACCACAGGAAACACCAGCAGACTCAAGCAACAGCCACGATGTCACCTGAAGATGTTCAAAAACGAGAGCTACCACATGGGAGTGATGCCTTTGGACGGTGACACCTGGAGTCACACCTGGCTGGGAGAGGGAAAGGCAGAGGGCACCGCAGGCCATCAGAGAAGCCACAGCAGTGCTAAAGCACAGTGAGGAGCTCCCAACATGGACGCAACTGGCTTTCCCCAGATGTGGGCCTGCAGAGGACCAGGAGGCTCTCAGTGGCAGTCTGGAGTTGGCCTGCAGGATGAATGCAGACCGGACATGTCTCCCAGCAGGGGTCTGCAAGGACCGACCAAGCTGCATGAAGTGCTCTCAGAACCCCTCGGTCATCGTTACCTGTCATAACTAACAGGGAGGCAGGGTGGGGTCCCAGGAAGGAGCTACAGTGACAGCGCCATCAGGCCATGGGGGGTGTGAGAGCAGGCTGAGGGAGGGTCCGGGGTAATGGTCTTGATTTGGATGGAGGTTTCCTGGGAAAGGGGCCTGAGGCTGCAGGCAGAGCCGGACAAGGCAGGCAGTAGCTGTCATCACCCTCCACACCATCTGCCCCACTCGGAACACCACCCAAATAGGGGGGCCGACAACCACCAAGTACGGCCACTGCCTCCTAGGAGTCTCCAAAGACCAAAAGTGCAGGAAGAGAGTTAGACTCTGAGGCAGAAGCCAGCAGAAGTTACTGATCTTTCGTACAAAGGTAGGGTGCCTGTCTCTTTGGTTGCAGCTGGGCCCAGCCCTTCCTCTCTCTCCCCATTCGCACAAGTATGTGTCAGGGATGCAGAGAGAGGGTCATTCCCAGCTTCTTCAAGCAAATGCAGTTTGATGGCCCTCAGTGGCTGCCCCGACCCAGACACAGGGAACAGCAGCCCCTGAAGGAGAGGGAGGCTCCTGTGACCTCTTGCCTGAGGGAACAGCAGACCAGAGGTGCCCTGCAGTGTCTGGTTGCCATGAAGTAGAATTTATACATGAGAATCAGGCGAAGCCAGCCAGGACATCCAGTCACGGCGCTGACAGAACTGACAGCTAATTAGAAAGCTCCATTTGCCCCGTGTGTGGAAAAGGCATTTAATAATTAAATGTCTTATCTGTATTTAAAATCCTCTGACAATATATACTTAAAATGTGGCCAGAGAACCAATTTTCTCACTTCTGTCACCCTGAAAGGCACAATATTTGAATCCAGGCATCTTCCCTGTGGACAGTAAGTGACATCACGACATACAGTGTGAACTGGGAAGTATTCCAGTGCTGGGGGACACTTCCTCCTGGCTCTCGGATTGAAGCAGAACAGAGACTCTGACTCAGAAACATGCTTGACTTGGATACTCCTCCATCACTCACCACCCAGCAGGAGGAGCACGGGGGAGGCCTCCTACGAGTTTGGGGGCGCAGTGCTGCCTACCGAGGGGCACTGTTTGCAGAGCAATAACAAAAATGCCTACGCAATAACTCATTTATTCTTTCATTCATTAAATACTAGTGATAATATAATGAAGCCAATAATAAAAGTCAGCCCACTTTTCATACCACCATGTGCTGACGACGTTAATGAATGTTAGTGAGAAAATACTGCTCCTTGCTAAGAAGGAGGCTCCTGCTGCCACCACTGCCTGCTGCCACCACCTCCCTCCCTGCACCACCAGTGCACAACGGCTGGAAGCCATGGGGCCAGAGGGACGGAGGGAAGGAAAGGCACGATGTGTGTTTAAAAAGATGGACAGGTCTGGGATTTAGCTCAGTGGTTCTGCCACCTGCCTCACAAGCACAAGGGGCTGAGTTCGATCCATGGTACCACAAATAAATAAATAAAAAGATGTGTCGGGAGCAATCCTACATAATTTGGGGGGAAAATCATGATTAGGGCCTAGTTTTCCTGTCTACCGGCCAGCTATGGGCATGTCGAGACCTAACCCCATGTCGAGACGTAGCTCCATCTCCCCCTCCAGCCACAGCTAAGACTTCAAGGGTCGGGAGATGCTTCGATGCCCCACAGCAGGACCAGCTGGAGACATCTAGGGAGGAACCAAATCTTCATCTGCACAGCTCCTCATTGTTCTAGGATTTCGGCTGCCTCCTGAGTCATCTGATACATTAGTTTCTCCCCGTGTACTGAGTAAAGGTGCACTCGGGGCAGTCTTTGCCACCCAGAGCAGCGTTGATAGGGCCCAAAGCTCAGCTTCTTCTCAAAGTCTCATTTTTCGTATCTTTCCTGTATAAGAAGTTAATTCACCTTGTGCTGTCATGGTTCACAGGAGACCAGGACTTACTACAGAGGTCCTAGTAACGTCCCCTTTCCCTGTTCCCTGCAGCGATGGGCAGTCACAGTCTGTTCACCTGCAGGAGTAGGACATGGTAAGGGAAGGGAAGCTCTGTCCTTACTCTGCGGTGGCAGAGCCTTCCCGTTGTCATCGTCCCCAGGCCAGCTCTGGAGGCAATACAGGGCTATGGGAGAATGTGGACCCCAAAGCCTCCCTCAGAAACCTCCACCGGAAGACCAAATTCAGGTGGGAGAAAGTCATGGACGTTCTGTTTGGGACACAGATGGAACATCTGGAGAAGAGGACAGAGAAGTGGGCAGACACAAGAATAACTCCCTGGCCCTCCTACTGTTTGGGTGGAGCTCTCCTCCTTCTCTCTCCCTCCCAGGTTTCAGTCAGGCGAAGGTGGCTTCTGGATCCCTTTCTGGAAGCTGACCTCCCCTCGTGCCTCTTGTCACTCAAAGGCGCCAATGACACCCCAGACAGGGAAGGCACACTCAAAGGAAGTAAGTCCCGGAAGGAAACTGAAATATGACCTGTTCAACTCTCCCTGCTGGCAGATGAAAACGATGCTGCAGACCTAGGCCAGGTGACCAGGGCTTGTAAGTCCCAGGCCAAGGGGGCAGCTTCCGCCCTCTAGGAGAGAGACACTGCCTTGAGGCAGCGAGTCTGACTGCAGCTGTCAGCAGCTGTGCCTGAGTGCTCGGGAGGCGACAGCTGAGGCTGAGTTTCGGGGTTGGGGTGGTGTCAGACCTGTCCTCCTCTTTGCCTCAGGGCAGATGAAGTGGGCTGTGCTGGAGTGGGGGGGCACCCCTCTGCCCAGGACTTCCTTGCAGCCGCTTCCTGCAGCCCCCATACCTTCCCCAGGTAACCTCCACCAGCTACTCTGGTCTTAGGACTCGATTCCAAGTCCCCTCCACGATGGTTTGAACAAGCTTCCAGTTTGGAGTTTTTGCCATACTGAGGAGTGAACCCAGAGCCTTGTGCATGCGAGGTAAGCCCTCCACCACCAGCTACATCCCAGGCCTACGAGCACTGTGATCCCAACACTCCGGGAGGCTGAAGCAGGAGGACTGGACATTTGAGCTTAGACTGGGAAACATAGTAACTTAGCAAGAACCTGTCTGAAAAATAAAAAATAAGGCCTGGGGATGTAATTCAGTGTGAAGGCCTTGAGTTCAATCCCTAGGAACACACACATACACACACACACACACACACACACACACACACACACACAGTGAAAACAAGCTTCTGGCTCTCTCTCTTCAAACTGCCAAATTTTTACAACAATCATACTCTTTTTTTTTTTCTTCTCCTCTAAACGTTCACTTTAGCACATGGGAGCAGAGCACAGTGTGATTTCCCTGCCAAGTTTGACAGCAATTTCTTCACGAAGTGCAACGCCCTCCATTAATGAACCCCCGGGAACGAAGTTCCTTCTAACAAAGACAGTGTTAAAACAGCTGGGGAAGCAAAGGCCTCACACAGCAGCAAGTGTCCTCACCTAGTCACAGCACCGTGGCAGAGAAGGGGAGCGTTACGTCCATGGCCATTCCGAGCTAGCGTCCAAAACGAGGATGGTAACAAACTCCTAAGGTGAGATGTAGCTTACAGACACCCATTCAACGCGAGTCAGTGCCTGCTGAGCACCCGTGGTGTGCCAGACTCTGTTCTTGGTGGTGGGCGGCCCTGGCCTTGTGGGGCTCACATTCCCCTAGGAGTGGCAGGGCCATGCCATACATAAGCGGGTGGTGGCAAATTCTACAAAGAATGAAATGGGGTGAGGGGACAGAAAGCTCTCGAGGTACAGAGTGGAGATTACTTTATTTAGGGTGGCCAGGGAAACCTCTGAGCAAAGATGTGAAGGAAGGGAGGAAGCAAGCCTTGTGATTATCTGGGGAAAAGAATTCTAGGCAGACAGAACCAACCATACAAATGTCCTGAGGCAGGGGTATGCTTGGCATTCACAGAGAGGAAACGAGTCCAAGGTGGCTGGAGTGAGAAAGGGGAGAGTAGCCCAGGGTGCAGACTTTGGATACCACCCTGAATGAAGCAAAAAGCCATCGGAGGCTTCTGAACAGAAGAGCAGCTTACATTTAGAAAACAATGCATTAAGGCACTGGGAACAGTGCCATATCTGTAGTAAGTGTTCAGTTAACAGCCCTTAATATACATCACCCTTAAATTTCTGTCATACACTTGACCATATGCACACACTCACAGCCTTTCGATAACACCCTTCTACCGACTGAGGTGTCCCGGCCCTTCAGGCTTGGATGCAAGCTCTACTGAGGCCCAATCCACCCTCCCGGCACCACCCCGTCCCCGACAATGCCCAGATCCAGCCTCGCTCTCCCCGATCCCACATCTTTTCGCTCTTTGTTATTTCTATCTGTGCATCTCCCTCCTCCTGAAGTTTTCCTCTAGCACCTCCTAAAGTCCTACTCACTGTCACAACCATCCAAAGGCCACCTTGCCACGAGTGCTGCCCTCACGCATCCCAAAGGGATGTCACCCCTCCACTGTGAGCCAAGCACGCAGTGCCACTCGTGCTGTCCCTATCACCACCCACAAGATGGTGACTTACCAGGCTCATCTGTAGGGTGTGGCCTGGGCACTGCACAAACCATTACAAATAGCTGAGTGATACAAGTAAATGCCCAGCTTCTATTTGTCCCCACCCACAGACAGAGACCTGGCTGATACTGAGGGGCAGGGCCAGCTTCTGCCAGGGCACTGAGGCACCAGTGTGACTATCTGTGGAAAAAAGGGTGCATTCCTTTTCCTTCACATACAAGATTCAACAGAGATAAAAGTAAATGCTCGGTTCTGTTCACCAGCTAAGCCTAAAGTCTTTAACCCTTCTGCGACCAAAAATGCAGGTAAGTATTTAACAAGATAAAATGCCACGATAAGAGGATGTAGAGATTCAAACGCTCTGCTCAACACCACAAAACATGAGGCATAGCATGGCTGCCTGCCATGCTCCAGCTCCTGCATGGAGAGGAAGGGCACCTGTCACCCATAAAAGAGGCCAAGAGCTACATGGAAGGAACTCTGACGCCCTCCCTGCAAAGCTAGGGAGTGCTCCGGTGGGGTCACAGGGTCCTCCAGTGACCGCAGTGGAAAGAGGGTGGGAAACATAAATCACCACCTCTGTCTTTGCAGGAAACATTAAAGAGCTCTGACTCCCACATGACTTTTTGGAGCAGGCAGAAGAGATGCAGACCAACAGGGTTCAGAATCTTCCAGATGACTGCTCAACCAGAGGCAGATAAATCACAGCCTCTCCAGAAAGTCTCATTAAGGAGCTCAGGGTAAAAACTAGACACATGAACTGTAGTTACCGGAGCCCCTGGGGAATTTCTGGTCCTCTCTCCACTTCACCAGGTACACACAGCATAGTCTTTGCCCAAAGCCAGGAACTCAGCAGATGCATCAGCCAGCCAGAGGCAGCCAGCACTCAGAATCTGATCCAAAGGGCTTTGCCAAAGGCAGGGTCATCTGGGACCTAGGGAGGGCTATGCAGGAAGTCAGGATATAGAGAAGAACCTTAGGGCGAGAAGGTGCCACAGATGGCATCGATCACAGACACTCAATGGGTTCTGCTTGGGTTTGGTTTGGTCTGAAGTTTCTGTTCACTCTACTTCCCAGTGACAGCCTCAGTTTTTGTTTGAGGATCCATCCACCCTCACTCTGCCCTTGTGGTCAGGTGGCGGGGACATCTTGGCCATGGAGGTTGGTTCTAGATGGACCACAGGATCTTATCAAAGCCAATAGGATGGTGTGTGAGACTTTGAAGACAAGCTAGCACTCATTCCTGGGAGACTTTGAAGACAATGTCAGGGCTAGAATCACTGTGACCATCTTGGAATTGGAATGGAGAAAGTGCTGAGAATAAGGATATTGAAGAATAAGGAATGTGAAGGATATTAGGGAAGGGGAAAGAGAGAGAGAGAGAATAAATGAATGAATGAATCGATCGATCAGTCTGAACCATTAAGGCCCGGCTAAGGCCTCATCTGATTCAAACTCTGGTCTGTTAGGCTGCAAAGAAAGGATATTAAGGGGCGCTGAGTGTTACCGGCAAGCATAGTACAAATGTAATTGCCTTCAATTCCTACAATAGCCCCCCGGAACCAAGCTTCATTTCCCCTTATCCTCATCTCTACACAAGAAAACAGATTACTGAGATCTTTTTTTAACTTGCCCAGGTCAGATTCAGAGACCAGGATCGCACCAAGACTGTGATCTTTGGGCCATTACCACTTCACCCTCCAGGCGAACAGACTCCAGACAGCAGAGTTCACACTTTGATCACTGAACCTCAGGAGGGTCGTGGTTGACATATCTGATGGGAATATGCTCTTTGGGAGAAAAATGCCACGTCTGCTGGGAGATGCTTTAGAACCAGCAGAGCAGCTGCTACAGAAGCCAGCAGAAGAGCAGCTGATAAATGTCCACGTGCACAGTAATCCCAGGCATCCCACAGAGGTCAGTGAGTCAGTTCCTATTCTCGAAGACCTCACTCTTCAGTCCCAGGAAGGAAATCCAAAGATGACTCAAGGCGAAAGAGAAAAGAGCAGCCTTTTCCAAGGACTGGAGGAGACCTCACGCTGCCACCCTGCTGAGGCCCTGCCCTACCCACAGGCTGCCCTCTGCCCTGAAGGGAGTGGACAGGACAGGGGAGCTGTCATGGGGCCAGTCCCCAGGAGTCAAGAAGGAGCCGGGCTGGGGATGGGGAGGTGTCACCCTACTGCTTGTCATCCTCATTACATGCCTGTCTCACCCCAGGAAAGAGGAGAAGCTGGCCAAGGGCTTGCTAAATGAGGGCAGAGTCAGACCAACATGTCAGGGGAGAGATGAAAGGGTTGGGCTCTGGCCCCAGAGACAGCACATGGGCATTTGTCTCTCCCCTTCTCCCCGTCCCAGACGCCTCTCTCCCTACCCTTTCCTCTCTGCCCAGCTCTGTAGGTACCTGCCTGACACTTGCCTGGGTTTTTAGCCTGGCTCTGTTATTTCCTTTGCCGTTTTCACCAAGTCTCTTTATCACTCGGTGGGAAGAATAACTGTGCTTAGGGTTAAATAAGTAGTTTACCAGAAACATTTATTTGGCCCAGGGCTGAGGTTGTGTAATAAACATGAGTCTCCATGTTTTTAACTGGTCTTTTTCCCCTACCAACTTGAGAATTTCCCCAAGATCACCCTGTCCATGTTCCCAGCACACAGGACCAAATCTCTTTCCCCAGTGGCAATGAGAAAGCAATGGGGAAAGGAAAAAATGGCCTCAGGGACACAGGCAGGCAGTGAAGTGCCACACTCTGATCTCAGGGTCCTGGGTACCAGTGATAAGGACAAGTTCCTTTACCGGCCTGATGCTCAGTTTCTGCTGTGTAAACCTGAGATAAAAATGGTGGGTTCACAGGTTACTGTGAGGAATAAAGGAAAAGATGTTTCTAAAGAGCTGGGCACAGGACCCGGCACATGGCAACTCTCAACAAGTATAGCTCAGTGATGGGGAACCTTTCAGAGGTTTCAATGATGCAAACAGCCTGCTGTGGTGCACATGCAGTAGGTTTTACCACCGCTGGCACAGTCAGTGGGTTTTGTTGTAGGAATAATGCTGCTGGCATTGCTACCCATTATGGGCAGCGAGCGCATGGAGGGAGACCTTTGCAGCCTCGCTTCTCTTTCAAGGGCAGGTAAAGAAGAAAGCAGAGTAGAAGGGAGACTGAACTGCCTTTGAGATGTTCGGGGACGGAAGCAGCCATCCCACTCTCCCTGATCAGAAGGAGCTTCTGGAAGCATCCTGGCAGGAAGCCTTTCCGGTGAGAAGCTGTGGGCCTGACACTCTGTTCTCTGCGCTCCTGGCCCCTTAGCCTTGTCAAACAGAGAGAAAGTGATGAAAGGATGGAGTTGGGGAATTAGCATTTCAAAGTAAGTATTGGAAAAGCTCAGCCTGTGCTTTCTGACTGGCTTCTGCAGGAGCCAAGTGCAGAGGAGGGCTGAGGGCAGATCTGGCATGTGCGTTCCCCACAGCTTTTGTGCCTGATCGGTCCGCTCTCATTTTCCTTCTGCCACACATTAAAGAGAAACATCGCCAACCAACCTCTCTGACTCTCCCAGCCAGGCTGCTGATTGCAAGCTGAGCTCTCAGGCAGGTGCAGCCAGGTCATCCTTGGTCAGCAAGGGATAGGAAAACCTTCCACCTCCTCTCCTGCAGACCTCCAAGAAGGGGAGCTCAGCATTCAGCTCAGTTTACTCACCAGCCCCACCCAGGCAGTCATTAGGACAGACCCACAGTGCCTTCCCAGACACCCCGAACAGCCCAGAAGAATATCAATCACTTTTTATTGATTGATGTCCATCCAGCAAGCACTGAAATAAGCTTTCACTCTTAAAATATTTATCAACACACTCTCTGCCTGTTAGGCCTCACTCCTGGGGGGTAGGCACAGAGACAATGCCACAGCCACCAGCCATCAAAGGTGCCAGCCTTTCATTCAATGCCTAGTCAAACAGTAACCACGACAGACACTTTAAAGGCCAGTGAAACCATGTGCCAAAATGCACTGAAGTTGAAGATGCACCTAACAATTCCAACCGCAGGCTTTCACCCAGCATCTCTGACCAACAGGCTGCAGGCAGCACTGTCTGCTACCAGAAACTCGAAACTCCCCAAACAAGCCCCAACAGAGAGATGGGCAATCGGACCACCTCCACACAGGTGGAAACAGTCCCCTACATCATCGAGGATGAAGTTTAGAAACATGATGTTGGGTTCAAAAAAGAAGGAAAAAAGTGTGCTCTAGTGAAATGTACATAGTTTGGTTTCTTTTATTAAAAGGTTAGAGAATAAGCCAAAGCTTACATGTACACACATATGTGCTAACATCGTGAAGTCAAGAAAATGATAAGCACAGAGTCACAGCCTCTGAAGCTGAGGCTGATGGGGTTGGCTGGGCCTTCTAACAGCATTACACCAGTCTTAGGCTGGACATGAATTTGGAGCTGAGTTCATGCATATTCATTTAATTATTATGCTTTACTATTAACAAATATAATAAGACACATTATAATTTTTCATATTATCATAAATTCACTTTTCATAATTTTTTATTTTTTTTTGGTACCAGGGATTGAACTCAGGACTTCGTGCTTGTGAGGCAGGTGGCGGAACCACTGAGCTAAATCCCCAGCCCTCAAAACTTATTTTTAAGAAGAAAGCCGATGGTAACATTGGTGGGAACATCTGAAGGCAGAGAGGGGCTGGAACTCGAGGGCGACTGAAACCAACTGCACAGCGAGTAGAGACTCCAGGTTATGAAAAAATCACAGAGATGAATGAGCACAGATAATAAGCTGCATTTCCCAGTGCTCATCATGTCGGCAGCGCATGCCAGAGTCTTCACATAGATTATTCTAATTCTCATAACCACTGTGCACAATAAGTGTCACTGTTGCCATGGAAACTACAGCTCTGAGAGGTGACGTGACAAGGCCAGGGTCACCAAGCTGGTCCCATGCTGAGCAAGAAACCCATCACACCCCGTCTATCCATGCCCGCAAAGCAGCCAAGTAGCCTCTCAAATATTTATAGACGTAAATGGTGAATGGACCAAAGCACAATTCAATCCAACACATATTTATAAATATTTATAACCAAATGTTTTGCTTTGATAAAGCCTATTCTCCGAAGCGCCTGGAGTCAGACAAATCGGGCCTTCTCTTCGGGGGCAGGTTGTGGCTCACCTGGGAATGTTCACTCGTTTCCCTGCATATACACTTAACGTCTGAGCTCACTCAGGCCCAGATGGCCCGTGGCCTGCTACTCACCAGTATCAATGTAACACACTGTGAAAATAAGACTGGGGCACTCGGGGATTGCAGGATGCTGCTTGTGAGGGAATTTGTGTCTCACTGCTGCCTGAATCTACCAGAGGCTTCCTGTCACTCTCAGAATTAAATCCACAGCCCTAGGCAGAAAGACGCATCCTAGCTGAACTTCTTCCCATTGGCTGCTCACACCCTACCGTTTTCTGGTTCTGGAATACACAGTGCTCTTCCCCCGACTGCCTGCATACGGGCTGTCCCTCTGCTCTTTCCCTGACTCCTCTGTGGCCTGGTTAATGTCTGCTGGACTCTGGAAACCCTGGAGTGGGACCTCCTCTTCCAGGGAGGCTTCACCAAGCCTCGTGCCAAGCTCCATCTTCCCCAAGAGCCCCAGGTACTCCGCCCTCAGGCCAGCTTTCTCCATTTGCTTCTCTATCTTCCCATAGTCCTTGTGCCCCTCTTTTTGCTTCCCTGGCCTGAGGAACCCAAAAAACAACAGCCCAGGGCCACATGAAACAGCAGTGTCTGGCACAGATAATCCACACTCCCTGTGTCTGGCCTTCTCCTCCTAACCACACAAGGAAGCACTACCACCCCATTTCACAGTTGAGGAAACTGAAACTTAGAAAAGCCTAGGACCAGAAACAAAATCCCAAGCCTGACAGACTCCAAGGCTCATCCTCTGAATAAACAATTGAATCTGGACACCAAAGGGCTTTAGACCCTCAAAGCATCTTGAGACGCATTATCAAATTCTGGTGGTTATTTTCCTGACTGATCATTTTAAAATTCATTTACAAGAAATCCATACTTTAGATTTTGTACTGCACTTTGCAATTTCAAAGGATGTTTCCATCCAAATCAGATCTTCTGAAAAATTTCCCCCAGGCAGAGCAAGGAGGGGCTAACGTCCCCACAGACCCATCCAGCACCCCTGAAGTCACTGTGTCTCTCTCAGGGGGCAGAAACCCAGGGACCTTCCTCACAAGGATGGGTGACCCAGCACTGGAATCCACTTGCCAGATTTCTGACCTCTACCCCACAACGTGCCACCCACGGCAGCAATGTTATAAGTCAGGAGCCCAAAGGAACTGGAGAGAACAAATCACCTGACCTCAGAGCCAGTGGGGGCAGGCAAGGAAGCCTGAGGCTCCCTGAAAGCAGCAATTTGGGGGCCTGCCTAGGGAGGCAGCAGCCTAAGGGGGCCTGAGGGAACACAGACCAAGGTGGGAGTCACTACTGCACCTGCTCTGGTCCTTCAACTAAGATCAGAAGTGTAGAGCCACAGAAGGGTCCTTTGCCCTAAGAAGGCTCATCGTCCAGCCTCCATGAACTAAAAAAAAAAAAAAAGTCCGAGGTCTCAGTAGCTGTATGATCTTAGGCAAATCTTTGGCTACTCTGAACCTCAGTTTTCTCCTCTTTATATTGGAACTTCATAAGGCTGTTGAGAAAAGTAGCTAAGACAAGTAAGTATGCCAAGCCTTGGCACCTGAGAAGGCCCCTGATGGAAGGTGTCCTGTGCTATTTTGTGGCTCTTCCCAATATGCGAGGTTCTTGGCTGTGTCCTTAGGAGGACAGAAGCCTCATCTGCCTCACTCACCGTCAGGTGCCTGATTGCAGAGTCGGTGTTGAGCAAACGGGAGTGCTCTGGACAGCTCACGGCCACTGGCCGCCAGCCTCACCCTCAGCCTCCTCCTGCAAGTAACCCTAAAGACCACCTGCTGAGATCCACCTATCCCAAAGCTCTTAGCAGCTCTGGGGGTGCCCACCCTCTCTTCTACCACTGGAACTGGTCTGTTTTCTTCTGGGGCCTCAACGGGTTGTGCAGGTTCTGGGACTCCTGTCTGGCAAATGTTCTTCAAGGTGAGACTCCCTGCTCACCTTCTAGGACCTCCAACCAGGCCTGGGAGAAATGTGGGACCCTGGCTCCGAGTCCCTCCCATCTCTGTGTGAGTAGGAGGGTCTCTGTACCCTGCCTCATTGCTGGGCAGAGGTGCTGATAAGCAAGCCCCATCGCTAGGCATGTGAGCATTCTGTGTCTTTCCCTAGAGAGCTCACCCCCACCTGTGACCTGAAGGCCTCCTCATGCACAGTGGAAGCAATGCCCCTGCCCCTCCCGCTGGAGGGTCTCAGGCTCAGAGAGGAAGGCTGGGGCGGATTCCAAGGCCTTGAAAACGAAGGAAACCTGCATCCTCCCCTGCAGGCGAGGGGAATAGGCACAGGGAACCTTCCCATAAGGCCTTGTAGGGCAGACTGCAGGACACTCTGGGTTGAGTGGACAGTTAGGCTATGAAGTCAAATCTGTGTTAGTCTTGGGTGTGCCCGCTGCCTGCTGTGTGCCCCTCCCTCAGTTGCCAGCTCATCTTCAGTGTGACCTTGGGTGAACTGCCCAGGCTGTCTGAGCTTGAATGTGAAAGGAAAATCAAGGAAACGTACCTCAAGGTGCTGTGGTGTGATTATGATGAAGTAGCTGGACAGGTACTGGATAACAGCCTACAGTCATGAACAGTAGGGAGAAGAAAGAGGAAACAGAAGGGAGGGTAGAGGAAGAGCTGACTCATCCTCATCTTCTGGGCCCCACCTAGGAGGGCGCTTCTTGCACTGTTGGAAGGACCTCTGTGTCTCTTCCTGGTGGCCTGTCTGGAGGTCCTGGGACCTCAAGTGGAAGGAAGGCTGAGGCTGCTGCTGCTGGAGTGCCCGCCACAGTGGGTCTTTTGGGGTCTCCTTGGCCTCTTCCCAGTGCTGCAGTCAGCAGCCAGCCCTGATTTCCTTAGCCTGAAGAGCTCCAACTCATTGCTGGAGCTGGTAGTGCTGGGCTGGGCACCCTGCCCAATTAACACTCTGGAGGAGGCCAGCAGAGCAGCTGGCTCAGCGGCAAGGCTCCTTGGGGAGAGGGACCCAGGTGCTCCTGCCTCCTTCCCGATGCAGGGTGGGAGCCTGCGGAAGGCCTGCTCTCCACCCCACCCCCACCTCTGGGCCTCCTCTGTAACAGTAGGGAGACACACCACGAAGACATAGCAGGGAATGGCTCTAGGACAAGGAAGAGTGGGGACTCCTACCCGGACCCCAGCTCACTTCCTGTCTGTAAATGACAACAAACTCTGCTTCCAGGGGTTGCAAGGTAGCAAAGCAGCATAAGGCTTGGAACTTGGTCCCAGTCAGTGCCCAATTCTCCATCCTTGGAACGGGTGGCAAAAACATGCTCATAACCATTCCCTCACAGAGAGGAGACACAGAGAGAAACACACGAAAAGCAATTTCATCTCTGTCTCTCTAAGAGACGAAGACCATGGGGCTGGGGATTTAGCTCAGTGGTGCCACCGCCTGCCTTGCAAGCACAAGGACCTGAGTTTGATCCTTCCTACCCGGACCCCAGCTCACTTCCTGTCTGTAAATGACAACAAACTCTGCTTCCAGGGGTTGCAAGGTAGCAAAGCAGCATAAGGCTTGGAACTTGGTCCCAGTCAGTGCCCAATTCTCCATCCTTGGAACGGGTGGCAAAAACATGCTCATAACCATTCCCTCACAGAGAGGAGACACAGAGAGAAACACACGAAGCGCAATTTCATCTCTGTCTCTCTAAGAGACGAAGACCATGGGGCTGGGGATTTAGCTCAGTGGTGCCACCGCCTGCCTTGCAAGCACAAGGACCTGAGTTTGATCCCCGGCACAAAAAAAAAAAAAGAGAGAGAGAGAGAGAGAGAGAGAGAGACAAAGACTTAAAACACAAAGGAACCAGAGAAAAGTTAAAGGGGCTTTGACATCAAGGAATGCTACCCTGAAAGATCAAAGTAAAGCACATGACATAGGTAGGCAAATAAGTAATAAATAAGCATAACCATGTACAGAGAGATTATAGAGTGGGGATAGTACCTTTTAAAAAGAGGAAAGATAGCTCATAGCCTCTAATAATTTATTTGCTTATAAAATTTTGTCTAAACATACTCTCTATTCGAACTTTGCTTGATGTTCGCTTACATTTAGCTCATTCAGTAAAGGTGATTAGCTGGAGCCGGGTGTGGTGGCGCAGGCCTGTAATCCCAGCACTCGGGGAGGCTGAGGCAGGAGGATCCCTATGAGTTCAAGACCAGCCTGGGCTACATAGTGAATTCCAGGTCAGCCTCAACTACGTAGTGAGACCCTTCTCAAAAAACAAAACAAAACAAAACAAAAAGGTGATTAGCTGGAGTGCAGGCCTGTAATCCCATCCCTCTGGGAAGCTAAAGCAAGAGCATGACAAGTTCAAGCCTAGCCTGGGCAATTTAACAATGTAGTGAGAAGTTGTCTCAAAATAAAAAATTAAACAGGGCCTAGGATGTGCTTCAACGTGAAGGAAGGCCCTATGTTCAATCCCCAGAATTACAAAAAAAATTTTTTTAAGGTGTTTATATGCATGGTTTTTTTTAAGGGTATGACTATGCAAGGTTATAAGACTAAGGGTAGAAATCTGAAGGTAGATTTCACGCAACACCACCCCCTTGAGGCTCCATAGCACACTACTGCCCCCTGGGACAGTGTATCCAAACTGCAGGAATTAAAACTGAGAGGCACCCTTACAGATAAAGCTCCTCGAGTGCTGAGTCTGAACATGGCACGAGGTTTTGACCACGCATGTGACCCACCTTCTGATCACTCCTCAGTTTCCAGTTCCCAGAAAACTATTTGAAAAACCAGTAAGTGAAGCTCGATTCCCACCCATCCTGAGGGCAACTGATTTTTTTAATTAGAAACTAGTTTTAACTCTTTATCAAATGCAGGAAGGGGACCTACAAGATCGCCGAGGTCAAGGGCCAGGGATTTAGCTCAGTGGTTCTGCCGCCTGCCTTGCTGAGGTCATTATCTCTCATAATTTAAGTTCAAGAGTATATTTCAGAACTTCCCGAAGTGCCTGTTAAAATTTAGATTTCTCATCTGGGATGGTGGTACACACCTATAATCCCATCACTTCGGAGGCTCAGTCAGCAAGGTGGAGAGTTCCAGGCCAGCCCAGACTACATGGAAAGACCCTGTCTCCAAAACAAAAGCAGATTTCTGGATCTGTCCTTAGATTCTAAATTAGAATGTCAAGGGTAGGACACTGAGTCATATTCTAAAGAAGCAGCTTCTTCTCTCTCTAGTTTTGAGACTAGCTTGTCCAACTCCTTGTATTTACCGCTTTAAACCTTGTTTTATTAAATCTAGAGGTTTTGAAATGTCTGGCTCCATGCACCCTAACATTTTCCAAGGTCCTGAATATCACATGGTACCCAGTGCAGTTTTACCAGCTATCAAAGGAATTAGGGCCATGCTTGCTAATGGGAGAATTAAGACTCAGTGAAGGGACAGGAGCAGCCCAAGCTCACCTTCAGAGCGCCACCAGATTCCCAAGGAACCCAGAGCCTCCTGACTCTGCCCACACACTTCCTGGTGCAGAAGGGGCTGGGGCACTGCCTAAGCCTCAGAGGTCAGGGGCCACTCCCAGGCTCTCGGGCTTGGACAGTCCTTCATAACAGGTCAGTGTGCCTTGGTCTCCTGCAGGAGATCCCTCTCGGGACTCCACCTTTGTGGCAAGGGCAGGCAGGGGGACACCAGTCACCCCGACATCAGCATGAAAGGAGAGGAGGGGATATTCTTCTCCTCATGGGAAGGGCAGGGAACAGCAACATCCCTAGGGAGCTCCATGTTCTTCGATTACAGAGACAAAATGATTTGATGTGGGAACAGAGCCGACATCTGGGGCTCGGCTAGCATCTGACACGGGCCTTCCTAATTAATCTGGAGACGTGAATTCGCAACGGCTCTGGCACGAGAGCAGCCGGGGAAGCAGCTGATGGGCTGTGAACAGACGGTGGTGCGTGCCAGGCGGCACCGAGGTCACCCAGAGTGTTCCAGCACCCGGGACCCACCCATCCTCCCCAGCTTTGTCATCTGACCTCCAGAGGACGGACTGGAGGGGCTCCAGCGAGTCAGCCAGTGAGAAGACGGAGGGATCCAAACACCCCAGCCCCTTCCACCAGAGGGGTCCTCGAATTCACCGGCACAGCTGTGAAAGCTTACCGTAAAACACGGATATATTTTCAAGAGAATAATGCCTTTATAAACAGCATGCATAGAGCTAAGAGCTCTACACACATTGTGCATTTGCATCCCTAGCTCTTTTTTAATTTTTTATTTTGAGACCGGGTCTCTCTAAATTTCTGAGCTGCCCGGGCTGGTCTTGAATTTGCCATTATAGGCACGCACCTATGATCCTTCCAGTCCCTCCTTGTCACCTGTAGTTTGCCACATCTACTCATTTCCCTCCCCGAGGCCATCTCCATGTGTCTCCAGGGAAAGGGCCGTTGGGTAACACAGCCTTCAGTGAGAAGGCTGAGGGAGCCCTAGAGATCACCCTAGTCATCCAAGCGTGTGGCACACGCGGCTCTGGGGTGGAGTGACAAAGGAGGCAGGCCTGAGGGGGTGAACAGACAGCGTCTGTTCTCTGTCTCTGGCTGAATGAACAGGCTGCTGCCTGTAACACTGGTGCCCTCCTGCCCCTTTTCCTCGTCCCCATTTCATAGCTACAGAAGCAAACCCAGCCAGGGGCAGGGGAGGCGCAGGGACAGCCCCAGAGGACTGGGACTGAAACCCAGTTCCCTGAGCCCTCGCGTGGGCTCACACTGGGGGCAGTGGGGCTTCACACTGGGGGCATCCCGCCCGTACCGAATGTCAGGGCACCGACCCAGAGCATGGCTCAGCTCCCGCCCGCTCCTCCCTGGCTGCGTGTGGTGTAAGTGGATAGAAGCCACCTGTGGAAGTATTTCACAGAGTGGTGGCACAGAACTAGCGCTCAGTGAGTTATAAATTGGGGAGGGGACACTGGGGAGGGAGCCCAGGGGCACGTGACACTGAGCTACATCCCGGGCCCCTTTTTATTTACTTATTTATTTAGAAACAGGTTCCAGTAGTCCAAGCTGGACTGGTGAGCTCCCTGCCTCGGCTCTCCAGTAGCTGGGGTGACAGGCATGTCCCAACTTGACTGGCTGGAATAATAGCCATTGTCATCATCTGCCTCGATGCTCCGCAGGACTAAGATAAAGTCCCCATTATCCAGTCAACTCTGATCCCTCTTCCCCACTCCCGTCCCCCACAGGAGAAACTGTCTGTCTGAAACGAGAGCTGGCCTAGATAAAGTGCTTAACGCAGCTCCGGACATGCACGGGGCTCTGTGGAGCTGGGCAGCGCCATCGTGACTGGACAGCCGTCCTCAACCCCCCATGAATGGGCACCGCCCCCTGGCCTGGAAGCGCCAGGATCCCACACCTCTCTCCCGCCGACAGTTAGCACTACTCTGCATTCTCTCCTTCTGTAGACCTATTCATCGCTCCCCGGTTTCCTCTGGCTTCTGAAAATTAATTATCAGTGATTTGTTAAGTTCATTAGCTCTGCCTCTCCCCAGTATGGAAGGCCTGCCATCTGGACCCGCGTTTTCACTTCTGTGCACGCTGTTCCATAATTACACAGTAAGTGCTGTCACCCTGCGAAGCCACGCCGAAGGCACTCGCGACCCCTCCTCCCTTTCAACTTAGCAGACTTCTCACCAGGACAAGCGCACTGTCCCTCTGGCTTCAGAGCTGCCATCCCTTCAAACATATGTGTAGCGCCCCTCACCGTACCGAGCTGTCTTCTTCAGCACTTACTGAGCCTACTGAGCGCCAGATCTTGGGTAGGTGTTGTTCACACTGTCCTTTATTTCAGCCTCCAGTGGCTTTACTATCAATCCATTCAGAGATGAAGAAACTGAAGCTCAGACAGGGAAAGTAAAGTGCCTAAAACAGTGAAGCACTTTTAAGTAATGGAGCCAAGACTTGAATCCAGGTCCCAAGCACACAGCTGAAAATTCTGAGGCCTGTTCGCTCCTGTACTGTAGGGCCTGCAGACATGCATTTCCTCCCTGGGATCCATTCCATCTGCCCATTCCTGCCTGATTCTTTATGGTCCACCCTGACCTCCCTGGTTTCTTGCCAGGGCGGACAATTGTGACATAATATGCATAATGAGTCTGTCTGCTGGGCACTGATAACTTCCAAAGCCTACATCACCTAATTTGACTTGCACAGCAGTCTTATGAGGCTGCCAACTGCAGGAGCCACCATGGCCACTTTACAGAAGGGAGACTGAGGTACGGAGAGGCTGAGCTCTGCCCTGGGTCAGGAACAGTGTTTGGGGACACTGAGAACACCGGAGACACACACCCCAGGACTCCAAGGGCCATAGACTCCTGTTCCAAAGAGATGAGTTAAGGGCATCAAGAGAACTCACAGCAGAGGAATTTCATCCAGCGGGAAGGTTTGTGGAGCAGGCTTTGTGCTCCTGTTTAGATGCATGGGGTGACAGAAGTTGCCAGGAGAGTGGGTGTGTGAGCATGTGCCCCTGGGGACCTGCAGGATCACGCATTTCTTCATACAGTGAGCACTTACTGGGCACCCACAGCACACTTGGAAGGCTGTTGACTCAGTGCTTTCATGGTTGCAGCAAACTTGGCCTGGGCTAGGAAGCTAGCCCTTGAGCTGTGTCACCTCTGGGCTCCTCAGGGAGTCTCCCTGCCAGAGACTTGCCTGCTCTCCTAGGACTGTTTCATCTCTCTCTCTCTCTCTCTCTCTCTCTCTCTTTCGGGCCACCCTCCATCTGCTGTTGGACTTCAGCTCCATCCTGGTCAACAGATGCAACAGTCATTGATCCAGGAAGGAGATAGGACTAATGTTCGTGGAGGCCAGCCCTGAACCAGGGGCTTCAAACACCCCCAAGGCACTTAAATGACAACTTCAGAGCATAAGTCCCATTATTGTACCCATTTCACAGATGGAGAAACTGAGACTTGGGAGGCTGCAGAGCATTCTTCCACAAAAGGAAGAAGTTGGCCTGATTTCCCAAGAATTTTCTGCTCCCTTCTTACCCAAGGAGTCAGTGTCCTGTCCCCTCTGATGTGACTACCACAAAGTCACACATATGGAGCAGTTTCTCCCTAAAATCAGACCATTTGGTTAGCATGCCACACTTCAGATTCCTTCAGGAATCAGATTGTAGACCCACAAGCCACCGCACAGAGAGGAAGTGAAGTGACTGCCCTTCATCTGGCAGAGTGACCCAGGGGACTGGACAATCAGACTCCTCAGAAGCACTGGCCTGTCATCAGGAAATTTAGAACAAGCACGTCCTTGGTGCCAAGCCCCATTCCAGGCACGTTTGGAGATAGAGAAAAAACCTAGTGTGGAGTCCCTATTCATGCGCCGGTGACAGCAACTGAAACACAGGCAACAGTCAAGGGCCTACATGGGGCCCCAAAGCCAGAAGTCATCCTCAGGGCCCTCTGACAAACACTGTCCAAATCCAAATCTGCGGCCCTCCCCTCACAGGCACGCAGATTCAAGAGAAGTAAATCCCCCACCCGTGCCCAAGAGAAACGTCACCACAGCAAAGACTCGGGGATGCAGCCACACAGGACTTGACTTCCGGTGGGCCATGGTTGTGGTTTATTTGCTCCATGTGTGTGTGTGCGTGCATGTGTGTGTGTGTGTGTGTGTGTGTGTGTGTGTGTGTGCACTAAGCTACATCCTCAGCCCTTTTTTATTTTTTATTTGAGACAGTGTCTTCCTAAGTCACTAAGTTACCCAGGCTGGGCTTGAACTTCTGATCACTCTGCCTCAACCTTCCAGAGTGCTGGGATTACAGGCTTGTGCCTGGCTAATATTTGCATTTTTATAATGAGTAAATATAACCTTTATAAATTTTTAAATAATCTAAAGGAAAACAGTATGAGATTCATGGTAACTTTTGTCCTTGCAGATCTTTTTAGATGGTCCGTGCTTAATGTCCAATGATTAGCTGGCAGGGCAGGGGAGAAGAGGCCCAGGAAATCTTCTGACAATATAAGGTGCTTGCTGGCCTTGGAAGGCTGGGCTCCAGGGATGGGGTCTTTCAGCTGTGCTTAGCCTCCACATGGCTGCTGACCTCCCTTGGGCCTTGCTACTGCAAGGCCAATGCCATTTCGTGTCTTATCAATAATTTATGGGTGCAAACAATAATGCCAGCTGGATATCCTCTGACGGGGTACATTGGAGGAAGAGTAATCATTCCTGTGCCCACCCAGCCTCCCAGGGAGAAACAAACTGTAGAAGCACTTCAAGAATCAAGAATCAGAATGCTGAGCTGTGGAGCATCTCAAAGGCGCCCCACTTCCCACTCAGGGCCACTGGGATTCCCAGGAGTACCCAGCACCAGGTCCTGTCATGCCTCGTCAGTGCTGGGTATACCCGAGCCAGCCCACAGAGCCCTAGAAGAATTGCTAGACCAGGAGACAGAAGAGTAGGTTTAGTCCCAGCTCTGCTGCTTACCCACTTCACTCTTCTGTGCAATGTAAGACCCCTGGCTTAACTTCTCTGAGCTTCTGTCTGTTCCTCTGTAAGACGGAGATGGAACAGAAAAATGGACAAAGGATTGGACAGGCAGGGAAACCAAAAGGATCATAAATGTCCTTAAAAACATTAGAAAAGGATGCTCAACCATACTCATAATTAAATTAGTACAAGTTAAAACCAGATGTTTTTTTCAGGCCATCAAAGTGGCAAACATGAAAAACATTAATAATGCTCAATAGTGAACTAAAAGTGGGTGAAAAGAAGCTCCCCAGATGTTAGGGGGATTATGTAGTCTCCCTGGATGGCAGCCCAGCTCTGGCCATCATACTACAAATGTTACCTCCTCTTCCATGTCGTGCTCTCCTCCCAGGGACCTGTCCCCAGCAGCAAAGAATCAGGAGGACAATGAGGTTCCTCTGTAGCTCAGTTTATAGGACTAAGAACAACCCGACGCCCCCTGATGACATCCATAGTCAGTCAGAGCAGCTCTGAATGTGCCAGGACGCAGTGGCCTCACAGCTCTATCGAGTAGGAAGGATCGACATGTGCTTATTTTGAAGAATGACAGAGCGAGGGAGAGAATGTCTAATTTTATGTGTGGAGAACACTGCTGGATGTTTCCACACAAACCTGTCTTAGTAGCTGCCTCTGGAAGGGGACCCCAAGATTCACAGTCAGAAGAGAATCCTTCTCACCTTTTATGTTTCTGTCCTGTTTATCTACTTAAACTAAGGAGAGCTAGCCCAGCTGAGAGAGTGCATTTCCCTCTGCATTCCTCTTCTCACCGCCTTCCAGCCTTTGGGACTAGGAGGCAGGGCCTGGACAACTGGAGAGGGGAGACAGAAGGGGAGGAGGCCTGCTCGATACCTTTCCAACACCAGGTGTACTCTGCCTACGTAAGGAGCATCCTGGCTGTGTGAGAAGTAAACTATAGATGCAAACACATGTTGTCAATTGCAAAAGATCGCACACATGCACAGCTCTATTCAGGTCACATGGACATAGGAGGTTCTCTGAGAAGACCACCACTGAAGGTCTGGGTGAATTTCCCAGCCTCAATCTGCATCCATCCCCAGGAGCCACTGGAAATAGCTATACTGTCTATACTGGTCTTTTACCTCAGGGGTTCAGGCCGCAGGTGAAAGTGAAAGGGTCTTTAAAAGCCCTACTGTTACCGCCAGCCTCCTAAACACTGCCATAGACATAGACGCTCCTCCGTGCGGATTCCAAGGCCTGAGGCTGGCTCACAAAGAGCGTGTCTGAGGCGCGCGCGTGGGCCTTGACTTGCTGGTTGACAGAGCTCACCTTACAGACAGCAGGCTGGGTCCCAGCCTCCCTGACACCTAGCTCTGGACACCTGGAACACACAAGCCACTCAGCAAACCTTTGTGAATGGTGAGCCAGCCAAGAGTTCACAGGTGTCAGGCGTGGGAAGACTTTCAGAGGGAGCCTGTCAGCCCCCCAACACACACACACACACACACACACACACACACACACACACACACACGAGTGTGACTTGCTCAAGGCCCACAGCAATAGGGACAAAGCCACAACTCAAACCCAGGACTTGTGACCCTCACCTTGAATTTGCTGCCCTGCTTGTCCCTCTGAACATGCAGGCAAGTCAGACTGCCGCAGACCCAACATCTTGCCCGACACCCCACCCTCTAGCACCTTTCTCAGGCTTTAAAGGTTTCTCAAACTGGTCTCCAGTCTGACATTTTTGTAGTGTCCAGAGCAACCCATCCCACCTCTTTTTTACCCACTAGTTTAAAAAGAGAAAGGAAGGAAAAGGCTGTTCCCACACATGTTGTACACAAGTTAGGGCAACCTACAAGATGCCTGGACATACAGGTCCCTGTCTCCTAGGAAGTGGACTCAAGGTCTTCCTCAGACTGGGTCAAATCTCAGATGTGCAGACGCAATCTACCAGCAAGGACCTCAAAGAAACCATATCTTTGGGGTACAGAGACCGCCCTTCTCTGTGTGGGTTGCCACTCTATAGAGCCCTTGACCACAAGTTGGAAATCGCTTCTCTGAGGCACAGCAGTGCTACCAGCCTCCATCAGGACACAGAGACAACTCTGGCAAAGGAGAAAGCACAGCAGTGGAATTCCATGGTTTGGGTGCGGCTCCCAGTTCACCCTTGTTATGATTAGATCTGCAATATCCCCCAAAAGTCTCATGTGTTCAGAAGCACAGCTTTTGGAAGGTGATTCATGAGTTCTTAGATGAATGTGCTATTAGACAGTGGGGCATGCTTGGAGAAGGTAGGTCACTCACTGGGGTGTGACCTGGAAGGGTATATTTTTCTTTTCAGCATTGAGGACTGACCTCAGGGCCTTTGCACTGAACTACATCCCCCACTTTTTGGGGGTCTTGCTACATTGCCCTGGCTGGGCTCAAACTTTTAATCCTCTGCCTCAGCCTCTCAGGGTGCTATGATTACAGGCTTTCATCACCACACCTGGCTTAGAAGGATGTACTCTTGTCTCTGGCTCCTCCTCTCTCTCTGCTTCTTGGATGCCATGGATTGAGCACCTTTCTTCTATGTCCTTCCTCCGTGCTGTTTCTGCCTTGGAGCCAGACAACCATGCATGGATGGAACCCTCGAAACTAAGCCAAAATAAACCTCTCTCTTTAAGTTGCAGGTGTCAAGCATTTTGCACCAGCAAGAGGAAAGTGACCAATACATCTCTGCCCACAGCTGCTGACTCTGGAGAACTCATGCCACTCTGGTAGACCTCAGTGACCCCATCTGCAAAGTTAAGACATGGATTAGAACCTATCTCAGGACCTTTCTGATTTATATCAGACTAAAATAATGGTTTCTCAGAGATGAGAGGTAGAAACCCCAAAGTAAAGATTTGTGAAGGATTGAAAAGCAACACTTTAAGACAGACCCAGGTTCCGCACAGGCCCCTCAACAGACAAAGCAAGAAGCCCCTCAGAGCCTGCTGTGCAGGATCGGAGAGAGCCATGCATGGGGGCCACCTGCTCACAACCTCTCCAGTGACACCCTCCCACCCTTCATGTGTTCAGGTTCTCTCTGCTGTCTGCTCCTCTGGTTCTCACCAGTCACACTGGCCTCAGACTGGCCCCTTCCCTTCAAGCCCTGTCCAGCCCTCTTGCCAGGCTCCGAAGCCTCAGAGCCCTGGCCCTCCCCTCCCATGCAAAGCCTGAGCCAGAAAGGCCCAGGGGGCTCTTCACCACATTTGAGAAGCAAACCTTGTGAGCAAATGTGTGTAATCATAAAGATGGGCCCAGCAGGATAGGCAGGAGTGTTCATCTCTCACCTGGCATGCCGCCCTGCCCTGTCTCTCTCCCCTCCCCACACATACCCCTTTCTGCTCCCTTCAGCAAAGAGCTGGGAGTGAGTTCCTCCAAGAGAGACCTCACATGCTCACCTTGGCCTGCCCCCGCCCCAGGCTGTGGGCGCCCAGGGCTACCATGCCCCTTCTCCCCGATGCCCACCACCTGCATTGTGTGTAGTGTCCACAGAAAGTATTTGCAGCAAAGAAAGGCACGCCTGGAGCTCTGAGCCCCAAAGCCCAGGCTGGTGGCCGTTGCTAAGAGACAGAGGATGCCCAGCTGGAATCGTGACTGAGGTTTCTTGTTTGTGCAAGAGCAAGATGAAGAGGAAAGGAGAGGATGTGTTTGCTGTGATGAATTTCAGTCTCCACCAGATCCCGCCGAAAGGAGAAAATATATCTCTTAGGATTCTACCCATTGATGTTTAGTCTCGCCTGCCTTCTGGTAGCAGAAAGAGCTACATGCCCATTCCTTTCCTATTCCTTGAATATATGTGCTAAAATGCAAGCAAAAAAAAAAATCCTAAGAGGGAATAAAAGTTAGCCTTTCTATTTTGCAAGGTGCAGTGTTGTGAAGGAGCAGGTTCGGCACAAGAGGTAACCTCAGCCCATCTCCAGCCAGTCCTGGATTCTGTAACTTCTCTGTGTGTCCCTGGACAAAAGGCTCAGGCCCTCTGAGGTTCCTGGGTTCCCACTTAAGTAAAAGGAGCTAATATAGGTTTCTCATTAGCTATGGTGAGGATCAAGCCCAGTAACCCACTCTAAGGACTTAGCATCGTGCCTGGTTCTCAGTCAGGATCCACAAACGTCCACTTTCACTGGGCACCGACTGTCACAGCCAGCCTGTCGAGTGGAGCTCTTTATTCCAGGATGAGGAATCAGAGTTGCAAAGTGGTCTGAACCAGTTGTTTTATGACTCAAACTGGGCAGAGGAAGAGCAAACCACACATTCTCTGCCGCAGCTCACTAGCCTCCCAAGAAGCGGGGCTCTCTCACTGCTGTCTTCACTCCGTCACTCAGCACACAGGTCCTGAACACCAGGGCTCCACATGGGCACTGGGCAAGAAGACAGTGGACACAGCCCTGCTCCCCATCCAAGCTCAGGACTGATGAGGTCCTCACAGCGGCATGACTCAGCCTGCCTGTGCCCAGCCAGACCATCTCCTAGACTAAGGTGGACTCTGGGGACTCTCAAAACCTCAGAACTCCTCCTGCCCCGGCTCTCCAAGGCCTGGCTTCACGTCTAGATCCCAAAGAAGGTGAAGGCAAAGAGAAGAGGGAAGACAGAAGGAAACGGGCTCTCCCAGCAGGCTGTCTCTCAGCAGCCCAGAGCAGGGAAAGGGGGCATTGGGAAGAACGGAGATGACTGGGCAGCATTCTGAGTGGCCGATGAACAACGTTTCTAAATCAGGCACCTGCTCTGAGGCGTTGATTTATTTGTATAAAAAGTCTGGCACAAAAAGAAAAAAAAAGCCTGGCACAGTCTGGCAGTTCCTCAAGAATTAAACATAGAATTGCCATATGATCTAGCAATTCCACTTCTGGGTATAAACCCAAAGGAAGCAAAAGTAGACACAGAGAGATATCTATACGTCCAGGTGCATAGCAGCATTTTTCACACTAGCCAAGACACGCAGAACCCAGTGTCCATGAGGGAGCGAACTGACAAAATGTGGTATGGATACAGAATGGATTAGTATTTAGCCTTATGAAGGAAGGACATTCTGACACACGCTACAACATAGATGAACCTAGAGAACACCATGCAAAGTGAAACAAGCTAGTCCAGAAAACATCATTGTATGATTCCACTTACATGAGGTATCTCAAGTAGACAAATTCATACAGACAAGAACAGGGGTTTCCAGGCCAGAGGAGGACAGATGTATTGCTTAACAGGTACAGAATTTCAGTATGAGAAGATACAGAAGGTTCTGTGGACAGATAGTGGTGATGGCTGTATAGTAATATGAATGTACTTAATGCCACACAACTGTAAAGTTCAAAAATGATTAAAGTCAAATTTTATGTTATGTATTGTATAATGTACTTAATGCCACACAACTGTAAAGTTCAAAAATGATTAAAGTCAAATTTTATGTTATATGTATTGTACCACACACACACACACACACACACACACACACACACGCATGTGTGGTTCAGACCACTTTGCTCTCAACATAATCACATTGAACACTTTACTCTCTTGGAAGAATGAAACAACTAAATAGCACAGAAGATCCCAGGAAGTGAGTCATCTATGAAACAGAATCTTCTAGAGCACCCCCCAAGTCCCATGGGCTGCACCTCAGTCCACTGGTGGGCCAGAGGGGGGAGTAGGGAACACCTCAGATGGGTGGTGAGCGGTGCCAAGCGGTAGGGCACAGTTGTCACTGGGGATCAACGAGAAGGACCATGAATATCTGAAGAAAGAGACCGTTCTGGGCCTTACGCCCACCCCTGCTGGGCAGCCGCAGGGGTCGTTACCTTGTGGGCTAGGGTTCCCATTACAGAGACAGAGGCGATGACCCAGACTGGACAGAAGTGTTAAGAAGACTAAGGACACAGAGAAAGAGCGGGAAAGAGCTCAGAATCCGAGTTACTCTGCCTGGATTTAAGATTTGCTCTTCCTCCACTTTCCAGCTGTAAGGTTCTGAGCAAACTATTTAGCCACTCTGTGTCTCCATTTCCCCATCTGTTAAATAAACATAGCCGACTGACTTTGCAGGCTTCTCAGTTAAAGAGTGATGCGCATCAGGCAGCTAAAACACCACAAGGCTGCCAGCACTGCTGATGGAGGTAGCAGTGTCATCCTATCTGCAGTCCGAAGGTCTACAGTGTGCCTGACCCATTCTTACTGGACTTTCTCAGGGATCAGGCCCCTCCTGAGGTCTGGATCCCCGAGGAGTCCAAGATCTCCTGGCAGACGGGACCTCAGTCACGTGGACAGTCTTTGGCATCAAACTGTGGACAACTGGGACATTTAGGGGAGACTGTGGGGCCCAGGGACACCCTGACAAGTGAGCGCTGTGACATGCAACTGGCCAAGGGAAGTCACTGTGATCCACCGTAACCCTTCTTTCCAGGTCATCTAGCACCAAAGCATAGCACTTCCTTCTGTTCAGAGGGCTGCCTGGGCCAGAAGCAGCCTTTCACTTCCTGTGCAGCTATCCATTCTAGGCCTATGAAGTGCCACCTGCTGCCCTTTTCAGATCCTGCCAACATCTCTCACCACATACACACGGTCATGAACAGGCCCATTGAAGTAGCTAATTTAAACAAGCTCTACCTGGGCACCAGCAGCCTGAAGTGGGTGTGAAAATGCACACCCATACCTTCTTCAGGCGGTGTCCATTTCGCGCTAGACCATGTGGTTACCACAGCACCAAGGCCCACATAGAACTCCAGCCACCTTCCATGACCACTGATCACCAGCCTATGGGCCCCCAGATGCATTCCTTTAACTGCTATGTAAACAAAATGTGTAAAAATTGTCTTTAGACATTTAACTGTCCATTCCCCCAAAGTTTTCGTTTGATGCCAAAACTCCATGACAGTTGCCCCGCTTCGCCCCGTGGCTGCCTGCGCAGCAGGAACTGGCCCTGGTGGTGTCAAACTCCTGCAGGATGCTGTCCTCAGAGTTCAGCCAACAGATGCCTCTCTGTCAGCCACATCCCCCAACTCTGGCCACCTAGTCCTTGACCCTTGTGGACCCAAGTAATCTTAGATCCCAGACAAAGCCAACTTGATGGTCCCTAGCAGCCTTATTTGTTCCCCTTGCCTTTCTTTCTCTTCCTATCTTGGTAAAAGAATTTAGAATATAGTGTGCATTGTTTGCCAGGATATCTCACCTCGGCTCCAACCCCTAAGAGTTCTCTAGGTTCCATGAGGCCCAGAGCTGTCCCATACAACAAGCGCTTAAGCCACAGTCCCAAGGCTAAGGCCCTGTCACTAAATTATCTGCCTGTCCTCCACCTTAGTCTCCATCCCATCTACCAATCAATCCAGTAGCCAGCCCTTGCCCATGCCTTTTGGGTCCTGGGCTTCCTCCTAAACCTCATAGCATGACCCAACAGGATCTAAACCACCAAATGCTCCCTCATTATTTTCAAGGGTCACCCAGCCTCATCTTTCATGACTCATGTCCTCATCTGCTGGGGACCCAGTCACCACTAGGCTCCAAAGCACCTTCTGCCAGAACATGCTGGAGATTCTTGTCAAGCTGCCCAATCTCCAGCGTCAGTTGGGCCAGCACACCCAGCTCCTCGCTCACCCCTTTCCCTACTTAAATTAAGACCTTCACTGGGGATTGAGCTCAGTGGTTCCAGCACCTGCCTCGCAAGTGCAAGGACCTGAGTTCAATCCCCGGTACCCGCACTCCCACCCCGCCAAAAAAAAAAAAAAAAAAAAAAAAAAAGGAGACCTTCTTCACCAGTGGGAGAACAGCCAGCTGCCAAGCAGGAGGAAGCAGGCAAGAGATGCACATCTTTGGTGGGCACAAGGTGAGTCACTTCCAGGGCAACCCCTTGAGTATTTAGATGCGAGTGAGGAATACTTGCAGTCCATGTCCCCATGTTGTAAAATAAATCAGAGTGAGCCTGGAAAGTGGAGTGAGGTATGCTCAAGGCAGCTTTATTCTCAAGAGCCAGTGGGTGGAAGTCACCTAGGTACCCTGCACAGATGACAGATGCAAAACAAAACAAAACAAAAAAGTGATCTATGCACACCATAGGTATTATTCAGTCCTTAAAAGGAAGGAGCCGGGGATTTAATTCAGTGGGTCCGCCACCTGCCTCAAAAGCCCAAGGTCCTGAGTTTGATCCCCGGTATCAAAAATACAAAAAAAAAAAAAAAAATAAATGAAAGGAAGGAAATTCTGGAACATGCTACAATATGAATGAATCTGGAGGACACTGTGCTAAGTGAAACAAGCCAGTTGCACACACACAAAAAAACAAACCCTGGTGGTGGGGTGTAGTTCACAAGGTAGGGCCTAGCATGCACATGGCCCTGGGGTTCCATCTCCAGTATCAGAAAAGAAAAGGACCCACAGTAGTCAAATTCATAGTTACAGAAAATAGCATAGTCATTGCCAGAAGTTAGGAGAGGAAGAATCAAAGTTATTGTTTAATGGGTACAGGGTTTCTGTTTTATAAGATGAAAAAGTCCTAGAGACTAGCTTCACAGCAATGTGAGTATGCGAATGTACTTAATATTATTAAATTGTACACTTAAAAATGGTTATGATGGTAAGTTTTATGTGATGGGTATTTTACCACAATTAGCGCATTCTAAAATAAAATATAGAGTGGGCTATTCTGCAAGTAGATTACATATAATTATGTATCTTCTACTGGTTCTGAATGATACACAGAAGTATGCGAGACAGTCTGCAGGAACAGATGTGGATGTGCACTGGGCCTGCTAAAAAGCAGCCCGGACCCACCCCATGTTTCCTGTGCTCCCTGTTTGCTGGACCTCTGGTCACTCTGATCTGCCACTGTCCTTGCTGTATTCGGTTTGGATGGTATTTTCTCTGACTGTGCACTTGGACTACCTGTCCTGCTGTGGAACAGATGTCCCATGGAGCTGCTGAGTGCTTCCAGGAGCCTATGGTCTGATGAGTCCCAGCTCCCAGGGGGCTGTCCTGAACCTTGGTGTGACCCTTCACGGGCCTCCTGATGCTCAGTGAGATGTAGGCAGCCTTATTTCTGGTCTCCAAAGAGGTGTGCTTGCTCTGCTCCGGGAGAGGATCATTATTAGCCTGCCTCATGGAGTGCCCACAGCCCACCCCGCCCCCA